>NC_086173.1:33845196-34193696 GCF_023053635.1 Elgaria multicarinata webbii
GTGCATTATTTTATTCCTGAAATTATTCCGGTTTAACCCCTTTCTCCACATAATTTGTAGAAAGGTGGTGTGGTGTTTGTCCCTCACCTCAGGCTCATAAAGTAGTGGCGCTTAGCTTGAGCAGGGACTATCCGTGGACAGGCCTGTTGTAAAGAGCCTGTGTCGTGGCACAGCAGTACCGCCCCTTGGGGTGGTGGGATTGCATAGAGGGGTGCTAAGAGCCAAAGGGGCGGCAGGGGGGCACTCGAGATGGTCTTTTCCGAGAAACGCCTCTCCAGAAGGTCTTAAAACCCAAGGACATTTTTATGGGAGAAGGTAGTTTGGCCCCAAGCCATATAGGGGAAGAATCCACACATGTATTAATACCGTTTAAGAAGAGTCCTTTTAACGGTGAATTGAAATGTTTCAAAAGCACCAAAATGCTAATGAAGAGATATACCCTGCTTGGTGTGCCCCACCACGCCGGCTGCAAAACAGAGGCGTTCACTCTCTTTTCCCTCCCTCCCTCAGCAAGACTGTGGTGCTTCGGATTTTGAATAAATATTCAATTAATTGTTACTGTTTGAATGTTATTGTTATTATCTTCCTTAGTGGGTCGGTGAAAACTGCTGTTCTGAATAATTTTATTTATTTATTTATTTATAACATTTTTATACCGCCCAATAGCCGAAGCTTTCTGGGCGGTTCACAACAATTAAAATCATGAAGAGCATAAAAACAACCAACAATCTAAAACACAAATACAAAATACAATATAAAAAGCACAACCAGGGTAAAAACACACAGCAAAAATTGATATAGGTTAAAATATGGAATTAAAACAGCAAAATTTAGATTTCAGTTAATAGGTGTTAAATACTGAGAAAATAAAAAGGTCTTCAGCTGGCGACAGAAGGATCTGGGCATGAGTTTGTGGAACCAAGGGAGCGGTTACCTGAAAAAGTTTGGGAACCATTGACCTACACTCAAGATTCACACATTTTCTAAATGATCTAGAGTTCCCAGTGCAAATACAAAACCTGGCATGGAATGTGGGCATCCTGAAAACCTTCTTTTATATACACAAACCAGGTTTCTAGCCCTCATGATCATGGGGAAAAAGCTTGGAAATATGTGATCAATACCCAGTGAAGACAAAAACATTTTGAGCTCCCCGTGTGACCCACCCTCCTTTTCACGTAGCTGCTGATCTCTTCACCTGTGACTTTACTATTCATTCACTCTGGGCAACATTCTTTCATTGTAGTCATTGCTCCTCAACGTTCACTGAATTTGTGAAGATCCAAATCTAAGGAGCAGAATTAATTATGCAAAAACAAATCCAATAATTGGATTTGAGCTGATCAAGTTTCACTGCAGTGACTTCATGATATAAACATAAATGTGAGTGCATCAATTTAACTGGTATGTGGATAGAAGTGCCTGTCATGTTCTACTGATTACTTAGCCATGCTACATCTGGAAGGGGATTGCTGTGTTTGTTTGACTTCTTACCTAATCAGGATTTTTTTTAAGACTGTTTTGCTTCCCCAGTTTGATTTAGAATGTTGTCTGCAAGGCAGAAAGGCATGCAACCCATTCCAAAACCTACCCAACCTCAACCCATTATTTTTCCATCATGTGCGTCTAAGTACAGCGATCACCTGCTGAAAGTGATGTTGCAACCAAATGTGCAATCCATTGATTAGTATGTCTAAAAGCAATTGCTGGAACGTGTACTTGTTATGTGAGGTCAAGTGACTTTAATTTGCTTTCTTCATCAAAACTTCCTCTTCTCCCCGCCCCCCCCGCCCCCCGCCCCTTCCACCATTCGGCTAACTGTTCCTTTCTCTGGTTTATCCCCCAGAAATGCTAGTCTCTGAATCTGTTTAACTTTTCACATTTTGGAAATGCCAATAGACAAAGGCTTGCACTTCGAGTCGGGCATGTGAAAATATCAGTAGTAATATGCAGGTGATAAATCTGTTAGGCCTTTTAACAGTTGTATTGATTTTTGTCTGGTGATATTTCTGTCAAGGAGAGACATCTAATCTAACTGAAGGTGATGTTACATATCGCCTGAGCCGAAACCACCACGAACTCCTAATCGGCAATAAGTGTATTTATGGAGTCGGTGCAGTGCAGCTCAGAATGAATCCTGGTCTATCACAGAGCATCATATTTCCATACTGTCGCTCCCCTCCCCGTCACCACCCAAGGGCTGGATCAAATTTATAGGTATTTCATTTACCCTCTTCATACACATAGTTCCCTCACGATGATTAATAGGAGCTAGGCACAAACATTTACCCTTAAGCTATCACCGGAGATAGAACATTGTGTTTCCACACAGGACATCCATGTTTAAGCCTCCACTCCAGCATGAGGCTTGGGCATGCCATGGTTTATTATTACTTTATTTATTTATTACATATTTATATTGCCCAACAGCCAAGGCTCTCTGGGCAGTTCACCATTAAAACCATAGGATACAAAGGTCAATTTAAAAGGATTGAATTTACAGCTAACTGGGGGGGGGGGACAAGAAGGGAGGAACAGGGTGCTCCCTCCCTGGTGGGATTTCCAAACCCACCCACCCACCCCTTTAAATTTTATTTATTTTTCCTTAACAAGGCTCCGCAGAGGCACGGAGCCTTGTTCCAATCTAAAAAAGTCAGGGTAAGTCCCCGACTTCTTTAGTGTGGAGCTTCGGGGCTTTGCCTCTGGATTGATTTGGAATGGCGGCTGCGTCATGTAGATCATGTGCCGCTGCTCCGAAGCAATCCAGGAACAAAGTGCCCGTGTGGATGAGCCCCTGGATTTTGTCCAGGTTTTCCCTTTTCTAAAAGGCTGAAATGCCTTTCCACAGGCTGAGTTACTGGCAGAAAGAGCTTTAACCTACAATATGTGGTGGCCCTTTTTTGTATTTAAGACACCCTCCTTGCTTTGGCCACCACTGGAATGCACCCCCTGAGAGCTTCTCTGAAATTGAATTTTACTGCTGGACTGAAAGAGGTTAAGAACATAAGGAGAGCCCTGCTGGATCAGACCAAGGATCCATCTAGTCCAGCACTCTGTTCACAAAGTGACCAACCAGCTGTTGACCAGGGATCAACAAAGCAGGACATGGTGCAACAGCACCCTCCCAACCATGTTCCCCAGAAACTGGTGTTATACAGGCTTACTGCCTCCAATCCTGGAGGTAGCACATAACCATCAGGGCTCGTAGCCATTGGTAGCCTTCTCCTCCAAGAATTTATCCAATCCTCTTTTAAAGCCCATCACTACATCTTGTAGTGGTGAATTCCATAATGTAACTATGTGTTGTGTGGTTTCCCCATCCCTGTTTCAGACCTCAGATGGAATGGCTTTACAGCACCCACTTTTGACAGCCATGTGGGAAGCACAACATAAATTAATATTTGCCTTCTTCCCCCTACACCTGCCATTCCATGCTTCTACATTCCTCACATTAGAGCAGGAATCTCCAACACAGCACCTAAAGGCACTGCAGCCCCTACAAGACCAGTCTGAGGTGCCCAATAAGCTATTTTCACTCCCCATGTAAGCCTATGGAGTGGTGGTGGGGGAACCAGGACAAAAATGGCTGGTGAGGTGAAGTATACCCCTCCCCAAGAACTTTTGGGACAACTGGGGGCTTCTCCTCATCCTATGCGAATTAATGGAGATATTGCTCAATTGAGATGCATGGAGAAGGGGGTAGAAAAAGAAAGAGAAAAAGACAAGTCAGAGAGGGGAGGGGGACACAGAAATCTCCATCCGATTAGCGTCTTATTGCACATTCATTACTGGGCACTCACAGAGTTTGCTCAGGTCCCTCACATGATGTCGTCTGCCTCCCGTGTGCCTTCTGCCCCTTCTGGCCTTCCTTGCATGACAAAAAAAAACCCTAATTAAGTCTGATGTTCTTTTCAAACTCGGAATTGCTGCTCTCTCCTGCTGTGTGCAGGAGAATCAGCTCCGTTAGAACAGCGGACTCAATGGGCCTCGTGCTCATTGTGTACTTCCTCTTTTGAAAGAAGTAACTGAGGAACGAAAACACAGGCGGAGAAGCGATGGTAGGGAGCATGTTTAACCCCCAGTGTGATGGAGCTTAGAGAGAGGAACAGAGGAGCCGGGTAGAGAGGAAGGAAGGAAGGAAGGAAGGAAGGAAGGAAGGAAGGAAGGAAGGAAAGAAAGAAAGAAAGAAAGAAAGAAAGAAAGAAAGAAAGAAAGAAAGAAAGAGGAGCCAGAGAGTGGGAGAGAGCACAGAGGGTACACAGTCATGCACACACACTCAAACAAAGAAAAAGGACTAGTCCCAATAGCAGTCATTTTTTGGTGATGGCCAGGGGACTTCTCAAACTGCCAAATGTCCCATGGGCCCAAAAAGGTTGGACACCCCTGCATTACAGCAACAGAGACCCCCCAAAAAATGTTTGCCAATCCTGACGGAAAAATAAAATTTCTGAGCAGGTGCATCTTAGCATTTTAAACTCACTTAAATCATAGCACCACCATGAGAGGATTCTATCCTTAAAATCAACCTTAAAATAATTTTAAATAAGATATTGGTAAAAGTCCCATCATGACTGCAGGAATAAAATGGAGTTTGCTTCTGCTACCCTGACATTGGACACACTGACCCTTTCATTGTAGAAATGGACAGACACACACACACACACACACCTGTAATCATGTAGATGCCCAGCTTGTTTTCCCTTGACTATAGAATGCTTTTTAAAAAAAAATAAGAGAAATATTTTCAAAAATAGGCTGAGCCTTTTTGCCTCCATCACCTGCTGCTCTCTGGGTGGTCATTTGAGGAAGTTTTTTTCTCGCTGTCCAGTTTTTGTTTTAAAAAAATGGTTTTATTTAAAATATGTCCTGGCTGCCCTTCAGAGCAGAAGCCTTTGAGAGGCATGAAAGACAAGTGGACAAGATTCAGACGCTGACTCCCAACTGCAAACTAGCAATATCCGTGACTTAACACACCGAATCGCTGGAAAAATCTTACAGAGAACATTTCCACATGCTAACTCTGCAGTCCATCTAAGTGACTCTTGCAGCAAGCCTTTCAGTGGGACTTGCATACCTATAATTGATTGCACCTTAAAAGTGCTGTATATTGGATAAAAATCATCATCATCATAATCCCCAGTTACTTATGGCACGACTTCCTTTATCATCTTTGTTGCCCTCCTCGGAATTTGCTCAAATGTAGTACGTTCTTTTCTGCATTTTTCCGCTTGCCGCTCCTCACCAAAGTTAATTTAGAGGATGATTATCCAGGCCTCAAGCTGTATGGAATGCCAACTGCCTTGTGACAAAGGGAGCATTATTTTGGAAACTAAAACATGGTTCGTTGTTGAAATTTTCCCTGCAAGGCAGGAAATTCCCTGAAGTAGAGATGGGTTTTTCAGGCTCCAGGAGAGTATGAGATGCCTTTGTCACAATATAGGTCTCAGAGCTCTTTGAGGCATTATCAATGGAGTTCACATTTCAGGGTTGTTTTGTTGCTGTGATTTCCCCTGTAGTTACGTTATGCTTACTGCATCCCTAATTGAACACTTTCTAGAACATTTGGCAGCCCGGTCTTCATGTTGGCAGTAACGATGCATTCCCTTACCAGGGTCCCCTCTTTTCCCAGTCTTGTTTTATTTTTCATTATAAGTATTTCCTAATTAAAACAAACAAGCAACAACAGAGAGCTGCCTGGTATATATTTACAAGATCTCATTTCATAATATTTAAACCAGAATATCTATGTACAGGCACTCATACAGACACAGGCAGAGCACAGGCGCAGACACTCCACCCCCACCCCATGAGGGCTCCTCCTTCCTCAACTATCACAACCACCAGCCATTCCAGGCAGCTATAATAGAGGGAGTTGGGGGGGGGGAGCAGGGTCATTCCACCAGCCCTGCTGAACAACTCCCCCCCCTTCCCTCACCATCCCCTTTCCTTGTGTGCCATGTCTTTTGAGACTGCATGCCTGCAGGCAATTGCAAGTCTCATTTTACTTATTAATTTTTGAGCAGCTCCAGGAGACTGTTTCCCTGAAGTACGGGATGAAAAAACAATTTAAACAGATAATTAATAAATAAATAAATACGATGAGATGTCCATATCATACTGGAAGTAACCATTCAAAATAGCCATAACAAAGCATTGCCAAATTATATCCAATTTAATCATTTTCTTCTGTCAGGTTATTTCCAGAAACAACCTTCATTTCTCCATTCTGTTTTGAAGCACAGGGATCTCCTCTGGTACAAGAAACCTCTCTCCCCACATCTTGTGCCACATGTGAGTTATGCTGTGGTATGCACATAGGTGGGCTTCCCCTATCACTTAAATCAGAGTGAGGAACAGATGCCCTTCCTGATACAACTTCCATCATCCCTGACAACTAGAGCCACTGCAGGGGTGATCAATCTGGTGCCTTCCAGATGGCTGGGCTACAACTCCCATGATCCCTAACTGGAGCTACAAAAACCTCTGGAGAGCCACAGGTTCCCTACCTCTGGACTGAAATGGTCAGGGTGCTTCCATGAATGCAATCTTTTGTGCACGCACAGCTGCCTCCCTTGAATTGAGTGGGAGAACATGCATCCACTGGGGCAGTGGTTCTCAACCTTCCTAATGCCACGACCCTTTAATACAGTTCGTCATGTTGTGGTGACCCCCAACCATAAAATTATTTTCGTTCTTCTCTACACGATCCATTGTCATGGGATGGTTTGCTAATGAAAATAATACATAACAATAGCTTTAATAATACAAAAGATGATACATGACATAGTTCAGTCAATACAGTTTCCTAAGACCATCGGAAATATGTGTTTTCCGATGGTCTTAGGCGACCCCTGTGAAAGGGTCATTTGACCCCCAAAGGGGTCCCGACCCACAGGTTGAGAACTGCTGCACTGGGGTATGTTAGATCTGCCACATGAGCAGGAAATGCCAGGATGACAACAGATAAGTGAAACATAGAGTGTCATCAGATGTGTGCGGGGAGAATCACATTTCCGTACTGTCACTTTCCCCCTGCTTCTGTCCCATGATACTTCCTCTTTCTTTCTTTATTTAGAATATTTATTTACAAGGGGAAGAAAGAGGAAGTAAACAATGATCACGTGACCCATTCAGTGGGCATTTTTATCGTGCTGCTTTTCCTGCACACAGCAGGAAATTGTGGCACATTTTGTTTCCTAACCTCCCCCCCCCCAAAAAAAAACCCCATGGATTTACTGGGGTCATTTTGTGATGGAAAGAAGGCCAGAAAGAGTGGAAGATGCATGGCAGGCAGACGGCTTCGTCAAAAGGACCCGTGAAAAACTGTGAGTAACGAGCATGCGATAAAATGCTTTTCTGATGATGCTCGTAGTAAGAGCTACCTTTAGTAATTTACAGTCTCCATTCATTTTCTTGTGTGGCAGTTGTGTGGAGCAAATTCTGAAATTGGGCAGGGGATAGAGGTGGTTCAAACACCAAATTTTGTGAATGTGCCCCCCCCCCAAATCTAGTTTGTATTGGGACCAGACTTCTTTGGCCCCCAAATGGATCCATTTCAGTTGCCAGGAGACCTGGGCCAGATCTATACCAAGCAGTGTATGACACTTTGAAAACAGTTTGAAAGCTGTATAAGGCATGTGTCCTGGGCCACAACAGTTGTCACTACTGTTATAAACCATTTTAAAGAAGCAGTATAGATCCTGCCCTTGTCATCATCACCCAACCTTTACTGAAGTGCAAGGATGCATTTCCAGGAGGAAGGTTTCCGGGAATTTCTGGAGATGGATACCTCCATGCAAGCTTGCAGAAATTTCCAGAGATGTTGTCAAACCATGGAAAACACGTTTCTCATTATACTTAATGCACCTGGATGCTATTCTACCTCTTTTTCTGCAGCATTCAGGTAACCCCAGATTCAGTTCCAAGTCTGGACTATTTTTCAAACACAAGCAAGTATGAATCATAAAAAGTAATAATAAATATCCCTGAATAATCTCCAGGGCAGATAGACCCGGGTCTGTCTGTGGAAGGAAAGAACAATGTCCTGTCCATTTCTCTTACTTGTAAACTGGTAAAATGATGAGCACTTCATAATGTAGATCGCTACTGTGTGTTGCTTGGGCACCATAGAATGAGCCACTGGCATTTCCTCACTGCTTATTTTATACAAAGACTAGGGATGTACAGATTTTGTTCAAGTCTTTTGGAAAGTAGTAAAGAAGATGCCCAGAATGTCAAAGGGGAATGGAATAAGGAGTTGGAATGCTCTACTCAGTCTAATCAATCGAAAGTTGTTCTAGCTGCTCTATGTACTGTTTCTGTAGATTTAACATTGAGTCCAATGCAACAAAAATGATATTTTGCCTATATTGGCTACCACAGAGGCTTGTTAAGGAGGAACTGGCTACCTGCCAGATTCTGGCGATGTAATGAGGACAATCTTGTATTGAGGTATATGACATGGGCATGTCCGATAGTGGCTTCCTTTTGGATGGAAGTCATTACTCCTATAAATATTGTTCTTGAAAAATCTGTGATAATAGCAGATGTAGACTCACTTTTAATTTACATCTCTGTGAAATGGGGATAAACAGATGGATACCAAAAGTGGGTACTGAAGGTCCTTACAGTTGCAAAGAGACTCATAATTCAAGCTTGGAAGGAAAAACATCCACACCTATCACTCAATTTATATGAACATCTCACTGAACTTGCTACATTTGAACATATCTGCTACACATGCCAATTTTGTATGGATGCTTATTTAACTAGATGGATTGCTTATTAATTAATGTATATATTTCAAATGGAAGTGTTAAATTTGTATTCCCCTTTTTAATATTAATTGCGATTGATTATTGCATATGGATATGTTTTATGATATATTTCTTTTTTCTTCTTGTTTAGTTTTTTCTCTTTTGTGGTTCCCCCGCTTTTTTGGTTTGTTTGTATTTGCAATTAAATAAAAATCCATTCTGTCTGTGTTTCACAGACTGCCAAGCATTTTTCATTGATGGAATCAGATTTCTTTTAGGGATATACAAGAATTTTGTTCCATTTGCACTAATGCACATTAGTGCTAATTTGTGCTTGTGTTAATACATGTTAAGGTACGTGTGCATTAGCGTGAATGTGCATCAGTGTAAATGCGAATTAGCACTAACGCACATTTGCACAAATCTCCCCTCCGAAAAGTACAAAAGCTGTACACATGTCTGAGTACAAAAGCTGTACACATGTCTGAATGACTTGGAAAAAGCCAGTCCACTGAGGAATTCACAGATCTGATTCAGAGAAATCTGAATTGATTTTACTCTGTTGTGGATTTTTCTGGCATCCCTAACAAGGACCGACATCCAGGCTCAAGCTGTCAGCAAAACATGCCCTTTTCCTGGGGATATTTGTACAGTAAATCAGAATACCATACTGATTAGAATCGACATTTGATCTAGAAATTATTCTTTTTTCCTTTCTCTCTCTTCCATTAACCACATTGACACGCAATGCCTTTCTGAACAAACGACATTCTTGGGACAGATGTAATATTGTCAAAGCTAAGCTGTAGTGTAGGGTTAGGCAACCTGGTGACCTCCAGATATTTTGGACTACAACCCCTATCAGCCTCAGCCAGCATGGTCAATGGATTTGGTACAAAGCACCTGTAAAGCACCAGGTTGCCCACCTCTGCTGTAATGGCTTTAGACCCAGTCTTGCCTTGGTTGGATTGCAGACATAGGGCCTTGCTAGCCCTAAGTGAGAATCAGGGGGAGAGGAGGGGAGACCTTGCATTATGAATAATGCGAGATCTTGCCCTTATTCAGACGTGAGCCGTGACGAGCTCTGGAGGAGAGCCATCGCGGCCGCCATTTTTTTTTAATTTTTAAAGCGGCAGTAGGCAGGAAAGGTAAGTAGGGGTTGTTGTTTTTTAATTCTCCTTCCCCCCCCCCATCCGCGATCTCCCTCCCATGGCCCTGTTCTCCTTCCCCCGCCCACCCACTGGAATGCACCCCTGAGAGCTTCTCTGAAATTGAATTTTACTGCTGGACTGAAAGAGGTTAAGAACATAAGAAGAGCCCTGCTGGGTCAGACCAAAGGTCCATCTAGCCCAGCACTCTGTTCACACAGTGACCAACAAGCTGTCAACCAGGGACCAATAAAGCAGGACATGGTGCAACAGCACCCTCCCACCCATGTTCCCCAGCAACTGGTGCTCACAGGCTTACTACCTCAGATACTGGAGGTAGCACATCAGCATCAGGGTTAGTAGCCTTTGCCTCCAGGAATTTATCCAACCCCCTTTTAAAGGGTACTTTCTTTTCTTTAAACATTCATGCATGTTCACACATTTTCAAACTCGCTACTGCATTCAAAAAGTGCATCCTTTTTAAACACACACACATACACACACACACACATTTTCACACATTAGTCAATGGGGGGATGCATTTTGAAAAATGTGCACAGGAAGTCACACTTTTCAAAGACACACTTATCCCTGTTTGAACAAACTGGAAAACAGGGGGCAAACAAAAATGGGGGCCATCTGCACCAAGCTTTGAAGTGAAACTCAGAGGATTTCAGCACGCTGGAATTTCTCTGGTTCTCCCAGCCCCGTGGCCTCAGAGTTCATCCATCTACAATGCTGCTCCCGATAAGACTGCCCCGCTTCCATCCTGGGCTGCCTCTGCTGAGCCAGAATACAATGGTGATATTTGGAAATGGTTTAATAATAGCATTTTCAATTACCTGAGCGGGAAGATGAGTGCCTTTCTCCCATCTATTAAAGTGCCTCTGCATTTCAGTTACTGACAAAATGGCAGGGTTCCCACTCCATTTTAGTTTGATGTGTCTGTTAAGGAGCGACAGGTATCCATCGTTGCCGGCTGGCTCCCGTGTGAAACTAAGGAGGCCCAGGAGACCAATGCTGTTCCGAGCAGTAAATATCATCAATGGCTTCAAAAGGGATGGATAAGCCTTTGCTGGAAAATATTGTCTATTAAGAGGCAATTGTCTAGGGGGAAAAGCAATCAGTTCTGATGGTGTGCAGCCAAAACAGAATTTCATCCAAGTCCTATGGCCAGTTGGGTATTCCTCTTTGCAGCATATAAATCAACAGCAATTATCAATGTGATGGACATGGTTTCTGTGACTTAAGAAAAGAACTATATCTTACCTACCTAAGGGTGTCAGTCCCTAAAAGACAAGGGTGGACACTTGAGCATGATGGACACCACACCACCTAATTTGGGGGCCCTGCCCCCAAACCCTATAGGCATGTGAAAGCCATCTTTTTCATAGCTTTCAAGGAAAGGCACTCAGAGTAGTCTTAATAATCTTGCTCAATAATTACTCAAAGTTAATAATACACGTTTTCCACGACTGAGCACTGGCTATGAATTCCTTTTTGGCCTCTGTGGGAATTTGTTTCATTTTTTAAAAAAATGAAAAAAGAAATGTATGCAAATTGCAGGTGTATTTTGAACAAATTATGGCTGCAATTTGTGCAAACTTCACAAATTTCTACTTACTTTTTTTAAAATGGAAAATTCATGAGCTGGCCTGACTTGATGCAGATTGAGTTGGGCCAGCTTGCAGGGCAACGAGCCAAAGTTGTCAGGCTGAGATGTTGAAAACTCAGCCACCCCAGATGGATTCCTCTAACATCTCTTGACCTGAAACCAAACTGAGCCAGGTTAAAGATGGTAGGTGTTTTAGGGAGCCGAGTAACATATAAAGGTGGGTATCCTTTCATTGACCAGAAAAAAACAGATGCAACAACTTTCCTCCATTCCTGCTAGAAAGAACACTCAAGTCTCGCTGCCTCAATTTTGAATGGTACTGCAAGCTACTGAAGAAGGTTGCATGATTTTATATTATTCTATGTCAAGGAATGATCTGTTCAGCTGTCTCTGAGCTGATGCCTTCCGGCTGAGTTAGACTACAACCCATCACACCCATCCAGCAGGGCTGATGTACTAGGGATGATAGGAGATGTGGTCAAAAATATCTGGAGGGAACCAGATTAGGGGAAGATTGTTCTAGTTCATGCAGCAGTATCTATCGTGGTAGTCTCTGAACTGCAGCTTTCCGTACAGGCAACCTTGTGCTTGAGGGCCAAGTCAAGTGTGGCACAGGCTACAACAGACAGACAGAGAGAAATCTCTCTCCCTCTCTCATAAACTCAGATCTCAGGGTAGGTAACCCAATACAATTTAGTGGCACTTGATTCAGGACAGGAAAAAGAAAATTGTCATAAAGCATGGCATTACTTTACAGACCTGGCTGCCATGGGATGCAGGGATGACCACTGGCTGACATGATTTTAGAAGAGGATTAGGCAGGTTCCTTGAGGAAAGGTCAATCAATGGCTAGTGGAACTTAACCTGCATGTTCAAAGGCATTATACCTCCGAATACCAGATGCTGAGAGGCAAGGGGCTGTTACTAGGGCTGTGCTCCACTCCATTTCAGGTCGTAGAAGCGGGAGCGGAGCAGCCCGATTCGCCTCCGCCAAAGGGGGAGGTGAATCGGGTTGGGGAAGCTGCGAATCGAGATGAAGCGAATCAAGACAAAGCGGATCACTTCGCCTCGATCTGGAGCTCCATACACAGGTAAGTGGGGGGGGAGGGAAGCTTACCTGGCAGCGGCAGTGCAGTCTGTGCAGTAATGGCAGCTGAGCCAGGTAAGGGGGCAGGGGGGCTTACCTGCCTCCATTGTGGTCCAACGGCAGCTTCAACTGAGGCCCAGCCCTCAGTTGAAGCTGCCGCCGGACCTTGATGGAGACAGGTAAGTGTGGGGGAGGGGGGCTTACCTGCCTCCATCACAGTCCGGTGCTGGCTTCAACTGAGGGCCAGGCCTCAAGCCGGAAGAGCAGGCCACAGCCTGCTCTTCCAGTTTGAGGCCTGGCCCTCAATTGAAGCCGGCGCCAGACCGCGACAGAGGCAGGTAAGTGGTGGGGGAGAGGGGCCTTACCGGGCTGCGTCACCCGCTGCCACCGCAGTCTGTGTGGTGGTGGATGGCACAGCCAGGTAAGGGGGGAGGGGGACTTATTCGCCCCCCCCCATTTTGTCCCCCCTTCCCCATTTACCTGCCTCCACCGTAGAGGCAAGTAAATGGGGAAAGGGGGGCAAAATGGTGGGCGAATCTCGATCTGACCCTTCGCATCTCGCTCCAGGATCCAATCCGGATCAGGTCATGGGAGGGTCAGATCAGCCTGAACTGGTTCGGGCCCAATCCGAAAGTTCTGGATCGGGCCATGAAGCAGTTGGGGGGGGGGCTGGTGCACAGCCCTAGCTGTTACTTGCATGTTTCACATGTAGACTTCCCACTATTAGCAAACAAAGGAATGCTGAATTGGCAGCACAATCCAAAAAGGGAAGGGAACATCTATTGGAAGAGGATCTGCCCAATCTAGAGGTCTGCTGAGTTCATGGTGAAAGGGCAGAAAATGGAGGATAGGGCCAGAGAAAGAAAAATACAGACAAAATAAGGACAGCTCCAAGAGAAGTCTAGCCAAGGTCAAAGCAACAGGGAAGCAACCCATTACAAACTCAGGCCAAAGAGCAAAGCCAAACAGGAGTTCAAAAGTCCACAGTCACAAAACAAGGTCTGGAAAACATGGCATTAGAGCTGGTAGAAAAACAATGCTTTCAACTACGGTAGCAATCAAATGGAATCTTTTGTCGCCTGAGCTCCCAGAGCCCCACCCAGGGCTCAGCTGGAGTTCATCGCAGGCCCTTGGGCAAAAGTCCTACTCATACTCTTGAGGAGTCTTCCTTTGCTCGCAGGTACTCCTTCACCTGACCATAGTCTTAGGCTAGATCTACACCAAGCAGGATATAACACTTTGAAAATGGTTTGAAAACTGCATACGGAATGTGTCCTGGCCCCCAACAGTTGTCACCATTGTTACGAACCATTTTAAATCAGTAGTGTAGATCCTGCCTTAGCCTGCACCTTCAGGTATTTACATTCTTGAGGTCTGGGTGGTACCTCAGCACTCCCCTTCGACTCAGAAACCAAACTTCCCACCTTTCATGGGAGGAAATCTGAAGCCATCTCTTCTGAGGGCTCAGGAGCTTCTTGGTCAGCCCCAGGGTCCCCTGAAGTTACTTTTTCCCCAGGAATATCTGTCTCGGGAGATTCCAGCTCATCCTGTGGGGTGAATGGGTGGGTGGTAGTGTTTACAACATATTTTCTCATTTTTTGTAGAAAAATCCAAGGTCTAGAAGGATAGGGGGGAAGTTTTAAGTGCAACTTGAAAACAGTGTGGTGTGTGTGTGTGTGTTCCAAAGTAGGGGAATGAAGCTATTGATTTGATTCTGTTCAGCAAAGCCTTTGGCAGTGATCAGAGTGAGAAAAGCATCACACCACTGGGAAATGCGGGTGGGAGAGATTTACCTTCATGAGACAGAGAGGGAGAAAGAAAGAAATTCTCTGGAATGCAGTGTTGCCATGAATCCGATGATTTAGAGAGGAGAGCAGGTGTTCATGCCAAGGGGCACGCAGGATATGTGCGAGCTGAGCTCCAAGGCAGTGATGAATAAAATCACCTTCTTCAACAAAAGCACCAGTTCTGGTGAATTCTTTTGTCTGAGACGTACGGATGAATATACCTGCAATCTAGAAGTGTTACAAATATCCCACCAATGTGAGTCAGACAGCAGTGAAAGGGCATTAAGATTGAGGCAAGGTAAACACAAAAGAGAAGGAAGATGTTTACTTGAACCTTTGTAGGCAGGGTTGGAATTGGAGGGGTGTGTATGTAAGTTTTCAGGGACAAAAAAAAATAAGAATTTCATGGGAAAATGTTATTTCACCACCTAAAATCAGTCTCTAGCTTTGCTAATATAAGGATCGCCTTGTTCCTCTGCACTTCTGCTTTATGCTGATTCAAGAACATGTGTGTTTCACCCAAGCCAGGAGAAAGATCAGGGATGCATCTCACCTTTATATTTCCAGAAATGGGGACCAGGCATTGCTTCTTTATTCCCAAACGCAGTGCTAGATGTAACACCTACCACTGACTAGTTCACTCAGACTGCAAATCTCCATGTTGAGACTGGGTCTATCTAAACTGCAGACTTCATGGCTACATCTGGCCAAATTTTTGGATCACCTTTCTCTACCAAATAGCCTGATGAAGAGTTCTGGAGAACTTAAAAGCTTGCACATTTTTTGTTGGATTTTGTTTGCACTTTATAAAGATATTGTGGATTTTGGATTGCACACACCACCCCCTCCTAGACCAGCATGGTTATCTGTGGTTGTTGTGGTTGTGGTTGTTGGATTTAGTGAAGCTCATGACCACAAGATATAGTAGCCTCAGTCTTTGGCCAAGCAGGATGTAACACTTTGAAAATGGTTTGAAAATGGTATGGAGTGTGTCCTGGTTCCCAACACTTGCCACTACTGTTATAAACCATTTTAAAGCAGTAGTATAGATCCTGCCTTTGACATTCAGGCAATTGGCAGTATATGTTTTAGCAACCAAGCTCTTTTGCAGAAAAGTTGATGTTTTGCTGCTGAAATATGAATGTTGGTTCACAGTGCCCAATTTGAAATTCACCCTGAAGCTTAACATTTGTTCTAAGAAAGGAAGTGTGAATGTGTCAGAGATAGTATTACTTTGTCTCACCCAATGCCACCTTCAGTGCATTCCTCTTCATATTTACAGTATTTTGCTATTTATTTGTTTTTGTTGTTGATGATTACTTATATCTCAGCCTTCCCTTAGCGAGCTCAGGGTGATTTACAGAGGGCTGGCAATTTGTGGCCATGTGCCCATTTGAAGAGCTGCCAGAGGACTGTTTTCTACTTTGAAGGTGTCCTCTGTTGGAAGGCCTGCCAAGAGCTGGGCTTTGAAGTTGCCCACCAACAGCACCTGGACATCATACTGAGCAAAGCACATAGGTTGCCTGGTCACAGTCTTTCACACTATAATGAGATATATTGTAGGGGTGTGCAAAGTGGGTTTTCTCTGTCTTGAAATTCGAACTGGAGCTCCATAGAGGTGATTCCCTGCCTCGATTTTGGAGTTCACCCCCTTCCCCCTCTCTCCACCTCGACGAATTACCTGTCGAAGAATCGTTTAGTATTCGGGTATTAGAACATTAACAGAAATGCTTACAGCTCCCTCATTTTTAATGATAAAGAGATAAAACTTGGCACAGTGAAAGCTCTTAAGGAGGGCTTTAGCCCCACCAAGGGCTCATCTACACCAAGCAGGATATTCCACTATGAAAGTGGTATGTAAAAGGCAGGAGCCACATTACTGCTTTATAGCGGTATTGAAGTGCACTGACAACTGTTGGAGCCCATGACATATACTATATACTGCTTTCATAGCACTTTCATAGTGTTATATCCTGCTTGGTGTAGATGTGTCACAAGTTTGAATCAGATCGGTTCTGCTTTGAGTTTTTAGGTATTTTTAAATGGAAATTAACAAGAATGCTTACATCTGTACAATTTTTATAGATAAAGAGATTAAACATTGCAAGGTGATAGCTCTTAAGGAGGACTTTAGCCATGACAAGTTTGAAACAGTTCCATTCATGCCTTGATTCTTTAGGAAAGTTTTTTTTAAAAAAAATTCTCCACTCCAGCCTTCTCCAACATGGCACCCTCCAGATCTATTGGACAGAGCCCCTCCTCCCCCTGCACCCAGCCACTGAAATAAAGAGCTGGCCTGTGCCTGACTCAGGTATAGAAGCTTTCTCACTCACGATGCCAGCCCACTTGCCTGCCCAGCAGCACTTTTACACTGTGGAAATGTGGATGTTTGACTTCTATGAATCCTAGCAGAAATGTGCTCCATCTCCCCCCCCCCCCCCACACACACAGCCTGAATAATCAGCCAGTTAGTGTTTTCCACTTCCCCAAACATTGCAATCGGAGGAGAACATGGTCACGGACAACGCTGTGGTAATTCCTAATTGGTTTGCCTCAGATGTCAATATCAAAGGTACCCGTCACCCCACTCAGCATCTTCCAAATATGGAGATATTCAATTTACACACGCACGCACACAGCAAGATAATTCCAGACACTTTAGAAGCTCTGATATTAATCGATGGGTTTGGAAGCAGCCAATCTCTGCTCTGGAAGATTGAATGATCCATGAATGTTCGGAGTTACCAGATAATTCTGGGGCGGAGTGCACACCCCTAATATATTGTATTCCTATTTAAATAATAATTAATTCTACATTTGCAGCTGTATATACAAATTACCACATGCCAATCTTATGTAAATTGGTGTCCTCTTTTTGGGTGATGCATTTCCTCATTGGGGGCAATTCTTCAGTAGCCACCCTATCAAGCAACTGCATCTCATTGACTTCAGCAATGCTGGGGCCTCTATCCTATATACCAGTGTGGTGTAGTGGCTAAAGTGTTGGACTGGGAGTCAGGAGATCTGGGTTCTAGTCCCCACTTGGCCATGGAAACCCACTAGGGGATGTTGGGCCAGTCACAGATTCTCAGCCCAACCTACTTCACAGGGTTGTTGTTGTGAAGATAAAATGGAGAGGAAGAGGAGGATTATGTACGCTGCCTTGGGTTCCTTGAAGGAAAAAAAGGTGGGATATAAATGCAATAAATATTTGTGTCCCGTGGGGAAAGACAGGGTTGGTATTTCTGCACCATTGTAACTGCATCTTTTCAATGAAATCTGAAGTGGAGATACATGCATGCAAAGAAAGCATGTGCCTGGAAACTAATATTGGCCCAGGATCCAATGCATATTTCCCAAATGATTGTTTATGCAAATTTCTCCTTCAAATATTACACACCCAGTGGTTGACATACTGAGAAAACCAAAAGTGGGTTGAATTTCTCCCCTCCATTTTCATGGGGACCATTTACCCCCTGCAAAAGTGGTGGTGGGATTTGGGGGGAGGGGAAGTTAATCAGTCTTAGAAGATGAGGTGGCTGAGGGGAAGGTCCTTTTTTAATGAAAATAAATTCTCTTTGTAGTCTTTCATACAGCGACTATGATGAGGCTTACTATTCCACAGCCTTCAGTCACATTTCTTTGGACCAGAATTCACTGGGAGTTAAAGGAACAATACAGTTACAGATTTTTTAAAGAAGGACCCCTTCCCATAGCCACCGCACCATCTAAGTCAGGTAAGCAACCTCCACTCAAAACATCAAAAACTTTGCCCATTCTCCCAATCTTCAGGAGTGGCTATTTCCACGCATCTTCCCCTTCCCTGAGGTCAAAACGTTTAGTCCAACTCTAGTGGAAACCACCAGGCCTGACTTTTCCGGTAATGTGTGAAAGAATTCTCAAGTATCATGTATGCACTTCAGTAAAACAATACACAGAAAATGTATGACCTCATCAAGATAATATTTTTTCCTGATATGAATGAATGTCTTTGTGGCAGGTAGGGGAAGGTGCATGCAAATAAACCAAGAAACTGAACCCTGTAGAAAACTGCAGCTGCATTAAAGCTCAATTCCCCCATTCTTCCAGCAATAAATGTTGCTGCACCCTAACTGGATTTTTTAATAAATAAATAAATAAATAAATATCTTAATCTAATCATACACATGGTTGCATTAATTTTCATTTTGTCCAGAATTTTATTGATCAGCCTGCACCCTTGAGTGCACTGCTAAAACACCACAATAATATACGTGATTGTATGTTAAGTTGAAAAACAAGATTCAATTATATTTTCATTATTCTAATTGACTTATCCATTCTGTATTGGCTTTGCAGTTATGGTGACTTCGGGAAAGTGCTTTTGTTTTAATTGTGTTATTTTGTTGTATTTTAATTATGTCATTGAATTTGATTGTAAATTGTTAGTTCTGCGCCAAAAAATTCTCCCGCATATTTTTTCAACCATTCTCACTCAATTTGATAGAAAACAAATGGCTTTTAGAAAAGAAAAGAAAATCAAAGGAGAAGAAATTTAGACATTCTCAAGGGTTGGGTTTGAGTTTCTTATGCATACCTTACTTAGAAGTGTGTGAGAGTGCCCTATCTTTTATTGTACAATCATGTCTCTGGCAGCCTGGCTTCCCACACTTCCCACCCAGTGTATGAGGTAGGGTGACCATATGAAAAGGAGGACAGGGCTCCTGTATCTTTAACAGTTGCATAGAAAAGGGAATTTCAGCAGGTGTCATTTGGATATATGGAGAACCTGGTGAATTTCCCTCTTTATCACAACAGTTAAAGCTACACTAGAGTGAACAGATTTCAAAGAGGGCAGGGCACCTGCAGCTTTAACTGTTGTGATGAATTTCACCAGCTTCCCCATATATACAAATGACACCTGCTGAAATTTCCTTTTCAATACAACTGTTAAAGATACAGGAGCCCTGTCCTCCTTTTCATATGGACACCCTAGTATGAGGTAATTCCTCCCATAGAGCTTTTTCAGGAAGTGCAGGCAGCCTGGGAGGCTGCAGAGCAACGGAGAGATGTGCAACAGAAGGAAAAGTGTAGACAATACCCTCAGCCACCTCAATGAATACGTAAGGTCAAAAACACCATCACAATAAATTCAAAATAAATTAAAGAACTCCTTGAGAATGATGCAGAAAAATGGGAGTGGTGGGGGAGAGAAAACTTTCAGGAAATTGGAGGTCAGATTTGGGGACAGTCCTAGCTCAGCCTCTTCCCTGGAGCTGAATGCAACACTGCTTCCTCTCTCACCATGTACAGAGCTTACAGTGATGGTGGAGTGGTGTTATCAGGAGCTGCATCAGTGGAGGTGGTGCATGATGCTGGCGGTGGGTGAGGCTGGCCCTCACAGCCTCAAAAAATCCATCTGTGTCTTTATTGAATGTGGGCAAAGGTCTGAGTCAATCCTCCTTATTGTCAAATACCATTGCATGACAGCTGTCAAATACCAACAAATATGAAGTGTCCAATATACCAAACACTGATATCGAATATCACTGGGTGTCAGGTGAAGACATGAAATACTTGAAGAGTATCAAACACGTGCCCCCCCACACATATACACACACACTACCAAGAGAAACTAACTATTTGCAATCAAAATTTGCAAAATAAATAAATAGATACAATTTGTTTCCTGCAAAAGCTCGACTCCACCCTACTTCCCTTGGCTGCACAATGACTTCCTTCCATATTCCCAGTTCTTCTGCAAAATTCTTTCCATGCCTGTTTCTATTGCAGCAATAGAAATGTAGAGAAAACATCATTATTATTATTACACCATTTCCTCCCCCCACAAGTGTCTATTAGTCTGTGAGGGTTATATATAAATAATTTACTGCCGTGATGTCTGGGACAGATCCCCTCCCACCTGTTTCTTTATGATGGCTGGTACACGACAGCAATGGAATCATGAAATCACTGTATGAACCAGAATGGGGTTATACCAGAGACTTGAGATATCTGAAAAGGAAGTGCAGAGGTATGTCCACTATCCAGTGAATAAGGCAGACATAATATCAAATGAGGGAGAAAAGCTGAGCGAGCTCAGCGAAAACAAAAAATAAAAAATGAGAACTCGAACATGAGTTATGTTCGATAAAACGATGTTTAGGCTGCAATGCTATGCCCATTTACCTGGGAGTAAACCCCATTGAAATCAATGGGTCTTACTTCTAAGTAGACCTATACAGGGTTGCTTTGTTAGAAGAAAAAGCAGAATTCTAGCAGTCATACTGCAGACAGCTCTCTAGCGTGTATTCCCAGCATGCAAAGATATATGAAAAAAGGAGGTGGTGTGGGGCTTTTCAGGGATAACAGGCAAATATCCACTCTAGACGTTTAACTGAGTGTTCTGTCTTTCATTATTGTAGGGGGAGCGGGAGTGTTTTTAAAAAACAACAACAACACCCACTGTTTTCGCTCGAGCACTCATGTGCTCTTTCCCGATAAAAAAAAAAAACACAAAATGGCGGGCGCGACGTCCTCTTCCTCCCGGGATAACACGCCCCACATGTATACTGAGGGGGAGGATCTCATAATCACAGTTTTGCGAGATCCTCCCCACTCCAGGCCCTGGTCTAGCCATGCCCTTAGAACTATGTGAGAAAATTTGAGGGAAGTAAGAAGCATTAACGCTGGTTAAGTGTCTTCATGGGAGGGGGTACTCACATTCCCTAATTAATGCAAGTTTCAGGTCAAATAATCTGTAAAGGACGTCTAATTTTTTCTGTGTGTGCATGCGCGTGTGTGCGCGCTTTAAACCCTGAATATATATATTTCAGTGAAAAGTCTTTTTTGAACTTATTAGTATCAGACTTTAACATGCTACCTAGTGTGGGTGAGTCTGACTGATACGGCACATATTTCTTCTTTCTGACACATCTAAACATGTGGGTTGGATCTAAACTGAAGAGGGAACTGATAAAAACACAGCTATGACTAATTCGGGCTGACCTCCACATTCAGCAAAATCAAGAGTCCTTCTTGAAATGTTTACATCTTCAGACTGCTAGTGGGGAGCTGCATTCTTGAATCCTCTCCCACTTCCTGCACACAAAATGGCACAGGGTCAGCAAGTGGACTAGACTACAGCCTTTCTTCCTGATTTACTCGTTTTCTACATGTATGGTGTTTTCTATGTGGGGAGGGCTCTAATATGCATCCCCCTCATCAACAGTCTAACTTTCTATAGTCCATTAAAAACTCCTCACATTGTGTGTGTGTGTGTGTGTGTGTGTGTGTGTGTGTGTGTGTTTGTACCACCCTTACTTGGGATCTGTTTTAATGCCCAAGTAAATTAAAAAGTTTTTACTTACTACCTAAGTAATAGTGGTGCTGGAGGCAGGTGAATTACTTTGAGGATAGCATTCCATAGTCAGGGCTAGGGGTCTATATATTTGGTAAAATCTATTCTATCTGCATATCATGGATTGACAGGTGCCTTTTGTTCCTTCAGTCACTCATTGGTGGAAACATTTTTTCTAATTTCCTGAATTTACACAATTCCCAGGACACAATGCAAATTCCCCCCAAATGCTCAAATTCTTCCAAACTGCACATTTTCATGCTTTAGCCTATTATTATTATTTATTATTATTATTTATATAGCACCATCAATGTACATGGTGCTGTACAGAGTAAAACAGTAAATAGCAAGACCCTGCCGCATAGGCTTACAATCTAATAAAATCATAGTAAAACAATAAGGAGGGGAAGAGAATGCAAACAGGTACAGGGTAGGGTAAGCAGGCACAGGGTAGGGAAAAACTAACAGTAGAAAGTAACAGTAGAAGTCTGCACAACATCAAGTTTTAAAAGCTTTAGGAAAAAGAAAAGTTTTTAGTTGAGCTTTAAAAGCTGTGGTTGAACTTGTAGTTCTCAAATGTTCTGGAAGAGCGTTCCAGGTGTAAGGGGCAGCAGACGAAAATGGACGAAGCCGAGCAAGGGAAGTAGAGGCCCTTGGGCAGGCGAGAAACATGGCATCAGAAGAGCGAAGAGCACGAGCGGGGCAATAGTGTGAGATGAGAGAGGAGAGATAGGAAGGAGCTAGACCGTGAAAAGCTTTGAAGGTTAACAGGAGAAGTTTATATTGGATTCTGAAGTGAATTGGAAGCCAATGAAGAGATTTCAGAAGCGGAGTAACATGGTCGGAGCGGCGAGCCAAGAAGATGATCTTTGCGGCAGAGTGGTGAACAGAAACCAACGGACTGATGTGAGAAGAAGGAAGGCCAGAGAGAAGAAGGTTGCAGTAGTCATGGGCGGGGGAGAGGGAGAGTAATGCACTTTTTTGCCTGTTGTTTTTGTAAGGAAGGTGGAGCTGGTTTCTGGAAGATTTGACAGAGAAAACTATAACCCCCATCATCCTGGCAAAAAATGACATTCCTGAGCATGGCTGGAAGCATATTTTGAATTGGCTGGGTAGGCTGGCTAGCTGGACTCCTGTCTGTAGGGATGTGCAAATTAGCAAAACCCAGGCTAGCCAAGTTCCTCCGAATTCCATCTCGGAGCTCATTATTACTGATTTCCATATCACATTGCAAGCTTGGCAGGATCTATAGTCCTGCTTTATAATGGTATTAAAGTGCACTGACGACTGTTGGGGCCCAGGACACATTCCATATGCCGCTTTCAAACCACTTCCAAAGTGTTATATATCCTGCTTTGTATAGATCTGGCCCTTGTTTTCTTTCAGCACAAAAATCCATGCATATTTTCATGGGCTTTTCTAGAAGTACGTATCAATGATGTGCATTTTTCAAAAGTACTTCCCCCACCCCCATTCTCATTTTTTCCAATGTATAGATTTTTGTAATGCTTTTTAAAAAATCTGTGAATTGTATCACAGCCTCAGAAATGAATGAACTTCGATCGCAAGTTGTGTTCCAGGCAACATGAACTGGGTAAATTCTTTTCTGAAATTAATTTCTCATACATCCTTAGTTTCTGCGTGAGTAAATTGGGGAGCCAGGCTTCCCCTTCATATAGTTAAGGGTTGCTTTGCTTACAAAGGGAGAAGAAGGATTGGAAGAGGAAGGTGGGGTGGAAAGTGAGCACTATTTCAAAGCCAGGCTAGGCTCAGATTAGTCTGGGCCTAACTTGAAGTAGGGCACTGCTGTTTGAATAGGCTTGGGTTGCTTTTCAAGCTTCCCCCTTTACCCCCCCCATCTCTAGTTTCTGCCACTTGTAGTATGACAGTATTGTAAATGGAATATAAAAGGTTAAAAGGAGATTGTGACTACATCCTTTGCAGCCAAAGGTGGCGGACATCTATACAGACAGTAAAAACAAGACCTGGAGCTGACTGTAGTTCAGATCACGAACTTCTTATTGCACAATTTAGAATCAAACTAAAGAGAATAGGGAAGACCCACAGATCAGTTAGATATGAGCTCACTAATATTCCTAATGAATATGCAGTGGAAGTGAAGAACAGATTTAAGGGACTAGATTTAGTAGGTAGGGTCCCGGAAGAACTATGGACAGAAGTTCGCAACATTGTCCAAGAAGTGGCAACAAAAAACATCCCAAAGAAAAAGAAAACCAAGAAGGCAAGATGGCTGTCTGCTGAGACACTGGAAGTAGCCCAAGAAAGAAGGAAAGCAAAAGGCAACAGTGATAGGGGGAGATATGCCCAATTAAATGCAAAATTCCAGAGGTTAGCCAGAAGAGATAAGGAATTATTTTTAAACAAGCAATGTGTGGAAGTGGAAGAAGACAATAGAATAGGAAGGACAAGAGACCTCTTCCAGAAAATTAGAAACATCGGAGGTAAATTCCAGGCAAAAATGGGTATGATCAAAAACAAAGATGGCAAGGACCTAACAGAAACAGAAGAGATCAAGAAAAGGTGACAAGAATATACGGAAGATCTGTATAGGAAGGATAATAATATCGGGGATAGCTCAGACGGTGTGGTCAGTGAGTTAGAGCCAGACATCCTGAAGAGTGAGGTCGAATGGGCCTTAAGAAGCATTGCTAATAACAAGGCAGCAGGAGACGACGGTATCCCAGCTGAACTGTTTAAAATATTGCAAGATGATGCTGTCAAGGTGATGCATGCCATATGCCAGCAAATCTGGAAAACACAAGAATGGCCATCAGACTGGAAAAAATCAACTTATATCCCCATACCAAAAAAGGGAAACACTAAAGAATGTTCCAACTATCGTACAGTGGCACTTATTTCACATGCCAGCAAGGTAATGCTCAAGATCCTGCAAGGTAGACTCCAGCAATTCATGGAGCGAGAATTACCAGATGTACAAGCTGGGTTTAGAAAAGGCAGAGGAACTAGAGACCAAATTGCCAATATCCGCTGGATAATGGAGAAAGCCAGGGAGTTCCAGAAAAACATCTATTTCTGTTTTATCGACTATTCTAAAGCCTTTGACTATGTGGATCATAACAAACTGTGGCAAGTTCTTGGTGGTATGGGGATACCAAGTCATCTTGTCTGCCTCCTGAGGAATCTGTATAACGAACAAGTAGCAACGGTAAGAACAGACCACGGAACAACGGACTGGTTTAAGATTGAGAAAGGAGTACGGCAGGGTTGTATACTCTCACCTTATCTATTTAACTTGTATGCAGAACACATAATGCGACGTGCTGGGCTTGATGAATCCAAGGCTGGAGTTAAAATTGCAGAAAGAAACATTAACAACCTCAGATATGCAGATGACACCACTTTGATGGCTGAAAGCGAGGAGGAGCTGAGGAGCCTTATGACAAAGGTGAAAGAAGAAAGTGCAAAAGCCGGGTTGCAGTTAAACCTCAAAAAAACCAAGGTTATGGCAACTAGCTTGATTGATAACTGGCAAATAGAGGGAGAAAACGTGGAAGCAGTGACAGACTTTGTATTTCTGGGCGCAAAGATTACTGCAGACGCTGACTACAGCCAGGAAATCAGAAGACGTTTACTTCTTGGGAGGAGAGCAATGACAAATCTTGATAAAATAGTTAAGAGCAGAGACACCACACTGACAACAAAGGTCCGCGTAGTTAAAGCAATGGTATTCCCCGTAGTAACCTATGGCTGCAAGAGCTGGACCATAAGGAAGGCTGAGCGAAGGAAGATAGATGCTTTTGAACTGTGGTGTTGGAGGAAAATTCTGAGAGTGCCGTGGACTGCAAGAAGATCAAACCAGTCCATACTCCAGGAAATCAAGCCAGACTGCTCACTTGAGGGAATGGTATTAAAGGCAAAACTGAAGTACTTTGGCCACATAATGAGAAGACAGGATACCCTGGAGAAGAGGCTGATGCTAGGGAAAGTGGAAGGCAAAAGGAAGAGGGGCCGACCAAGGGCAAGATGGATGGATGATATTCTGGAGGTGACAGACTTGACCTTGGGGAAGCTGGGGGTGGCGACAGCCGACAGAAAGCTCTGGCGTGGGCTGGTCCATGAAGTCACGAAGAGTCGGAAACGACTGAACGAATAAACAACAACAATATGACTCAGTATGATTGGCTGTAGCCAATATGACTCAATATGACTTAACACTTAATTTTAACTTAAATTTAAATTTTACTGTTCTAACTCTGCATTTTAATCTTATATCAATTTTTGCTGTGTGGTTTTTATACTGTATTTTATATTTGTGTTTTTAAACTGTTGGTTGTTTTATTATGGTTTTAATTTTTGTGAACCGCCCAGAGAGCTTCGGCTATTGGGCAGTATACAAATGTAATAAATAAATAAATAAATAAATAAATAAATCAGTGGGGAGGACACACAGTTATGTATGTGAGCGTCATATTAAGTCTTGTTGGTTATCTGTTCATGAAAGCCACTGTTCTCCAGGAGTTTGCTCTGGTGCATGGTCAACAGGGAGGTGTGCAGATACATGCACAAGGGACTCACATAAGAATATTATGACCTGTAACATGGAAGTACCTGGAAACGAGACCTGTTAAATATGGATAACACAATGAGTTTCAAGTTAAAGAGATGAACATATGCATGTCTAGATATACAATCAAAATCATGTATTGCAAAGCAAGAGAGGGTACCCCTAGTAAGGTATTGGACAGCAGCAAATAGGGATGGAGAAGCAGAGTCATGAACAGTTTTGAATGTCTTAAAGTGCTATAAACCATCAAGGATCCCTAGACTTTGGGCTGCCTGTGATGCCACCGAGATCATTAAGAGGGAGGAGAATCTCTAATGTGGCACTTTTAGAAGAGGAGTGTGTGTGTGTATTTCTATAGAGTTTGAGAAACACCCAATGAAACCTTGACATCTGAAATGGTGGCATTCCTCTGAATCCCCTTCAATTTTATTGACATAAGTCTCCATGCAGGAATCCCAGGGTAAAAGTCTGTGATCCGTTTTATGTGAGTATTTAAAATAGATTATTATAATAGCCACTATTGGGTTTAATAATTTATAGATAATGCAATCTTTGCAGCACAGCCAACAGCTAAGCTGCTGGCAGAAATGATGAAAAGAAGATCATCTTTGTATACATACAAGACATCCAAGAGCATGGTGGAGTTTCAGATTAATGAGATCAAGAGACCATGAAGGTTTCACTAAGTCTCTATATATAGTAAAAATAGTGCGTCAGAATTAGTGAGAGAGCAAGAGTCAGCCCTGTTGTTCAGATGCAGAAACCCAAAACTGCACAACTGAGAGCTAGTGGTTATAGTGTCAGACTTGGACTGGGGAGACCCAGGGCTCATCTACACAAAGCAGGATATTCCACTATGAAAGCAGTATGAAAGTGTTATATAAAAGGCAAGAGCCACACTACTGCTTTATAGTGGTATTGAAGTGCACTGCAGGATCTACACTACTGCTTTATAGTGGTACTGATGTGCACTGATAACAGTTGGGGCCCATCACACATCTACACCAAGCAGGATATTCCATTATGAAAGTGGTATGAAAGCAGTATATGGTATGTGACAATAGGCCCCAACAGTTGTCAGTGCACAGCAGTTCCACTATAAAGCAGTAGTGTGGCTCCTGCCTTTTATATACCACTTTCATACCATTTTCATAATGGAATAACCTGCTTGGTGTAGACGAGCCCCCAGCTTCAAATCCCTACCAGTGGTACAAGTAGGTAATTTTGGACCCTGAACATAACGGTACCCCACTATAGACACTCATGTGTGTTTCTTCAGTTATGAAGTACATAACTAACATTTCTTCCCACCCACCCCATCCAATGCCCCCCATACTTTACACCTCATAAATTAGAGCAAATAAACAAAGAAAGAAACTGTTTGCTAATCCTGATCATAAAGTAATCCTCTGAGCATGTGCATTTTCTCATTTTAAATTCAAATCACAGCACCATCGTGTCTACTGGTGCTTGCTTCTGCTGCTTTGATGCTAGGGTGACCATATGAAAAGGAGGACAGGGCTCCTGTATCTTTAACGGTTGTGTTGAAAAGGGAATTTCAGCAGGTGTCATTTGTATACATGCCACACCTGGTGAAATTTCCTCTTCATCACAACAGTTAAAGCTGCAGGAGCTATACTGCAACTGCACTGTGACCAGATTTAAAAGAGGGCAGGGCACCTGCAGCTTTAACAGTTGTGATGAAGAGGAAATTTCACCAGGTTCCCCATATATACAAATGACACCTGCTGAAATTCCCTTTTCAACACAACCGTTAAAGATACAGGAGCCCTGTCCTCCTTTTCATATGGTCACCCTATTTGATGCTAAACGCAATTACTTAAGAATGATGTATTTTTAACATAAAAATAATAATAAAATGAGCATCTGTACTAACATATGTGCCCGGCCAACTGCGCCCCCTCCCCTCCCGAGGACAAAATGTTAAAACAACAAGAACAAAATAACAACAACTAAACAGTAAGAAAGGGTGCTGCAGCAAGCAGAGACAGGCCCAGCAGGCCGCATGCTGACTCAAGGGCTGGTGCTAGGCCTGATTGCTACTGCCCCGTTACCTGTTGTTCTCTGGGTGGTCTGTTTGATCCCCGGTCTGTGGAGCTCTGGACTTCAGCCCTGTGGCTGAGCCTTAGCTGCATCACTGCTCGCCACTCATACATGAAGCTCGCTGGGAGACTTTGGGCCAGTCACTACCTCTCAGGCTCACCTACCTTGCAGGATCACTGTGAGGATAAAATGAGTGGTGGGGAGGGGAAAGCCATGTGTATTACCCTGAGCTCTCTAGAGAAAGGGCAGGGTTAAAAACAATGTAATGAATCAATAACTAAAATATCTGAACCCAGGGCATGAAGAAAGTATTCCATTTAGATGTGAAAACGTCTTGGAATCCAGTGCTAACTCTTCTGGCATTCTTAGTGACTCTTTACTATTTCTCTTAAAATTCAAAACAAATATTCCTGTTTTATGTATCTAAAATGCTATTGAGAGTGCCTAATGATTTCATTACAATGCTGAAATGTGTCTTTTGTTATCAGCAAGAGCTTTAAAAAAAAGCTAGCAGAAAGGCCTCAGGACAATGGGAGCAATTTCTAAAATTGTTCACTGCAAGTGTACTACAATACGAGATTGCATTCTTCTATTAGGTTTTCTCTTTCATGAGGACAATTAGTGTTGAAAAAGCAATGCCAAACATTTGCTATTAATATGTATTCAGGAAAAAAGCATTGTTAAATCAGTTTTTCCTCTATTTAGGCATTGCTTCCTTTCAGCAACCATTAAAAGGAGGCAGCACAGAAATATCACAGGATGATGACATCTGCATTTTAAGCAATATTCTAGGAAACTTAGTTTTAAGTCATACAGACTTTGCACAAGAAAATATACTGATAATCTCAACTCATTCAGTCCAAAGAAGAACTAACAAGAAATACATGGAGACAATTATGAAGTGGCAATTTTGGAGTCCATTTCAAAGCAATTCTTATTGAAAACAAATGAGGCTTCATCTAGAATAAATAATCCAATTTTGCCATTGACGTTTCAGTTTTTGAAAGTTAATCTTTATATTTTTATGATTTGATTGTTCTTAATGTACTGTGATGAGTAAAGGGTAACATTTGTTGCATTTTTTTAAAATGGCAGGTTATAAATCCCTGTAGCCTCCTTGGCTTCCCACATTTCAATTAAACTCCAGGGAAAGTCTCCCATAGGGCCTTTTTCACTTCAGGAAGCCTGGGCATCATAGAAGGCACCAAAGCAATAGGCAGATGTATAACAGAAAGACAAGACACACATGGCATCATCAGCTACCTTGTAGTGATTTGGTAAGCTCAAAAATGCCACCAAATTAAATTCAAAATAAATTATAAAGCACCCCGAGAAAGAAACAGAAAAATGGAAAATTCTTTCATTGGAGAAAACTTTTAAGAAAATTGAACAACAGATTTTGCCACAGCATTAACTCCAAGTCTTGCCCAGAACTGGATACAACACTGTCCCATCACACCAGCTACAAGGTTTCAGAGAAGCAGCAGCATTAAAAACATCTGCATTGGAGGCAAAATGTTTATGCAATCAACCCTCAGGAATTTAATATTAGAAGATCATGGGGAAGGTGCTAAACCCTGAAGAATGACAACTAGAGCTGAGCCAAAATTTCTCAGATGATTTTTTTTCTAAGAAAGGTTCCAAGATTAATATTTTCTTAACCGCCCCCTCCTCCCCTCCCCCGAAAGGTCATTTTGCAGAATTTTCACCATTTTCCCACCATTATTTGTGATGCTCTTCCTCCCCATGCACGGTGCCCTGGAATGACATGAAGGCCACAGCTAGACCTAAGGTTTATCCTGGGATCATCCAGGGTTCGCCCCTGCCTGAGCACTGGATCCCCTGTGTGTCACCTAGATGAACAGGTTTGACCCCTGGACGATCCAGGGATAAACCTTAGGTCTAGCTATGGCCTAAGTGTGGGAAATTGGGAAGGATGCAAAATGGGGGTCAGGCTGCTATCACATTTGTTGCTGTTGCCACTTGCAGTGACAGCACATAAAAACCAAAACCTGGAGGAAAAGAATAAAGACGTTGTGCTGCAACTATTGTTAATGGTGAGCCCCACCTCTGAGAAACTATTGGAGGATATCTCCTCCCCCTGGAGAAATTCTGTGAAATGGTCCCTCCAACTTCTCTACTTACAAATAAGGCAGATAATTTCTGGAGGCCATTTGTACATGGCTCTAGAATTTACATATCAATTCCCTGAAGAGGTTTCTAAGTAGAGGTTTTGTAATCTCTTTAAGTCTTCTATACTTAGAGAGCAATCTTATGGTCCTGGGGAGAGCAGGGACCATAGGATTGCTTGTAAAATCCTTACAAGTTCAGAGACAGAATGTCTAGCAAAATCTGCACAGGGGTGGATGGAAAGGCAGATATCACCTCTGGCACTCCTCCCACCCTGCAGTGGATCAGTGGGGCTTCTAATCATCAAGAGCAAAATCAGTAGGATTATGCAAATGAATGTGTAAATAAATCCCAAGCCTTTTCCAGTGGAGATGGTGATAAAGAGGTGAGGTTCAGGTAGTGACTTGAAATAGGCAAGGATGTATATGAATTTCATTTCTGCTCGCAAAAGTATCTGAGCATGCCCTGTTTGCAAACCTGAATATGATCACCAAAAATGTCCACAAATTCTCAAGCATGCTTATGTTTATTTTTGCACTAATTTACCTGTTTGATTTTTGTACAAATTTTAACAAATGCAGAGTTTTTTAAATCGCTCATGCATTGATCTGTGGGGGCAACTTGTGCAACTTTGGAAATTTGCATGCATTTGAGAATTCCTTATTTGATATTTTTATTTGAAGCATTGATATACCGCTCCACATCTAAACAGATTCCAAAGCTATGAACAATAAGATATAAAATAATGAAAAGATAAAACACCATATTAAAATTATCCTTTGTAAAAACAGAGTATCAATAAAAAAAACATTGCTGGTTATTCAAGGAAGGATTCCTGGAATAGAGCTGTTTTCAGGGGGCACCAGAAACAACACAGTGTTGGCAATTGCCTGACCTAGAGAAGGCCATAGAAAGGGGGCTGCCACACTGAAGGCTCTTCTCTGGGTGGAGTCAAATTAGACCAGGGATCTTTGCACACCTTTCTTGTTCAATAGTTGTTCATTCTGTGCAAAATGAACAGTGATTGCAACCGTGAGCACAAATCGAGGCGAGATAAGCAGTAAACTGACGTTCAGAGTCTTGGGCCGTAGCTAGACCTAAGGTTTATCCCAGGATCATCCTGGGTTCGTCCCTGCCTGAGCGCTGGATGCCCTGTGTGGCACTTAGATGAGCAGGTTTGACCCCAGGACAATCCTGGGATAAACCTTAGGTCTAGCTATGGCCTGGGTGAACTCAGACATTGCTTGTCCACCCATCCCTAAAATTAGGCCCACATTTATTGATTTCAAACAGGATCTCCAAGGGATGCCTGTGCACCGAACTAACTTCTACCTTCATAAGGCGACTAGCCTGTGAGCTGTTAAGGTGAGACCACTCAGGCCTTTGAGAAGTGGTGGGCAAGTGACTTCTCCCCCTCAGGGCCATACTTTTCTAGGTGTATAGAGAGGCTATCTCCCTCCTGGGGACCCACAGATCTGAGCAGATGAACCAACACAGCCCCAAAGGCAACCTGTATCTTGCCTATGGGTCCCACAGCTCTGAGCTTGCAAGCCTCAGGAATCACCACAAACGTTCCCCCGATTGCTTACTGACCCTACCCCAAACATGCATTTCCTGCGTATACCTGCCAGATGTAGAACTATGACTAGCCTAACGAAGGGATCCCTGCAAACAAAATACCTTCCCGCTAGCATCAGTGCAGGCAGAAGCCCAGTTCAGAAAAGAGGTAAGATCAATGCATGCTGAGAAGAAGCACTTCAGCCCCATCCCTCTCACTCATCGCATTTGTCGCTCTCGATTCATGGTGGGCAACAGTCTGGAGAGGAGAGCTTCCTGTAACCACGTGAGCCAGGAAATGGAAAAATACAGAGGGCACATGGGTGTGAGCCAGAAATGGAAAGAGGTCAAGAGATGGGCTCCATGGGCTTATATAGCACTCACAGCTCGGCCCCAAACCCAGGCATACATTTGCATTCTGACAATGGTGGCATCCCACGTCCCACTGCCCCACCCACATCCCCATCCAAGGTGGCATGCCCTTCCTTCCCCAAATGTGTTAAAGATAGATATTGTTTTTTAAAAAAACAACAACAACACTATTGCCTGAAATGTGTGGCATATCATTCATTTATCACAAATGGAGTAGGGAGGGAACTTCATGCATATATCGATCTTCTGCCAGGCCATTTCCAGAGTATAGCATAGTCTGTGGTCAAAGCTTCCTGGAAGAATTTTTCCTTCCTGTAAATCATTACAGCCATTCACCGGACATCATATCAGAAAAGTTGCTATTGGCTCACTACTCCAGTGTAGCTGAAAAAGAGTTTCCACCAAGTAAAAGCTTGGGACAGTTATTGATTCCGAGGTCAACGTTTTAAGCAATGACAAAAAAACCTCTCATTGCTGAGAAGTTATTAAAAGAAAGGAGACCCAGGAAGCCATAACTGTTATTTAGTGGTGGTAATAGTAATCCATACTTCTGATTGTTTGAGTTTGTTTTAAATTATTGATACAGAGAAATGTGTCCAACCGGCAAAGCCTGGGATCCTAGATACACTTACTTAGCACTGAATTCAGTGGAACCCACTCTCAGTTAAAACCCAAATTTTCAGGTTACAAGCATTTTGTTATCACAGCCTGGAACTATAACATTAGATGCTCGACCTCTGGGATAAACTGACCTGAGATGTATAATGTATACAGTGTCAGCTGCAGGTTTTTGAAGACCCTTGGGGAAGACTCTCAGGTCTTAGCTAGACCTAAGGTTTATCCTGGGATTGTCCCGGGGTCATCCTGTTCATGTAAATGACATACACGATATCCTGGGAGCAGGCAGGAATGATCCCGGGATAAACCTTAGGTCTAGCTAAGGCCTCAGTGATTCTGCCTAAACTCCATTGTCACCAATGGACAATGCCTCTGTTGCCTCATCTTCTCATTGTTGCAACCATTTTCTTGCTTGATGAGCAGAGAGACAGTGAGCAAGTAGGCCATGGTATCTATTGCTCCTCCTTCTCATACGACCCTGGTGTTGGCCAGAGCAAGAGGCTGGTAAATAAGCAGGTTGAAATGGTAAAGAGGAGGAGAAATTCCAAGGAGTTCTTGTCAATGGGCCCCTGCTAGGGTGTGGACCCATGCCTACCCTTGATGCTAGCACTGAATGCACACTTACAACCTAATCTGATGCATACCCGTGACCGAATTCAGTAGGACATGCTCACAAGCAAGTGTCCATGAGATTGCAGCCTTACTTGGCTTCAGTTTTCCTCATTGCCTTGGTTACAAAGTACTTGCTCTGAAGCAGTCTTATTAACGTTAATCAGGCAAGTCTAGAGTAAATAGGTTTCAGGTTTCTGTTTTGTGTCTGCTGCAGGTGCTTGCATTGTTGTTGTTATTAAACAATTTTGGGAACAACAAACTACAGTATATACATTCCCATGATTTAACAAACCTCCAAGTTGCCATGATATTTTAAACCTTGGATGCCAAACCACCTAAAGCCTATAGAACCCAAGAAGACTGAAACACACATATTCAAAAAAATGTTCTGATTTCAGTGCCAACATTGAAGGCATGGTGATACAAACAGAAGTATCCAAAATATAAAGAGGCATACACAGATGAATGGATTTTCCATGAAAATTCCAAGCTGATGAAAACAGTAACTTCTACAGAATTCCCACTAGAAATTTCATTTATGCCTCAACTGAATTTAATAGCTGATGGATTATTAGATAAAGACATTGCATACCCAGACAACTGTCTGATTGCAGTAAACAAGCATCGTATGTTCGATTTTTTTACCAAATGGAGTTTTCAAAGGGAAGGCAATAAGGTTGAGCTTAATGCTTATTCTTGTCCGGACACTCAAAACAATATGAAAAATATTGATTGGTGAGATGAGCAAACTATTTCCCAAGCCAGAGTGGCATAATGGACCTTCATTCAGTTTGTTCTTAATAAGATTTGCCTGCACTTAGACCATTGTTGATGCTACTTTTTTTCCTCTACAGCAGTCATATCTATTTCTCTATCCATCTCAAGAAAGCTAAGAAAATCCTTCCTCCGCTCTAAATCCACATTTATTATTATCAAAGGCTCAGCAAGCTTTGAGACAAATTTCAGATGTGAGAAGAAATGCTATTTGCTTGGGGATCCTTTGGATAGGTGATCCATTTTTTCCCCCATCAAAGCATATATTAAGCCATATATATGCTACAAATATGGACAGGGGAGAAATTTGTTCAGTTCGCATTTTAATGCAAATGTAACTTTCATAATTTCAAAATATCGCGTGAACTGAAATTCAATTATCCATCAAAATTGATTGCATTTTTAAAAAGTCAACATTAGGGAAATAGATGTTCAAAAATGCATTCAATTAGGAAAATGGCCCTTAATGGTGTGTATTATGCAAAAATGGATTCAAAAATTTATGTTTTTGGAGAAATGTGCACAAAAACACATATGGATTTGCATGTGGAATTTAAAAAAAAATCTCAAATTTTGGGTTGAACCAAACCAAAGAATGGAGAAACTTCAAACTTGAAGGCGATGCTGATTTAAGATTGGAAAAATGAGAAATGGAAAGAAACAAAATTTGACACATTCACCCCTAACTTCAAGCATGTTTCTTCATGAGTTCATAGAGCAGAGAGACCTGTTGACTAAGCCATCTTTCTAAATGGGTCCAGTAAAGACAAATCCAGGTATCTGGTGGCTACTTTCAGTCTGATCACATTGCACTTCCCAGCTCATAGAAAGAGCACTTATCTATCATGCGAAACAGAACTCAATTATTTTGCATGCAAATCCATACTTGTGGATTTGAGGTGGTGTACAAACAGGGATGTATGAGACATTTTTTTCACTTCATTTTTTATCCGGATTGACACAGTTTTCACTTCCAGACCAAACACAGACTTGGAAGCAATCTGCAGTCCAGGTCCTTACATTTTCAAGCTTGCAGTGCGATTCGCAGATGGAACAAAATGTGTTTGACAACATGGTATATTTGAAAAATGTGCATGAAAAGAATAATACTTTACTGATACACTAATTAATGGAGCAGAATGTGTACATGTCAACAATGTGAACAATTGATGTGCACATTGGAAAATATGCATGGAAATGATTTTCATATGAAAAGAAAAAAAATCAAAGTTTGCAGTCTGATACAGGCTCAAATTGGAACAAGCTTCAATACGGAATTCAGAAATTTTTGGTGAGCTTGAGTTTTTGCACATCCCTACAAGGTGGGATTTTAAGTCAGCCTCCAATCATTTTGTTTATTGTCTCATGGATGTGTATATAGTAGGGGTGTGCACGGACCCCCTGCTCTGCCCTGCGGGCCAATCCGAAAATTTCGGATCGGCTTGCTCCACGCTGCTCCGCTCATACTCCGCTCCTCTTTGCTGCGGAGCTCCGGCTCTAAATCGGAGCTCTGCAGTGGAGGGGAGTGGCGCCAGGTAAGGCCGGGAGAGGAGGGCAGGGGGGTTACTGGGCCCTGCTGCTGTTGCTGCCCGTGCGGCGACGGCGGCAGAGCCCGATAAGGGACCAAGGGGGAGGGGGGCCTTATCTGCCTCCGTCTGCGGTCCGTCGGCTTCTTCAATTGAGGAACCTGGTTGAACCGCGGGTTTAATTGAAGAAGCCGACGGACCGCGGATGGAGGCAGGTAAGGGAGAGGAGGGGGGGTTACCGGGCCCTGCCGCTGTCGCCGCATGGGCGACAGCGACAGCGGCAGGGCCCGGTAAACCCCACTTATCTTTCCGGCGGAGCTCCGGATCGAGGCGAAGGATCCACCTTCACCTCGATCCTCTTCGCCATGCTCCGCCGGCCCCCCAATCCTCTTCGCCTCCACCTTAAGGGGAGGCAAAGCACCCTACTCCGCTTCTAATTCGCCGGTCCGATTCGCACATCCCTAGTATATAGTCTATTTTTATAATATGGTTCTACATCGACATCCCCCTCTCTTTTTTCTTTTTTGCCTTTTGTATCAGGCATATTATTGTAATCATTTGGCATTTGCAGTTAGTCATCTTTCAACAATCTGAATATATGCAGGGACTGGCAAATATATCTCTTTCTGGTCTGTGTCATTGTGGTCTTGTGTCTGTGGTCTTGTCCGTACCATCTGTCAGCAGTGAATTTTCTGGTGGTGTGAAATTCAGTGGTGGAGTTGGGGTGTTGTTCCTGGTGGGTTCTTGGGGAGAGGTGATATAGACCCTCCCTTAACACTCCAGAGGTTGCCCAGTCCTGGTCTACACTGACTAACAACAACACTCTATGATTTCCATGGGATTTAACCTGGGACCTTTTGCTTCACCTCTTGGTCACAGCTCTTCCCCCAAACTTTCTGGTCTTACAAAAAGAGAACTTTTTAAAAGATTGTATGGTATGGTTGGACAAAACTGCTCCTTTATTTCTACAATGTTTTCTGCTTTACTTCCTCATATTCTCAGATATCCTTGGATTCTTGGGTAGTTGTGGTGTCCTACTTCAAAAGCTGTTGAGCAAACTAATGCAGAGAACAGTGGTGGGTTAGTGTACACATGTTGAGTAGTCATGCTAGTTGTAACAGGGAATGCACATTAAAGTTCTGTTCTTCTCCCCTCTCCTCCTAGGCTGTGCAAAAGTTCATGCATCCAGCCAACTATTGTGGTTTATTATTATTTTTCAAACAGAAAGTAAATTGGATAGAACTGACCACAAGGAAGGTTTAGGATAATTCTCACCAGCGAAAGAACAGTATCCAGAATTTTCTTCTTCTGCTCCTTATGCCTGGAACGCTCTTCCAGAACATTTGAGAACTACAAGTTCAACCACAGCTTTTAAAGCTCAGCTAAAAACTTTTCTTTTTCCTAAAGCTTTTAAAACTTGATTTTGTTCTGACTTTATACTGTTAGTTTTACCCTACCCTGTGCCTGTTTACCCTACCCTGTGCCTGTTTGCATTCTCTTCCCCTCCTTATTGTTTTATTATGATTTTATTAGAATGTAAGCCTTTGCGGCAGGGTCTTGCTATTTACTGTTTTACTCTGTACAGCACCATGTACATTGATGGTGCTATATAAATAATAATAATAATAATAATAATAATAATAATAATAATAATCCATGCTGGATATGGGACCTAGTGAATTGCTGTGGCATTCTTAATTCAAGGGGATGAAGCTTCCAAGTCATTTTAAGGGAGTCATTAAACTCCCATAAAGGCAGAAAGTCTTACAAGGTGCACACAGTCACAGTTTAAAGGAAAGAATACTATATATTTGCAAGAGATAAGAGTGGATCGGTCTATTTCTGGTCCGTTCCCACATCTGCCTGCATTTTTTTTTTTTAAAAAAAAAGCACAGAAATGCACATTAGTTTTAAGCATGTTTTTTCTCAGAATATATTTTACCATAAGCCGCAGAGGAAAGTAATTACCAGAGTCTCCCTAAAGAAGCCCAGCTTGTATTGTGAGACCCCAATCCAGGGCATGCTTTCAAGTATTTCCAAATTTGCAATGCAACAACTACTAACCTATCCTCATCCCACATTGGTGGGTTATGAAACATTTTGGCGTGATTTCATTCCAGTTAAATTTGATCATTCTGTATTCACATTTTATTTCCCCATGTGTTCTATAAGAACCCTAAAATGAGAGGACCTTGAATCTTTTCTTATGCACAGCAGGCTTAAAAGAGAAACAGAAACTGAGACATAGATTTTGACAGATTTTTCAGTAACAAATCCAGTCATTAGAATATTTGGACTACCAGCATTCCAGATAGAGGCACTTGTTGCATGTTGCAGTGTATACATTGATCAGGTTTTGACCCTCTTGGGATCAGACTTTAAGCTTGGAAGCTGGACTGGAAAAACTGGATTTCCCCAATGGTCCATATCGCTCTATTACAGCCTTCCCCAATCCGATGCCCTCCAGATGTGTTGGATGACAACTCCCATTATCCCCCAGCCAGCCATGCTGGGAGCTATAGTCCAATGTGCCTGGAGGACACCAGGTTATGGAAGGCTAATCTATTATCTCCGTTCTTTTTTTCTAGCCAACCCAGGAGTTCATTGACAGGAAGCTGAGTCTGACTACTGGCGGAGATGCCATTTTTTAATGCCCTTGCAATGCTAATAAATAAATAAATAAATAAATAAATAAATAAAAATGTCTGCAACTAAATACAAACCACTGTAGCATATCACAAAGAAAGATTTTAGCATACCCCACTCCTTGCAGTGCTAGTTTTCTTCCTGCAAGGAGTGCTTTCATGTAGTCATTCCCCCTCCCTGCTTGCAGTCTCCAGTGGTACAATCCATTCTACTACCTCAGAACGGTTAGCAACTGATTCTCAGCTTATTCTACATATGTGAACGTGTCCTCTATCTAAATTCTTCCAAGGCAGGTCTTGGACATTTTGTGGACAGTCTGTGTGGAGTCTATGACTAGACTCCCTTTGTGTTCCTAACCTGCCTTACCCAACTCTCTCCCAGCCAGGGCAGTAATCAATGCTGCTCTAAACATGCTGCGGGCGGAGGTAGAAACTACCTGAAACTACAGCTTCCAAAATGAGACATGTCAATGGAGGTTGTGGCAAGGGACCTCTGCTGACTTGTCCGTTCCAGGAGCGTTGAAGGGTAGCAAGCCGCACCTTTCCATTGCATTAACTGTCACTGCATACCGTCTCTGTTCTCCTCACATATCCTCTTTCCACTCTTCTCACCAGTAAAAACTCAAAGTACAACAGTCTCCATTGATCCACGTTGGCCATCACTGTGTGGTCCCCACCTCCAGACACTGCTCCTAAAAACGACAAAGAGATATGCCAGTATGACGGAGAGTTACTTTTGGCTGATTTTATCATGTGAGTCTTCTTTCCTACACAAGTCATGATCATTGCTTGTAGTCCCACTTTCAGTCCCTTTGAAAGATGTGGATGCAATCTCGGGAGCCGTTTTCATAGCCGAGAGAGCCTCTGAGATATTGATATGCTTATCATATTATCGGGGTGGGGTGGGGAATACTTTAGGGAAAGAATGCAGAAGGAATTTAAGAATTTATAAGATTAATATTACAGTACTTAAGATTCAGAGTGCATCCTAAGCAATATCTAGTTGCAATCCTTACAACAACCCTGTAAGGTAAGTCAATATTATTATCCCACGTATTGCCGGTGGGAAAACTGAGGATGAGAAAGAGTGGCTTTTCTAAAGGCCATCTAGTGAGTTCATGGCAGGGGCAGGAATCAAACCAGGGACTTTCTGGTTTTTACCTCAGCCACTATGTTACGGCACCTCTCTAATAAAAGTAAAAGTGTGTTTTCTTCTATGTATGTGAAAAGCAGCTGATACATCTATATTTTTTAACAAATAAAATACATTTCAGAATAGATTGTATCCAATAGGTTGTTTCCAGTGTTAGTCCAACTTAAGTCCCATTCATTGGTCTACTTTAAGTAAAGCTTAGTGCTGTGCTGAATCCTGCCCCTTATTTTCAGGAACTTTTTCTCTCCCTGTGAAGGTGGCATTGTTTTTCTGCCTCTTTCACAGGGAGGGGGAGAATTTTTTCCTTGGGGATGAGGACAGGGTTTCTACATACGTTTTATTTATTTATTTACTTATTTACTGCATTTTTATACCGCCCAATAACTGAAGCTCCCTGGGCAGTTCACAAAAACTAAAACCATTCAAAGTATAAAACAAACAGTATAAAAACATGATATAAAATACACATTAAAAACTGATTAAAAACATACCAAATGTAGCTGGTTGTTTAGGGGGTCTTCACACACATATATAGTCTATCTATCTATCTATCTATCTATCTATCTATCTATCTATCTATCCACACACCCAGCATCTCTCTCTCTCTCTCTCTCTCCACACTCCCAGCATTTGGAAGAGCCCAGCAGTTCTTCTTGAATGGCTATTGGAGACCATGTGACCATGCCCTCTCCAATAGGCATTCAGGGAGAACTCCTTTGCTCCTGTAAGTGCCAGGGGTGTTGCTATTGTTTTTTTTTAAATAAGACCCCTCAAAATTTCCTACACTTAAAAAGGTATGTGGAAACCCTGTCCCCCTACCCAAGGAGAAAATACTCCAAAATTCTCACGTCTCCCAGCCTCTTTTGCCAGAGTTTTCTTTTCTTTTTTTCCCCTCCCCATGAAATACTGAAAATGGAATAATCAAATTTTTGGGCACAGCACTAGTAATGCTAACATTCAGTACAACGCAGTGTGCTTATCCTTTGTCCAATATCAATATGTATATTGTTAGGCTGTTACAGATTTTCAGGCACTGGTTTTCAGACCAAGAGTTCACTTTCTGAATTCAGAAGTAGCACCAAAAGAGACTGTACTTTGCTTTGGAAGTAACTATATCCCCAGAGGAAAGACTGATTGGATGGCAGAAGAGCTTTTCTGTGCTTTTAATGGCATTGATACAACTTGTTATCTTAGTTGCTCAAAAATGTCAACATCTGATGACAGCTATAGGGATTTGTGCCTCATGCTATAAAACATTCTCCCATCAGTATCTCGCGCTCCCACATGTACTCCACCTGCTAGACATTAGTAAATAATTGCTACCCTTACAGCACTCAATGGATACATGATGTGTGTGCAGTGACTGTTGTGCCAAATTAATACCTAGAAAAAATATTTTTAGAATGATAGATGATAGAGGGATTGGGATGGATTTCATTCCTTTTTGGCAAGGAACTGCTTCCTCGGTGATATCTCTGCAACCCAGCTAGGTTACTGTACAAAACCCAAGCGCTAACAGATGGATAACATTGCACTACAGAAAACACACAGCCACATTCACCTTTTATGTCTACATCTAGTCCGGTGACCAGTTTTGTATCACACATTCAACCCAATTCACATTACACCATATTGATAGACTAGCCAAGATAAAGTGTGTGTGTGTTTTGTCTCTGGACTTAGCTAGACCTACCTCACAGTCTGCAATAGAGGAGGGAAGATCTTGCATTGTGATTAACGTGAGATCCCTCCTCCATATACACATGAGGCACGATGACGTCAGGAAGAGAGGCATCACGCCCACCATTTTTTTTTTAAAGAGGAAGGAGTAAACGAACGCTCGTGTGCTAAAGGTAAGGGCTTTTTTTTTTTTAATTACTTTTCCCACTCTCCCCCCACCCTTACCCCCAATTGGCGCAGCTCCTGGCTCCACACAACGAATTGCGCGGAGCCGGGTCAAACCGTGGCAATGGGCGACACGTTCCACAGTCTCAGGCTCAGCCCGGGACCACAGAAAAAGTAGGCCCAAAGGGGAGGGCAAGATCCCTGGGCAAGGGAGGGATCATCCCTCCCTGATCCCGGGATCCCCTGTGTGTCATGTGGATGCACAGGGACGATCCCAGGGTTTGCCCTGGGATTTTACACAGTCTAGCTAAGGCCTCTGTGTCTCTGTGTTAAAAATGCATTATATTAGGAAAATTGCTTGGAAAAAGTGTATATTTGGCACACACAAAAATGCATGTATTAGGAGAATGCATAAAAATGCATGTTTCTCATGCAAACTTTAAAAACAGTATTTAAGTTGAAGGAAAACTGAACTTAATATTGGAAAAATGAGAAACCAAAATTGACAGATTCTTCCATCCTGACTTCAATATCCCTTCCTCAAATCACTGGGATTGGAGAGCCCTGGTAAAACCATTCATTATGATTAGAATCTAGAGCTGTCAGTTTCAAACTTCAGCCCCTCTTCTCCCATCCTACCTCTTCCCATGCTGGTGTTTTCCTTATATGGGAGCTTGGACAGAAATGTATCAGTTTTTTTGGGGGGGGGAATGCTGCCTACCCTCTTGACCAGATACAAAAAGATGGCAAGGGCTCCTGCAGCTTAAACTGTTGTGATGAAGAGGGACTTTCACCAGGTTCTGCATGCATACAAATGACACCTGCTGAAATTCCCTTTTCTATAAAACTGTTAGATACAGGAAACCTGTCCTCCTTTCCATATGGTCACCCTAGATGTACCTCACCCTTCAATCAAAATTCCCAGCGTGGCTTTGGTGGCTGTGACACCTGGATCATTAGCTATCATGTCAGTCTTCATGCATTTAATTCCCTGACATCTCTCTCTTAGGCAGTACAAACCACAAAGAATAAAGAAAAGGCTTTCCAGCTGGAACCCAAAGATTAAAAAGAGTCTTGCACTAAATGGACACATTTGGTATTCTCAGGAAATAACCTCAAGACTGTAACTGCGTCCTCTCTAGGTAATGAAGAAAAGAAAGAGGGTGGGGGAGGTTTACTGGAATGTAAGTGAAGCCGCAAGCACCAGGCAGCCACAAGCACCTGACCAGTATGCTTGTTTGGCATTGTGGCTCATAAGTTGTGGCTTATATTAACTGTGGATACCTTCCTCTGGAAGCTCATCAAAACCTTAGTATCTTACACAAGCAATGCATAATTATTATTATTTTAAATTGCTGGGTTTTGATGAACTGAGAAGTGTACATTTAATTAATACCAGCTGTCCTCTCTAAACCATCAATCCCTTCAAAATGTGATGCCAATACTGCAGAAAAAGGGATCAATAAAGAAATACTTAAGTCCTACATCCACCATTTGGGGCCGTGCACAGAATGCCTCTTGCTGGATCGAGGCCACACGGACACCACTGAGATGGTTAGCAGTTGGCATTATCGATTTTGACTAAGCTGATCTCTGGGGGTGCGGTTGTTGCTCAGTTGTAGAGAGCACATTTTCCATGCAGAAGATTTCTGTTTTGATTCCCCAGAATCTCCAGTTAAGAAAAGGGTCAGGTAGCAGGTGACATGAAAGATCTCAGTCCAAGAACCTGGAGACATGTTGTCAATAGACAATATTGGGCTAGACAGATGAATAGTCTGACCTGAGAAGAAGCAGCTTCCTATGACATCTGTAGGATCTGGATTTTATTAGCACAGAAAAGATTGTCCCATATTATTATTATTATTATTTATTTATATAGCACCATCAATCACCATCCCAAAGCTGAGAAACACAAGACTGGTTGGCATATGAAAGTTCATCACTTGACGACTGTAACATCGAGCAATGTCTTGTATGCATAGGCCAGCCATCTACTTCAAATACCACAGGCATAGCTGTTCATACTAGGAATGGCGAAGAAATCCACAACCAATTCAAATAGGTGTGGATTTCTAAGAATGCAACCTGCATATTCTGCAGTGGACCGGCTTTTACTGAGTCATGCGGATTCCGCGACTTGCAGACTGGTTTTTTTTTCACTTCTGAGAGGGATTTGCACTAATGTGTACTTGCACAAATGTGCTGATCCACATTAGTTAATGCAAATTAGTGCCAACGCACATTAACTATTGAGGATTAGCACATTTGCGAAAGTGCGGATTAGCGAGTGGAATGAAATTCTAGTAAAAATAATAATTCTGATTCCGCCAATGAGCAGACGAAAGATGCCTGATAATCACAGATGGAGCAGAATGAACAAAATCCATTCATCCCTAATTCATACACAGTGCTTTTCAGATCACACATCCAAGCGCCAGTCATCAAGCGAAGAGAAATCGGGATGCACATGTTTGTGTGAATAAGCCCTCGGTTTCACTGGAGGGCCGCTACCTCTTGAGACTGGACATGTTCAAGAAACCATTGTTCTTTTGGAGGCAACCCCTCTATGTGCACTTATTTGGGGCCAGTAACATTGCCTTATTCCTCCTGAGTATATATATATATATATATATATATATATATATATATATATATGAAGTCTTCTCAATCCATATTGTTTTAACTGCCCTGAACCATTAGAGGGAGGGATTGTTAAAGTGCAAATAAAATAACTAGTGCTGGGAGCTTTCTCTCTCCCTGCGAAAGAGACATTGTTTTTTCTGGCTCTTTTGCAGGGGGTGGGGTGGAAGGGAAATTCAGAGAATTTTCTCCTTGGGGAGGGGAACAGGGTTTCCACATACCTTTTTTAAGTGCAGCAGATTGCTGAGGGGCTTTCTTTCTATTTTTCAGTTTTTCAAAACAATAACAACAACAACACCCCCTTCCTCCAGCATTTGGAAGAGCCCAGCAGTTCTTAGTGAATGCCTATTGGAAACCATGTGACCTTGACCTCTCCAATAAGCATTCAGGAAGAACTCCTGGGCTCCTGAAAATGCCAGGGGTGTTTTAAAAGAAAGAAAAAGAAAGAAAGAAGACCCCTCAACAACTGACTACATTTAAAAAGGTATGTGGAAAACCTGTTCCCCTCCCCAAGGAGAAAATTCTCCAAATTTCTCACCTCTCTCTGCCTCTTTTGCGGGAGTTTTCATCCTCCCCCCACCCAAATGCTGAAAATGGAATGGTTGCTAAAAAATAACATGCATTTCTAAGTGTTAGCTATCAATAGTGTCTTCGATGTAAAGGTTCCCCATGCAGTGACTTAACAGATGGTTGGAGCTGTTGTCAGTTTCAACAGCACCAACTGCCCGTTGGCGGGTAGTAGGCAAAAAGGAAGCTTGGATTCTATCTCTTCTCAACTACAACAGATGATTGGAGCAGCCAACGCTGACAGTGTTGACTGCAGATGCTTACTCAGAATATCTGGGTGGTCCTAATCCACCTGCAGGTATCATTAAACACATAGCCCTGGACACCGGATGTGGGATCCAGCAAAGGAAACTGCCCACACAGCATCCTTTTCCACATGGGAACATGATACCAAAGTCTCTTTCTGCACATGCATTCTGCTGAGGTACTGTACCCCTTCTCAGCACTCAATATCAACACCCATACATCCATTAGAACATCTGCAGACCTTCTAAGGAATGAGGGCCAAAAGAGACATTACTTCAAATCTGTATCTAGCAGTAGAGTAGATGAAGGAGTCCAATCGAGATCTTAAAAGCCTCCACCCTTCCACCAGATTACAGTCCCAGTCTGAATTGGGCCCCTTGTGCCTACTCGAGAATAAAAATGGGAAGAAAGACATAGCTGCTAGATATGGTATTAAAGTAATGTCACTTTTGGCCCTGACTGTAGGTTGGGAACAGAGCTTGCTGCTGCTGTCCCGGCCATCACTGCATTCATTATCCACAGTTACTGTACTCATAAAAAGAGCTTGGATAGGACACATTTCTGTGGAAGCACAGGAAAAGTACAGAATGTTATACTGGGTACAGAATTTAACATCTTGGGAAATCTCAGCTTTAATCATTTATTTCCATTTTAAAGCAATTTCCTAGCTGTTCCAGGAACTGTGAAGGCAGGCCTGACATTGTGTGGGCGCTCAGCAGCTGGAGTGGCTGAATAACAAGATTCTTAATCTTAAGGGATGGATCTTCAGTGGCTTGAATTACATTCTTGGCCCTCCTCTGGGCTAGCAAAGCCAGAAGCTACTTCAGAAGACCGTCGAAATGACAGAGTAATAGTCCAATACTTATTCATGTCTTCTTAGAAGTAAATCCAATTGAGTTCAGTGGGGCTTACTCCCTCCTGGGTAAATATGAATGTGATTGCATCTGGGAAGAGCAACAACCCTATGTTGGGTGGAGAGGGAACTGGTCAATCATGTGGCACTCCCAAAATCAAATGCCAGCCAGAGGGTGGGAAGGAGTCTTACCTTTTTTCCATCTCCAGCGATTCTTTTCCCCCTCCTTCCATTGGTTTCAGCAGCAAGGAAAATCTCTATACCAATTCCAGGATGGCATAGATGATGATCCAGATCCTCTGAAGTGAATGAAAGGACTTTGGATCGAATGGGTCCAAGACCATTTCAATCTCAACCTGGAACATCCTATTTTGGGGGCTGCCACTGATAGAAATAGTGCTGGTACAAACAAAACCAAATGGTGAAAATGTGCTCAGCTTGAATGTTTTATTCAGCTGGATAAACTATGCTTTTTCTAGAGCAGAATTGGGATTTTTTTGGGGGCACAAAATTTCAAGTTTATTGCTGACCATACCTAACCCTTGCTGGCTAGGAGCAATAATATGTTATCCACATTACAGAACTACACAGGTATGATATAAAAGTATATGTTTTCCTCTGCATTCATTCTCTAAAACAAAGCCATTTAGAAATATATTTGATTTGGTTTGGGGTTTGTTTTTAAGTGTTCAATGGCTATCATTATTTTTTGAAAATAATATTAAATAGTAATAGTCAACAATTTAAAACTTGACTTTTGTCTTCTATGTAATATTACAGAATTATGTAAGCACAGGAGAGATGGACACACAGGTACACCTTAACATTTCCCTTTTTAAAAATTATGTCTACTTTGACATAGGATGTGTACAGGAAGAAATGGTCATAAATTTGGCTACAGAACTATGGAGCCACCTACTGGTCTGATGCAGCTGCTCTCCAAGTAATGTGGATTTGCTTGTAACATATCCATCCCTGCTCATGCTGGGTTCAATATGTTTGTTTGTAATATTTCCCTGCCTCACAGTGCAATACAAAATGGGGCTGTTAGAAGCCCTGGGTGCATGTCCTTGATAGAATGTCTTTAATGAACATTCTACAGTGCAATCCTATGCACGGTGACTCACATGTTGACTGTGTTTAGTGGGACTTTTCCCAGGCAGTTAGGATTGCAGTCCTAGCGGGTTAGTTCTTCCTCATGCAGTTTCTTCAGTTGTTAAATCTGTAGAGTCCTGAACATTCATGAGGATGGGACTTGCTGTCAGCTACGGCAGGTGGAATCCCCGAACACATGCTTGGAAGTCTTCCCTGCCGTAACCATCAATAGGAGCTCCTGTCTTGTCCTTGCAGGGCTTTATTGTAGAAGCACAGCTCATAGAAATCTGCCCTATACCAAGACAGTTCATCTACAGTAACTCAGCATTGTCCAGAGCCTCAGACTCATGGGCCACCTGAGATCACAATCTGGCCAACCTCTATTGCTCAGAGGGCTTACCTCTTTTCCCTTTCCACCATCGTTTGGTGGTTTCCAAATTTTGTGCAGTTCTTTTCCTCATTCTGATAAGTTGAAATGCCTCTCCTAAGGCTTAGTTGTAGGCAGTAAGAACTTTGAGCTAAAATAGTCTGGTAGTTTGGGTATTTCAGCCCTGCCCCATTTTGACTTCAGCCCTGCCCACCACTGGAATGTGGGCCACGAGACCCTCTCCGAAATGGAATTTGGTCCTTGGGCTAAAAGAGTTCAATACACCTGGTCTATATTGATTGGCAGCAGCTCTCTGGGGTTTTGGTGAGGTACGGCTTCTCTCCAATTGGTAAGGGTCTTCAGATCCAACAAAGTCAACACCATTTGGGGAGAGCTCAGTGGGTATTTTCACTCTGTGAGGGTCCATATTGGGTCCTCCCCTCAATACCTCTGCTTCATTCCTCATGTCGGGAATGGTTTGGGGGCTGCAGTTACTGCTGGCCTTCACAAGTTCTACCCCCTTCTTTTTCCTGAGGTAGAGTATTACTCACCCTATGCCCTGACATTAGGAGAGTGCATGTTTCCTCTCCTGCCTCCATCAGTGACAGCCAATAATGTGGAATGGGGGCCGGAAAACAGGCATCACTCATGGCATTATGTCACAGGATAAATGACACAATGCTTTATGGAAAAGAGAAGAACTCCTGCCACTTTTGGTGGCATCCCCATGCCTCCCACAATATTTAGTTCTGTCTAGGGATAGGGAAGAAATTAATTTGGATCCCATTTTAATGCATAGTTACCTAATTCCACACGTTCAAACTTATACAAACACTGAAATGCAGTTGTCCTTCAAAAGTCTCTGAATTTTGCATTGCAGTTCTCCAATAAAACAAAATGCATACAGAATGCATATTTGGGGCGGTATGCCCGATATAGTATTTAAAAGTCCTATACATTGAAGGAAATTGTTTGCAAAACAATGTGTATATTGAGCAAAATTGGCTGCAAAAACACATGCAAATTTACATATTGATTTTGAAGGAGGAGGAGCTAAAGTTAAGATTGGAGAAATGAAAAGAGGAGGAGGAGGAGGAGGAGGAGGAGGAGGAGGAACCAAAAGCAACAAATTCTCCATCCCTAGCTCCATCTTCAGGGTAAAAAAACCTGCTGAGTCCCCAAACTCCAAGTGATCCTGAGATGGTTGGATCATGAGTCTAAGTTACTCTAAGAGGATCTTCAAATGGGGTGGGGATTGCATTTCTCTACCATCACTTTGCCTCCTGCTTTTGTCCTACAATAGGGATGAGCAGCTTTCTATTTCTTCATATGGGGAAGAAAGAGGAAGCAAGCAATGACCACATGGCCCATTCAGTGGGTGTTTTAGGTGATAGGTTTTTTTTAGTGTGCAGTTGGACAAAAAATGTGCAGTTGGGAAGAAAATACGCAGTTGAAAATCTGATACTGTGCAGTTGAAAAAAGTGGTGAAAAAATAAGACGTGTTATGTGTCTGTGTTTATTAAGAACTTAACCATAGACAAAGTCAGGGATGTCATGTAACACAAATTATATAAGGATGCAGGTGAAAGAGCCCTTGACGGTGTGACTAATGTTGTTGGGTCTTGTGACAGTGTTGCCTAAACAGATGTGGGGGAAGAGTTGGCACTTGGATCTATTGCATGGTCTCGTCCTTCTGTCTGTATCTCTGTCCTGTGTACAGTTGCTGGTTAACATCCGCTTCAGGTTGGGTGGTTGTCTGTAGGCCAGGACTGGCCTGCCTCCCAAGGCTTGTAAGAGAGAAGTATCTGTGCTGATGATGGGTTGGAGTTCACTGATGATCCATTGCAGTGGTTTCAATTGGGGGCTTAGGGTAACAAGCAAAGGTGTACTTCTCTTGGTCTATCATCATTCCTGGGTATCTGCATGGCCCAGTAAATCTGTCTTTAAGTTAAAGGTGCTACTAGTGTTGGTGATAATCTGTCCAGTTGTGAAAGAGAAATAATGTGTTTGGCTGGGGCAATGGGGTGTTGTCTGACAGGGCATTTGTGCAGTTGGAAAATTTGCTTTAAAAATACTCTCTAAGGTGCAACCTCTGCTGCACATGGCAGGAAATTGTGCCAATTAGTGTTACAGGCAGAAGAATCGGATTTTCGGGTGGTATTTTGAAGTGGGGAAAATGACAGAAGGAGCAGGGGGCGCATGGGAGGATTTCAGCATTGTCAAAATGTCCCGCAAAGATCCTTGAGTGGCCAGTTGCGAGCATGCCATAAAACGCTCATCCGATGATGCTCTACTTCAATTCTTAGGTTCCAAAATAACAAGGAGATCCTACAAATGTGTGGCTAAGAGTTCCCAAAGAGCTGTACGTTCTGAGTAAATGTCCAAGCCCTTATGAGCTGTGGGTGGGGTGCCACCAGTCTTTTTCAGGGGGGTAATATGGCACTGTCATCTCATTCTCCTCACATTTACTCTGCCGCCTCCCTTCCCAAAGCCACGGGAGTATTTATTATAGCGTAAATGATGAGAAAAATCGAGATAGCGCAGGGTACCAGGAACGTGTGTTTTGTAAATTGTCTCTCATACTGCAGCAACAGTGAGAAAAGGAGGAAAGCAATATGATGATTAAAATGACTATCAAACACTCGCTAGCTAGGCTGTATCTGAAACAGTGAAAATTACAGTATAAATGCTGCAGTGTGCAACTGGCTTATTGAACATATTAATGCAAAGATGCAAGTCTAAGGAGAAGTGATAGTTCCTCATACCGCATTTGTTTCCTTGTTGATATACAACTACAATAACAGCTCAGGGGTGATTATAATAATAAAAAAGAAGATAATATTTTAACTCTTCCAGCAGCTATAGATTGAGCCCATATACATTTGGTGTAGTTTCCAAAGGGATAAATCAAAGCAGCTGTCAAGACACCAATATAGAGCTAATTTATTTTCTTAAAAATGAGAAGAAGATGTGATTTCAGATGTCATCTCTATGATGAATGAGCTGCATTCTGTAATCAGTCATCCAACATAAACTATTATTTAGGAACTATTGGAAAGCCAGCCAGCAAACATATGTTTCCCTTAAACAATGCACATAAAAGCTTTGGGAATACATTGTTATTACCCTCAATCAGCATGTGAATACAACACATGTGTTTATGCAGGTGTTTTCCCAGCTATAAAGCTCATGAATGTTTTAAACTGAAACAACTGTGGCTGAAACAACACACAGACACACAGACACACACACACACACACTTTGATTTTTCCTGATGATAAAGAAAAAAGAAAAAAAAGTTTTGCTTTATTTCCATGGAAAATGTGTGGAATTTTGGATTAGTCCATTGGCTGTTTACAGCCTTTGACTCTCCTACATATGAAAGTGTCTCTACGTTATTGAGATCATTTACCAATACCCTGCTTGAGGTGCCTCCAACTCCAGAAGTTATATGGCTAGCTACTAGGGATGGGATCTTTTCTCTTGTTGCATCCTGACTGTGAAATATTATTTGCCTGGCACCTATTTTGATTTATTTTAGACATTAGGTGAAATTGCAGAGACCTGAATGACATTTCACTTCGATCTTTTTGTTTTTGTTCTTAGCAGCAGTGGTTGAATAAAGCAGACTGAATCCAGAAAGTGAAGGGCTTGGCAAGCTTCATTGAGTCACAAACAGACAATGCCCTGGCTAAGCAAACAGAAGTACAAAACAGCAGAGCAAATCAGGCCAGGCCTCTAACAGAAACCACCACTACTTCTGACCATACTGAACACGTTAGTCTTTTTATACAAAAGAAACCCATGCTTTTTTAAAAAAACCTTTTTGGCTGCTAGATAACATTCCCCTTTTTGCTCTCAATGCTCTCTGATCTATTCAGTAAAATTAATTAGCTCTGTGCTCTGAGAGACCCTTGTTACTGTGCCTACTGTTATTCTGCAATGCCTTCAGAAACATCTGGAGAGGGCCCAGTCCATCTTTGTAAGGCTTTAGGAACCAGGTCATGTTGCTGATGTCCTTGACACCTTCCAGTGCCTAGAGTCCTCTACAAAAGGTTTTGTGTTTGTGATGTAATTTGGTGTTGAAAGGTCATCTGAGACCAGGAAGCCTCCATGGCGGATTACAACATAGCTCCCATAGTGGAGTGCAATCCAATCAAGCTGAATGGTGGGAGAGTCAGGACAGATAAAAGGAAGTATGTCCAGTATTGGAGGTGATATGTCTCTGAATAGCAGCTCTTGGGGAACACAAGAAGGAAGGTGCTATTACACTCATGTCCTATTTGTGGGCTTCCACTGTGAACAGAATTCTAGACCTGATAGGCCTTTGGTGTGATTCAGCACAGCTCTTCTTATGTTCTTAATGCCATCCCAAAGATTAATTGTGAGTCCACATGGCACATAATCTAGCTTTGGTTTGATGTTGGTGGCGTCACTAGTTTCAAAGCTTAGTCTATTTATTTATTTATTTATTTATTACATTTATATCCCACCTTTTTTCCTCCAAAGAATATATGATCCTCCTCTCCAATTTTGTTCTCACAGCATCCCTGTGAGTTAGGTTGGGCTGATAATCTGTGAGTGGCCCAAAATCACCCAGTGGGTTTCCATGTCCAAGTACACTGTTGATGCTATATAAATAAATAATAATAAGTGGGGACTGGAATCCAGATTTCCTGACTCCCAGTCCAACACTCTATTTATTTATTTATTTATTTATTTATTTATTTATTTAATACTATTTAAATAAAATTTATTTATTTATTTAACACTCTAACCACTACACCACACTGGCTCTTTTCTGTTGCTCGGTTTGGGGCTTGCTATCTTTTAAGCTGGCCATTTTATAGTAGCCTGATATATGGACATTAGCAGGTGATAATATTGTTTCCAGGATGTGATATGCCTCAATTTTTGATTTTTATACATCATGCTGCCATTAAAGGCACAAAAGCAAGCCGTGGAGGCTTTTCCCCCTGTTCAGTTGCCCACCCTGTTTGGTTTATATTACAGAACGGCAAGCTGTCATGCGCTCACAGCGGTTGTTCAACCATGAGGTTTATTACAGCTAACTAGGGGAACTGGTTGAAGCATGAGAAGCAGGGCATGAAGGAACAAGATCATTAATAAATGGTATATCAATGGGAAAGGCGTACTCATGGGTAGAAGATGGCATGCCCCCCACCCCATATCCAGAGCTTAGTTTTGCTTAGTTCAGTGCCGGTGACCAAACCAGTGTCTGGCTAAAGTCATCATGGAGCTCTTAGGGCTCTTAAAATGATTTCTTTGCCAGTTGTGTGCAATTCTTTCATGTACAAGATCTGTGTCCTGCTGTCCCAGTGCTTTCTTTATCAGAGTATAAATCTACAGCAACTGAAAGACAAGAACCGCAGTACTTAAAGCCACTAAACTACTGCAGTGTTCACATAAACTACACTCCATTTTTTATGCTCTTGTCCACAGTTCCATATTTTACTGGGCACTTTTTACTCTGTGGCCAAAATGATCCAAGTGCAAGATGTTCCTTGGCAGCAGTTTGTTTAGATGAATGAAAACATATTCTGCCTCCTATGAGTTCTGATGCAGCCTCAGCTTTTAAGAGCAACATATTTATATTATATAGGATTGACTCTAAAGAAAGACGGCGATATTTATTACACTTTCCAGTTCAAAGTTTAAAAAAAATGGTTTGACAATCCATAAAGTGCTTGAAACCATTCTGTGCAAAATATTGTGCAGTTCACATTGATACTCATTCTCTGTACCCCTGTAGCAGATCTTTCTCTTTATTTACCCAGTGGGGCTGCATGGCACTTTTCCATCCTTGCCACCATGCTACAACGATGTGAAATATTTACCTATTCATGGCTTGATCTGGACATACGTACAGTAGAGGCTGGTGGCTCCGATTTCAGTGGAACAGTGAATTCATTCTGGATTTCAGTCAGAACCAATCAGAACTCTAAAAGAACTATCCAAAGTTCTGAACCATATCTCCAAAATGGGTTCAGCACCTCAGGTAGCTCCTTTAGAGTTCTGGGTGGTTCTGACTGAAATCCAGAACAAATTCCCCTCCCCACTGAAATTGGAGCCACCAGCCTCCACTGCATACCTATCTTGGCTTCATTTGCCTCATGCCTATGTTGGGCCTGTTCAGACAACACATTAAGCCATGGTTAGGCTGCTAACCCTTTTACAGCAAATGGTTAGTAAGAGTTTTTTAAACCATGGTTATATAGCCACCATGGTTTGGGATGGTTCACCTGACATGCTAAATCATGGTTCACATGACACACTAAGCCATAATGTTTAGCTCAAAATGCTTGAACAGCATGGCTTAGCGTGTGGTCTGAACAGGGTCACTGTCTTCATGCTCCCCCTTCTCTCTTCCTTTCTCAGTTGACTACAATTGATCAAGGAAGTCTTCCATTATCCATAGTTTCCTGTTATGTCTGAACTGGGAAATATGGTTGTATGGATTAGAACAAGCCAGAATCTTAAACCAACTTCAAACTGTGCTTTAAGTTCTTGACTTGTTCCAATCCTGGAAACCATAGGCCGTTGCTAGACGAGGAGTTAGCCCGGTGTGAGGCCCGGTCTCCCTGCTGTGCATCCAGATGACACACAGGGGATCCCGGGGTCAGGCCGGGCTAAGTCCTCCCTTGACCCGGGATAAGCGGATGTGACCGCTTATTGGGCTGAGGCTGGGGCTGCGGAAGGTCTAGCAGGGTCCGTGGCTTTTCCCGGCTGCTCGCTTACTCGTGAGTAGCCGGGAGAAGCCGCGCACTGGGCACAGCATTCCATAGGAGCGCTGTGCCCATCAGGCCAGGGGGGGGGGAATCACGGACGGGGGGCGTGGAGGGGGCATCAGACATAACGAGTGGGCAGGGGGTGGGCATGGCAAGCAAGGACATGACGAGCGGGCAGGGGGCGGGCATGGCGAGTGGGGGGAGGACAGGTGAGCGAGCGGACGGGGGCATCAGACATTGGGGGGAAATTAGGGGCAGGGGGGGCAGGGAACCCTTTATTTTTTTAAAAAAACAGCCTTACCTTTTCCGTTGGTGCGCTCCTGCGCACATGGCCCTTTAAGTTAAAAAAGAAATGGCGGACGCGATGGTGCTTTCCCTTATCCCGTTGCCTGTTACGTGTGGAAAAGGGCGATGGCCCGTGCTAGCTGTAGCGCAGCGTCGCCCCTACTCCCCACCGGATTATCAGGTAGGTCTAGCAAGGCCCATAATTTCCCAGTTTCAATATTATTATTATATTATTGTTAACTGCATCTGAACCAGTGATATTGTACATGTGGATTGCAGGTGACTGATGCTCTGGTTAGGAATACCAGTCACCCACAAGTTCATTCATGAGGGATCACAGCACCATCATTTTGTATTTCTTCAATGTCTCATTTTAGAGTTGGCTTGTTCGGATGGCTGGCATGTCAAAGTATATCGTGCTGAGAAAATAGTAGGACTGAGTTTGGAGATGGGAGATGCTGTTTGCCGTTTGCCATATACAAATCACTGTTGAGTTTGGAGGCCTATTCTTTCCAGGTTTACTCTTCCTTTTGCAGAGACTTCAGCATTTAAACATTTGATTATGCTCACTGATGTTCAATACTGAGTGTTCTTTGGTTGTGTAGCATCAAGTGCAAAGGTATTAACTGACAGCCAGATTCCACACCCAGACATCTCCTAGTATACCACATGCTTCCACTTTTTGTACAGAAGTTCTATATGCCACACAACTGATCTCGTGAGGTCTGAAGTGCTATGCAGTCACTATGCCACACTTTGATCTGTAATGCACCTTCCTTTCCCTTATGCATAAAGAATGTCAATATCTACAGTCAGGAACATTCTGTGCTGCGATGTCTCATGCTATATATTCTCTATTTGGAAGTGGAGAGTGGGTGGGTGGGTGCGGGGGAGAAGAACATTTATATTTCTGTTAAACATAAGTAGTGTTCCTGTAACATTATTTAATTTCTGAATTAATAAAAATAATAACAACAATAATAAATTTAGTAGCAATCTTTCCTCTCTGCTTTTCTGGTCACAGGACATACAATGCAATAAAATGAAATAAGTAATAATGTAAAGGCAGCGGTTAATTAGAAAACAAACTAAAAATAGCAGCCGCACCAAACATTAAAAGCCTATTGAAATAAAATCATTTTCCGTTTAAATCTAAAAGATGGCAAAGAGGGATCCTATTGAATCTTCACATGGAGGGTTCTTCAGAGCTGTGGTGCTACCACTAAGAAGTAGATTTCCGAATCCGAGGCCCGAGGCTTGCACTGCCCTAGTTCATAGACATAGGCCATAGCTAGACCAGGCGAAATCCCGGGGCGATCCCTGGGATCATCCCTGTGTGTCCACATGACGCACAAGGCATCCTGGGATCAGCGAGGGATGATCATTCCCTTGCACTGGGATCTTGCCCTACCCTTTAGGCCTACTTTTCCCGTGTCTTGGGCTGAGCCCGAGACCGTGGAATGTGTGGCCATGAACTGTGGTTTGTCCCAGCTCCTCTTGGTTCCTCGAGAGGAGCCGAGACCCGCGCACAGGGCCCAGAGCTCCTCAGGAGCACTGTGCCCATCGGGGGTGGGATGGGGAGAGCGGGGAAATTATTATTATTATTATTATTATTATTATTATTATCATTAAAAATTCCTTACCTTCTCCTTTAAGAAAATTTTAAAAATGGCGGGTGCGACGCTTCTCTCTCTGAGGTTGCCGCACACCGCATGTAAACTGAGGGGGGATCTCGCGATAAAACCGGTGCAAGGTCTTCAGCCCTCCGTCACAGACTAACAGGTAGGTCTAGCTAAGGCCATATACTACAATGCTTGCTCACTACAAAAGGATCACTGAAAAACTGTTTTGAATTTCATTCTTTGGCTTCAGTGGGGAAAACATCCTTTAGAACAACCCAAGTCAGCAGAGACTTTGGGAATTTTTTATTGAGGTGTTCTACATTTAGAAGGACAAACCCATATTTATGTTACAGTGCTTGTAGTACAAATAGAATGTACTGGCAGCATAAGTATTTACCCCATTTAGTTTTTAGATGGATAAACGAGGGTGGAGGGGGAATAAAATACACAGCTAATGTCAAATGGCATGGAGTTACAAACAACAATCATCTTATGAAAATGTATGGCACAATGCTTCTTCTCCTTCATATACAGAAGAGATCCCCTATAGTGCCTTGTAAGGTCTTCGTTGAAACTGAGGGGCATTTACTTAGCATGACTGGCTGGCTGCGAGATTTCAGTGAAAGCGTTCTGTTATTTTATGTAGAAAAAAGTGACTATCACAATGATGAGAGAAAAAGATTATTTATTTTGCACACTATTCTCTCTGCATACATAGAACTGAACTTATGCAACTTGCCTCAATAGTATTTTCATTTATTGTACTTTTGCACAAAGAGAGGAATGTGCAAGCCAGCCATGGCTCTAGCAAAGAAACTAAGAGCATCATCAGATGGGGGGGAGGGGGAATCATGTTTCCCTACTGTCGTTTTGCCTCCTGCTGCTGTCCCACAGTAGGGGCGAGAGTTTCCTCTTTCTTCACATGGGGAAGAAAGAAGAAGCAACCAATGGCCACGTAGCCCATTCAGTGGGCATTTTTATCGGGTAGCTTCTCCTGACATAGCAGGAAATGACGGCAAGTTTCATCACAGCCTATAGAATCAGATTTTCTGGTCTTTTGTGTGTGTGTGTGTGTGTGATGGGAAAATGAGCATAAGGAGCAGGAGACACATGGGAAGTGTACAGTGTCTTGAAAAGGACCCATGAAAATCTGTGAGTGGCCAGTAACGAGCGTGCGATAAAACACTCGTCTGATGACACTCCTTGTTACTTCCCTACAAACCAGGAAGTAGCTTGGCTTATTTATAAGCCAAGGCTGAAATAATTTGCCTTCATCCAGCCACAAATCAACTCCCCCATATCCCTTGAAAAGTCTAGTTCTCCCAAGAGCTACTAACAGGGCCGGCATCAAGGGTGGATACAGTTGGACACCTTCCAAGGGCTCACCCACCCCTAACAAGAGCCCTCTGGACATGCTCCTCCTCTTCACCATCTCAGCATGCTAGTTCATCTGCCTCTTGCTCTGGCCCAGGCAACTCTGGTGGTGGTAAGAAGCTGGAGGAGCAGATGGCGGCAGAGCCCGGTAAGGGACCAAGGGGGAGGGGGGCCTTACCTGCCTCTGTCCGCGGTCTGTCGGCTTCTTCAATTGAGCCCGCGGTTCAGCCAGGACGTCTGGGCCGCAAGTGCGGCCTAGACTTCCTGGTTGAACCGCGGGCTCAATTGAAGAAGCCAAGGGACCACGGATGGAGGCAGGTAAGGGAGAGGAGGGGGGTTACCAGGCCCTGCCGCTGTCGCTGCATGGGCGACAGCGACAGCGGCAAGGCCCGGTAAACCCCACTTACCTTTCCGGCGGAGCTCCGGATCAAGGTGAAGGATCTGCCTTCACCTCGATCCTCTTCGCCACGCTCCGCCGGCCCCCCAATCCTCTTCGCCTCCGCCTTAAGGGGAGGCGAAGCACCCTGCTCCGCTTCTAATTCGCCGGTCCGATTAGAAGTGGAGCACATCCCTAGTTGCTACCACCCAAGCCAAAAATTGGGTTTAAAGTCAAGTTGGGCTAAGGATTAAGAGGCTGGGTAGGCAGGTAGGTTTAAGCCAGGAATTCTTTTCCAGCTCAAATTGTAATCAAAATCAGCAAACAATTTGGAACTCATAGTGCTTACTTCTTCCTAGATCTTCCTAGATATCAGCAGCATTAACAGGCCATAGAAATTAATATCCAAGACTTGGATGAACAAGTTTTATCAGCATGTCTTTACAAAAGGTAGCATAACCTGGGGTCCTAAACAGGTCCGGATGAAGGAGAGACTGAAAGACCTGGGGCATGTTTAGCCTGGAGAAGAGAAGAGAAGATTGAGGGGAGACATGATAGCACTCTTCACATACTTGAAAGGTTGTCACACAAAGGAGGGTCAGAATGTCTTCTCAATCAACCCAGAGTGCAGAACACAGAATAATGGGCTCAGTAACAGAAAGCCAGATTCCATCTGGACATCAGGAAAAACTTTCTGACTGTTAGATCAGCATGACAATGGAACCAATGACCTAGGAAGGCATTCCTAGGTCATTGCTAGGTCATAGTGTCCATTAGGACACTAGAGGCATTTAAGATGCAGTCAGACAGCCATCTGTCAGGAATGTTTCAAGGTGGATTCCTGCTTTTAGCAGGGGGTTGGACTCAATGGCCTTATAGGCCCCTTCCAACTCTACTATTCTATGATTGTAAGACCTGCTGAGGCCCTATGCCATATCAAGTTTCAGCGGCCCCATACCATAAAAAATAAAGAGAAAAATGTGAATTATATTATAATAGAAAGATAAACCATTTTAGAGCTTCATCCCATTACCTGCTTCCCTCAGATTATCCCCGTAGCACTAAGCTTTCACGGTTGTTGTTGTTTTTGCTACCGGGTGACAGTGATCCTTTGCATACCGGGAAGTGAGTTTAAGGGGGAAATTTTAAAAAATCATAAAAAATCAACGGATGGCCCAATTCAATTCAAATTTGGTATGTTTAAAGCTCTCCCTAATATCTATCTGTGCCAATTTTGGTGTCTTTATCTTTAAAGTTTATGCAGATGTAAGCATTTCTTTAAAATCCTGCTCCTGCAGCCCAGCGACGGCTTGGAAGATACACTCAAAAAGTAGGGGCTAAATATGGCGAATCTTTTGGCTTTATAGCACAATTAAGGCAGGATGCATGGGAGTACTTCACAATCAAAGCAGATTATAAGGTGGAAAACTTCTGAGCCCTTTGCATGCAATTTGCAGTGATTGCACAGTATAACGCTGGAGTGATAAAGCTCATCTTTGCATATATGAGAAACAATGAGAAACAACTAAAGAAAAGATACTTCTTGCAAAAAGCTTTATTTTCATTATCAAATACCTTATACTTTCTTAGTTACCATGTATGAAACTAAAGTCTTTTAATTTCTAGAAACACAAGAGCAATTGCAGTGATCAGATCTTAGTTAACAGAAATAGCAATATGGCTTGTAATGGGGAAAAAATAATACTAGTATTCTAAACAAAACATGTACAGACTTGTAGTAATCCTCACTCCCATTCTCTCCCGTGAGGACTGGCTGAGCAACCTGTGGATGACGGGAATAGTCCAGCAGCCCTAGAAGGGAAATTGATGGGATTGGGTGGGGTTTGCGATGGGCAGGTCAGAGTTCAGACTTAGGGTGGTGGTTTTATATGAAAAGTTATTTAAGCCAAATGTCAATGATAATAAAGCTGAAGTTATTTCCGTAGTTTTTCAAGGCCCCTTATAATATGAGGTCCTAATCCATGGCTTACTTGGCTAAATCCAGCACTGGTACTAAGGAGGTGATTGACTGGTGAACAGCATGCACCCATGTCCTGCTCTGAGCAATCATTGTAGTGTTGTGATCTATGCACCATAGGCATATAATCTTAAACTGGGAGAGCAAGAAGTGGACACCACTGAACTCTATGGCAATCCCCTCCTATAGGTGCAGATGGAATTGATTCTCTACTAATCCCTCCCTGGGGATGGGTGGGGGGAAGTTATAATAAAAATACTGTCAAAAAATTAAAAATTGAAAAAATAATGACAGGTTGTCCTGCCTTAAATTATTTCTGTTCATTCCCCTCCTCACCTACCTCCATTAATGGACTTTAAATAATGTTCAGCTTAGCCTCACTCTGATATGAGGGGGGTCATTCAAATTTCCATCTGATGGAAAATCCATTTCCTCTCCCAAACGTTGTGAAATGCCACACACTCTCTGTGAGTTAATCAAGATGCTTTTAATTTAAAAAAAAAATCCACTTAATTTGGACATCTTCTAAAGTACTAATTTAATCCTAATAACACTTAATTGCAATGACTGCTGCTTAATAGGTGCAGTAATTTTGCGAGATCTCTGGGAGTGTGTATCAGTGTTGCTGCAGGGTATAGCAGGTAGGAATATAATGTAATAGGTTTGGGGTGTCAGACTGGCTTGCAAGGAATTGCATGATGGATCAACTCATTTGTCATCAGAACTGCATCATTTCTCAATTAATCCTAGCTAAGGTTATGGCTATTTGGAATAATAAAACTTGTGTCATTAAAAGCTTAAGAAAAATAAATGGGAAGCGATACTGATGCAGACAGTCTCTAGAACAAGACTAGGCAGATCTCAGGCTTGTAGAATCTAATTTGTGTGTGTTTTTATCAGAATCCTGAGATCCACCAAGCAGAGCCTGGTGCAAAAGTCAGACACTTAGAGTTAAAGAATGTTGAGTCCTACAAGAATGTCTTACATTCTACAGCTGAATAGAGCTCTGTGACAAACAAAGAAAAAAGTTTGTATTTCTTTGAGTTTGCTGTGTTAAATAGAGCCCAGGTAAGTTAGGGTTAATTGTATGGTAAAGAGTGAGTGAAAGGTGGGAGGAGTGTGTGTGTGTGTGTGTGTGTGGACTGAGTTTATAAAAAGAAGGAGCGGATAGTTAGTCAGTTAGTTAAGAGATAGGACAAAAGAGATAGGGCCTTAGGGATTGAGGCCCGGTTTTTCTGCAGCCCCGTCTAGCTGGTTCCGTGGCTTTTCCCGGCTGCTCGCTTACTCGCAAGTAGCTGGGAGAAGCTGCGCACTGGGCACAGCGCTCCATAAGAGCGCTGTGCCCATCGGGCCAGGGGTGAGGGAATTGCGGGGCGAGTGATGGGGGCCAGGGGGGAAAGAGCAGACCCGGCAGGAGAGATGGGGGGAAGAGTGGAGCAAAGGTGGGAAGATTGCGGACAGGGTGGTGGTGGAGGGGGCATCGGACATGGCGAGCAGGGGCGGCAAACGAGTGGGCGAGCAAGCAAGGGGGCGAGCGGGGGGACATCAGACATTGGGGGGAATTGGGGGCAGTGGGGAGAGGGAACCCTTTATTTTATATATAAAAAACCACTTACCTTTTCGTTGGTACGCTCCTGCACACATGGCCCCTTTAACTGTTTAAAAAAATGGAGGACGCCATGGGGCTTTCCTTTCCCCGTCGTGTCTGATGTCTGGATAGGCGCGACGGCCCGTGCTAATTGTAGCACGGGCTCGCCGTGCCTGAAGTCCGGATTCATACAGACTCTTACAATAAAAATTAGAGGTCCTGTAATAACTGTAGGAAGCTTGTGTTGTTAATAACCCCTATGCATAGCTACTGTATAAGTAAATATAAACCTTGGGGTGGGGGTGGGAGTGGGGAGTTAAGTGAATCCTGTGCAAGCCAACTTTATTTGAAAATTCCCTTCCCTTCCAGTTGAAGCTGCTCAGAACCATATTTCCATGTGGTTTGATGCTGAGCTTGAAATTTAATCAGCAGGTACAGCAGCTTCATAAACACACTTATATTCAAATCCATGCCTCAATATTTTTCAAGGTTGTTGATTATGTCACAGTGTGATAGCCTGCTATTCAAATGGAAAGTAAGGGGGCTTAGATGCATCACTTTTGACACTAAAGTCACATATCCGACAGTGAAAAATGAGAATCCAAGCCTCAGTGCCAGGGCTGGAATTAATTTGCAGAACTCGGCGTGAACTATTGTCGTGATGCCCGCGTTTTGATGTTAAAATACGTCGCTGTGGTAGAACAATACTTTTACTAACAAGGTTCATCCGCAAATGAAAAGCATCATGCATATAAATCAAGGAATTCCACTTGTTAATTGCAAATAGTTACAGTCCGTGCCAGCAGGAGATACCGTATCTCCTAACCTCACATGACACAGGAGTTAAGAAAAGTGTTGAATTTAAATAACCGCAATACCTATGGGGGTTTATGACTGGCATTTAAAGATATGCAGTCTACACCATGCTTGAGCATTCCTTAAATCATCAGAGTGAAGAATTCATTATTTAAATGATATGCCCAATAAAAATATGTTGCTTTAATCAGATGGTTCTTTAAAATAAATGTAAGAGCTTGCACCTTATTTGTTAAGTTTCTAGTCTGGTTCTTTAAAGTATTTTAACAAAACTTATATAGGCCAAGAACTGCTTGCCTCTAAGGACAGCACCCTGCTGTAGCTGTTGTCTGAATTTCTATGAGATAATAGAATGTTAATTAACATTCTAATAGAGTCAGTCAAAGAATATGATCTTCAAAACACAGGGGGAAATTGTGTTTGCTTACCATTGCTTATCCACCCACATGTTTGTCCTGCATTACTTCCTCTTTTGAAAGAGGAAGTAAATAACATGCACGTGGCCCATTTAGTGGGCCGTTTTGATCCTGCTGCTTCTCCTGCATACAGCGGGAGATAGCAGCAACTTCCGTCTTTAAAAAAAAGTCAGACTTACTGTGGAGTTTTTTTGTCACTCAAAAAAGACTAGAAGGGGCGGGAGGTACATAGGAGGCAGATGATAATGTGAGGGACCCACGAAAATCCATGAGTGCCCAATGAATGTGCAATAAAATGCTAGTCTGATGGAGCTCTCTCTCTCTCCCTCTATAAAAAATCCAGTCCATTATGCAATGGAAATGTATCTTGTAATTTAATTGTTGTTATTACATTTTATTGTGTTTTTATAATATTATGTCCCAGGATCCATTGAAGATGAATGGTGCTTTATACCTTTATTTTTTTTTATTTTTAATGGAAGCTCAGTTTGACTGACTAGTGAAGAAAGGAACATTGTATAAGCTTAGGGAGGGACAGGAAGGTCTTTGTTTTGCAATAGGGCTTGGGAGATAAGGCTATTGAGGACTAGGAAACTGAGATGGCAGGGATACAAAGACACCGGAGCAAAAAAGGATGCGGAAAACAACACAGAGGGCATAGACTATCAGAAGTGGATGAATACTGCTAGTGAGTAGACATGTAAAAAGGTAGGACGACTCAGTTTTTCACAGAGACTCAAAATAAACAGTTAGTGTCTGGCAATTAGCTGCTGTTTTTTTAGTCTCCCCTATCCTGAAAGAAGAGAGGGGATTCGGCCTAGCTGCAAATCCCTATCCTCCTTCCCCTGATCCAGTTTGCCACACCTAAATCTAGCGGTCACGGCATACCCTACATTCAGTTGGTGCTGGGGGATAGGAACATGGGCATCTGCTTTATACTAAGTCAGACCATTTGTCTATCTGGCCCAGTATGGCTGACACTGACTGGCAGAAGTTCTCCAAGGTTTCAGGCATGAGTATTTCCTGCCCTACTTGGAAATGCTGGGGGTCGAACCTGGGACCTTCTACATGCAAAGCAGGTGCTTATCACACTGAGCTATGGCCCCTCCCAGTAGCATAACTACTGCAGGCAAAGACACCTGGTGGTGCCTAAGGAAGGGCAGGATCATCACCAACTAAGGAGCTTGTGCTCAGCAGTCTTGCTGGAATGGAGCCTGCCATTTATTTGTTTATTTTTATTTATTTATTATTTCATTTATATCCCACCATTTTTCCTCCAAGGAACCCTACATGGTGTACATAATCCTCCTCCTCTCCATTTTATCCTCACAACAACAACCCTGTGGGGTAGGTTGGGCTGAGAGTCTGTGACTGGCCCAAAGTCACCCAGTGGGTTTCCATGGCTGAGTGGGGACTAGAACCCAGATCTTCCAAGTCCCAATCCAACACTTTAGCCACTACACCGCACTGGCTCTTTACAGACTATATGAGCCGAAAGCCCATTTCCACACCTTGCTGTGTATAAAATATAATATTATGGCCAAAGAAAAGCAGACCATCTGATAGCAATGGAACTATCCCAAATGAAATAAATTTGGCATATCCAAGTTTAATGAGAATGTACTTGGATTCAATTAAAAATGATTCTTTGTTGGATTCCAGGCGCTAAACACATTTTTTAAGGTCCAGCAATAGGGTTTCATGATTACTCCATCCATCTCTAGCCTGAAAAACATATTTCCTATAGTCTTTGAGGTCAGTGAATCTGCAAACATGCATTACTTTTCAAGGAATAACAACAACAACAACAACAACAACACAATGCTTCCGTTTAATCCTCTCATTCAGTTCTCCCTAACCTACTATTTTATAGATTTCTGACAATCAAAGTTGAAATGGACAAATGTAAGGAGTAATTTGGAATAATTGCATCCCTTGCTTATATACAAGTTGAATGTAATAAATATTTACAAACCAGGAGTCATTTGAGACAATGACATATCCATTTGGTGTTCAAGAGACAGACTTCACATAATTTCACTTTGCATTCCAATGAGGGCATTTAAGGAAAGAAAATGAAAGGCCTGTGCGCCTATTCTGTACAAAATGCCTGGATGGTTGATTATGAATGCTCTGCGTGTATTGAAATCCATTCATAAGTTTGCAGAGACACTATCTGAAATGTCTTGTTTCTCTCTGGTAGTAGATGGAGAAGGCCGTTTGCATGTACCATCAGCTGAAACTGGTGACTGCTAGTCCTGGGAAGATGCTACCCCATTCCTTCCCTCAGACTAGGGTGACCATATTTTGGAAACCAAAAAGGAGGACAACATGGCCGCCCCCAAGGGGGTGTGCCCACCAACATGTCCAGCCCCAAAGGGGCTTGCCCACCAACATGTCCAGCCCCCAAAGGGACGTGCCCACCCAAACACGGCCTTGGTCACATGACTGATTTCACAGCACACAAGACAAACCTGTTCTACATAACATCTTAATGTTAAAATCACTGGAATAAATAACAAGTGAGACATTCAATATATCTGAAATAAACTTCACTCATTCCTATTTTTGTAGCTTTTGCTGTACTTTGAAGCTTTTGCTATACTCTGTGTGATACAGTCTCCCCTTCCCTCAAATATCTTTTCTGACTGCAAGTCCCTTACTGTATAACCATAGTCTCACCTTTCCTAACATTTAACACTCTTTCCCCATCATCTTTCTCATATAAATACTAACACATTCAACATACGGCTACCACTGAATAAATCAAGCAGTTGACAAGTAGGGAAAAATCTAGTACAACAAACCAGAAACCAAGCATTCAGAAAAAGCATAAACTACTATTCCCCTGCAAACATTACCATGAAACAAAATGGATTAAAGGCTAGCACCTCTTAGCTTGTTTCAACTTTAACCAGACATAACAGTCAAAAACAACCAAGAAAAACACACCTACCTCATTAGCTATACCTAATGGCAAAAATGTTGCAGAAAAGGAAGAGGACAAGAGAGAAAAATATCACCACTGGCTATGGAAGTTAAAGAACTATGGCAACAGGAAAAAGTTACAATTATTTGGTTAATTACATCAGTCAACAGCATCACATAATATTTTTTTTCAACAGAAACCCTTCAGAAATTAGGCCTACCAAAATACTTGGTCTGCGCGATGGTGCAGCCAAGTAAAAGGCCCCAACAAGGCTGGGAGGGGTGGGGACGTGCTCCCAGAAGTCCAGGTACATGTCCCTCTAGCTCCCTCCCCCTGCCCTGATGGGTCCTTCTACTCAGCCTGCGCAATGGTGCAGGCCAAGTAGAAGGACCCATCGAGGCAGGGAGGGGCAGGGACGCGCTCCCAGAAGTCCAGGAATGCGTCCCAATAGCTCCCTCCCCCCCCCAATGGGTCCTTCTACTCAGCCTGTGTGATGTCACAGGCCAAGTAGAATGCCCCATTAAGTCTGGGAGGGGCGGGGACACACTCCTGGAAGTCCAGTAACGTGTTTCTCTAGCTCCCTCTCCCCGCACCTTCTATCGCACCGACAATGGGGCCTCTCCTTGGTCACCATGGTGACATCATGGTGGCAACCAAGGAGAGGCTTGGATGGAAGCCTAGAGGAGGGCTTTAAACCACATGGGTTTTTTTGGGGGGGGGCATCAGTCTTTGCCCAGACAAGATGGGGGAAACTTTTGCCCCCCTCATATCAGGACATGTCCAGCCAAAACCAGACATATAGTCAGCCTACCTCAGACAAATACAAACATTCTCTCTCTTTACCCCAAGGATAACTGATACTTTTTTTAAAAAAAAAGTATTTTCAAAGAGAAAGAGAAGAAAGCTCTCACATATCCAGATATTGTTTGTGTTCCCAGAAATGGGGTGCTTTTGTAGCTGATTTAGCAATGTTGCAAAGCATCAGAATTTTGGGTTCAGATATTAAGTAGTTCTCCTAGTTGGGGAGTAACTGAGCCTTTTACAATCCAAGGAAAAATTCATTTGAAAAGTTAGGCTTGTAAATTGGGGGTAGGCTCATAAATAAACAGGAGCCATCCCAGGTTGCCCCTTCCCCTTCAGCAAGTGTCCTCTTCCAGTGGCAATGATGGAGAGGCATGAAGAAGAAGGCTGCTCCTTGGGCCTTCATTTAGCCCCAGGGTCTTCCCAGTTCAATGCTCTCAAGGCAAAGATCCCTGGTAATTGTAGTTTGCCAGAGCTTATGAAATTTTAACCAGCATCCAGAATCCATATAAAGCAAATAACCATACACTGGGATCTCCTGTTAGTAAAGCATGCTGATCTAATGAAGGCTCCAGGGGAGCTAATAAACAATCACTGCTGTGGAAAGGGAAGGGTTAAGCAAAGGAAAGGAACAGAGGGACTTTCAACACAAGTGGAGAAAAACTGGTCACAAGGAAGTGCCTAGACAGTGGGAGGTTAACCAGGAAGCATTTCAAATGAGCCAGGTCTTTATTAAGTTTCAGAGAACTCTCAGAAAATTCTTGGGAAGAGAGAGCCCATTCCCTATCAAGAAGCAGTGAGTTTGCCCATTTCTAAGTCAAAATGGGCATTGAAATAGGTAGAATAGGACTACCTGGAACAATTATTCTTAGTATGGTTCAGTATCTTACACAGACTCTCATTAACACTAAATTGTGCTGAACTTGTAACAGCACATGTGAGGCTATGGAAAGCTTTATGTCTCTTCTACTGTTGAAGCACAAATAATAATTTGCCAGGGGCAATTGTAATGCATGTGTCAGAACCCAGGGCCAGGTTCAGTGTCTAGGTAGGGATTATGTTCCTTCTTTTATGTTATGTTCTGGTTTGAGCTCTGATCTGGAAAACCTGAGGGTACAATTTGGATGCCTGGGTAACTGTTTCCCTTGTACCACACATCTGAGATGTGGCCAAGCAACAGCATTCACTTAAATCAATAAGCAGCAACAACAACAATAGACAGCAACAACAAATAATAATAATGGCACAGTCAAAACCACAAATAACATCCACAATATATATATACCACTTCCTACTAAGGTTTAAATTCACCAGTGAAAGTCTATGTCCTTTGGCTTTACTCATAGTTGACCCAAGAATGCAAACCATCAATTGCTCTGCCAAGAATATATATATATATATATATATATATATATATATATATATATATATATATATGATGAATAGGTGGCAAGTGCTCCAAACAAGTCTCTTTCTCTGATGGTTGTTACTTAGGAAGGTGGAACCATCCTAAGTAGCAACCACAAGTTGCTTAGGATGGTTCCACCTTCCTAATGTGTTTGGCCAAGAGCACAAACTGGCAAAGGGGATTGGACCTAAAACCAAAGATATTGGTCCTTGCCAGGGGGTTCAGGAGGTCTCCGGAACCTGGGACACTCTACATGGGACTATTGATCTATATCAGAATATAGTAACAATCAAGCATTCTGCACATCTCTTTAAAAGAGAGGGGGGACACAAACCATTTGGTTCTTCATCCTATGCAATAGTGACACATGTGGGGAGTCAGAACTCACTACCTGGTACTGCTGTGGAGGAAGATGGACAGTTACTAGATGGCCACATGGTGGAGATAGGGGTTGGGCTGCGGGTGCACTGTAGAGGTGTTGGGCCCAGAGAATAACAACCACAGAGTAATGCTACTTCCCTACACTCATTCTGAACACCTAAAGCACTCTCCAAAGTGCAGTGCTCTGACACTAGCACTCCTAGTGATACTCTCTCAGAAAAGAAAAAGGTCCATTCCACCCCTCGGTTGCCATACATCAATGATGTTCTAGGTTGTGGGTTCAGTGTCTCCCACATGCTCAACAGCTAATTGTAGTAGCCATTCCACTGAGGTGGAGTTGCTGCCTGATTTCATTAGTACTAGAATATTGGAATACGTGTTTCTATCAAATGGGGATATTGTTTCAAAACTGCAGCCAGTCAGCATTTCCCAACACCACTGACTCCTGTTAAGTGTAAGCAATGTAGCAAGGATGGAAGGAGTGGATGCCTGCCCTAACCTGGTGCCCAACAGATGTGTTGAACTACAATTCCCATCATCCCCAGCCAGCATGGACATTGTTCTATGTAAAGATGTCCATTTATGGGCACAAAGAATACACAAAGAAGACTTAAACAGCAATGACTTTGTCTTCAATCCTTGGGTCTCCGTAACAGCCCCTGAGTCTCATAACCACACAATAATTTTGCCAGGATGAAAGAGAGGTAAGCTAAAATCTCTTTTCTGCAGGTATAGGGAAGCGGACACAATTGTTTTTGTACCCAACCTTTCAAATGAGTCTTGGAATGATGAGGAATGCATTGAATACCAATTGAAGTATGTTCAAAGCCATTCTCAAAATCGAACTGGTTAAAACGTTCCTTCATAGTTTGGTTTTTGTTTCTCCGTGTTTGGCTGTTCAAACCCTAAGACCCTATTTTCTAATTCCAGCCTTTACTCTGAATAACCATGTACTCCCAGAAAGGAATAAAAAGACCAGCTCTATGTTTCCAGCCATTCACGTAATAAAGGAAGGGAAAGGGAAAGCAACCTCTCGTGTAAGCCCTTGAGTCATTGCTGACTCCTAGAGGGACGCCTGCTTTCGCTGACGTTTTCTTGGCAGACTTTGTAGCGGGGTAGTTTGCCATTGCCTTCCCCAGTCGCAGTTCCCTTTCCCCCAGCTAGCTGGGTACTCATTTTACCAAGCTAGGAAGGATGGAAGGCTGAGTTAACCTGAGCCGGCTGCATGAGAACCAGCTTCTGCTGGGATCGAACTCAGGCCGTGGGGAGAGTTTTTGGCTGCAGTAACTGCCACTTACTGGCAGCTAAATTTCCATGTGTACAGAATGCCGCTTGTTTGATTTGAAAAAAGTCTTTAAAAATATAACAGCAAATATCTCCAACTTTCATCTTGGCAATAAATTTGGTAGAAATAACCATCACTGAGTCAGATTCTTCTTAAGTTATGATTACACAACTAAGTGGAAAGCAAGCATAGTGCCCTGCAGGTTCTGGTTTGAATTTTATGGTTATTACTCCAAATCTCAAGTTATGTGTTGATAAAATTCTAGGGAAAACATCAGCGAATGTGTTTGTTGCTCTCCAAGGTGCTGAAATTGAGAGGAAAGCAACCATATGTACTAGAGAGGAAGGAGACTTATTTATGAAGGATTCACTTCACACTACAAATCCAGATGCAAGAAGAACAGCTCGTCTTTTCTGCTTGTATAGTGGTATGATCTGTGCCAGGTAGTAACGAATTTATATGAACTTATTCTCACTAGATGGCGTTCCTATTATGGAGAAGATATACACGGGCCCTCATTTTGTCAATGAACTCATTATGCATTGGCTGCTCCTTATTGTTAGTAAAGCAGGCCAGCCAAACATGGTTGTTTTGGTAGCCTTATTGCATATGTTGTGAAAACGTTCTTCTCCTAGGAATTTTTTAAAGGCACCGAGCTACTGGCTGAAGCAGAACCATTCAGCTCCTAACAATGGGCAGTATCCAATGGTGCCATTGCACTAGAGAGAATGATCACAACAGGAAACTGTTGCATGTGACAGCAACAAGGATCTAGCCTAAATTAGTACTTCCAGGATGGGACAAGTCAGTAGAACTCACAGAAACTGCCCTGCTGAAATGGACATGGTGGTGGCAAAGAAGCAGCCATTTTTCAAGGAAACAAGGCAGGCAGAAAAGCACATATCTTGTTTGCAAGCAGAACTATGCCTCCTGGAGACTTCTCGGAGCATGATTCTGCTTGTAAACAAGGCACATAACCACTGCACACCTTGTTTCCTTGCAAAATCCCCCTTTTTGGCTGCTGTGCCCACCCACCATCAGTGCAGCAAATTTGGTGGTGGTGGGACAGGACTCCCACAAAAACAGCCATGGAGTGGATGCAGGTGTTGTGCATCCTTGCTCTAGAGAAGCTTCACAGCAGTGCAGCTCAAGCCAGAGTGAGTGATGGCACAAGATTAGCTCCACCCTGATAAAAGTGTGACATTTCTGAGCAAAATGACTGTGCAGCAGCCAAGGGATCATTGTCTAAATACATTTGAAATCCATTTTTAACAATCAAGGTCAGTTTCACTTGAGAGTAAGGGGTTAAAAGTAAGTAACCAGTTACTTTCACTGTAAGTAACAGTGGTTACCAGCTTTGGATGCCTAGCCTGATGAACACTGACTACCCAGGAACAAAAATGGCCACATAAGCTTGAAATGCATCTCATTTAAAATTACAAATGGAGTAAGAATTTCAGGGCATAGAGCTCAACTCACAATACAACTGCATATCGTAAGTTGGAAAAATGTGTATTTTCAGTTTGTTACTTTTGAATTTCAACTGCATCATTCCCTGTTGGACTTATATTACAACCTTTACCAGCTGTACAGAGGCAATGACAAATGGAGCAGATGCAGGAACCCTTCTCCAGTCCTGATAATTCAGCACTTGAAAACAGTAGGTCACATCCTTTGCATGTAAAATTTCTCAGATTACATTGCCAGGTAAGAATGAAAAGTTTCTGCTGAACCCTGGAGAGCAGATAATGGTCATAAAGACAATGGGGAGCTAAATGGACCAATGATCTAACTTGGTATTAGGCAGTGTCTTATGTTCTTATTAGATTATGGATGTAGTTAAGATTTAGATTTGGATAAATAGGGTAGGACCACATTGGTCACTGTTATCCAGAAGTTGTCATCTATGCATTCACATGCATCTACCTAAACAATACATGTTAGCATTTTTAACCAAAAGGCTCATTGAGCACTGTATTTCATGGAACCTAAGCAAAATCAGGGTTCTATTTCAACCCTCCAGAACAGTGCAAAAAATAAATCAATAAATCAGTGTGTACAGTGTTTTCAGAAAATGCAAAAATGTTTCTTGCAGATCAGAGGTGACACAAATTTCCCTCTGTAGCAAGCAACAATCCTTAGGTGGTTATGGCACAGGCTCTCCTGCTATGGACAGAATTTCTTGTAAAGAGCCTTTATTTTAGATTTTTAAAACAGCAAAGTGCATATGGCTCCCCCCACCCCATGTGATTGCCCAAATCCCATTTACACACAAACATACACACATCCCATTCACGCACACAAACTTACATACACTCCATTCACACACACACAGAGATACTCATTCCATTCAGTCATACATATACCCCATTGACACACTGGCCTTAGCTAGACCTAAGAATTATCCTAGGCAAATGGAGGGGTCATCCCTGCCTGCTCCCGGGACCCCCTGTGTGTCATTTGGATGCACAGGGATGATCCCGGGATGATCCTGGGATATAGGCCTGGTCTAGCCATGGCCACTGAGTTGGCTACACATGCCCCCTGCCTTCTCTAACGCCTCACACTTCTGCTTTGCTGTTCCTTCCAGGACAAGATGCTCTTTTTAGCAGCCAAGGTGCTAGGGGCATATTTAAAAATGGCAGAAGAATGCACTTCATGAGTAACAAGACTGACAATTCTAAGCTAACTTTGCTTTTTATCTAGTTTTGGTTTCATTGTTGAATAACAATCGCAGTTACGTGTTCAGAACATGGATGAAAGAATGAAAGAAACACCCCCACCAAATGTTGTTTGTCTCATACTTTGCATTCAATAATAATTTTAAAGCATCACTCACTTCAAATAAAGATGCCAATTTCAACACAAGATTTGAAACTCGTGAAAATTCAGCACAGCTGCATTTAGTAGGGAGTGAATCTCAGCGAATGCAGGGGGTGGCATTTCGGAGTAAACATATTTTAAATTACATTGGCCGATGGTGATACTTCATGCACAAGTACAAGGTTACGAAGAAGATGCAGGGAGCAAGAAAGGCAAAGAATAGGAAAGGGATGAAATCCGTGCCTTTTGATGAACAGGCTTAAAGTAGTTGAGTTTCCCCACAGCTGGAAACCTGGTCACTGCTTCCCCTTTGTGTAATAAGGTAAAAAACATCATTTTCTGAATAATGTGATTTTAAAGGGACCTGGGCTGGAATACAATCCGCGCAGAAATGCTGGCAGTGACAGATAGCAGACAATCGTAGAGGCCATATTTTGGCCGAGGCCCTAATCTATAGCCTTATTAGCATAATGGTTAATCCAGGCTGGGGCCAAAATAAATAGAGGGGAAAGAGGCCCACTGAATACAAGTCTTAAACTAATGGATCAGAAAGGTAACATAATGTCATTTATACGAAGCTTTTTATCATGTGTTATCAATGCTACGCTTAATGCTGCATGACTGTTTAAGTAATTAAGAGCCTGGTGGGGACATTAACAATGTAAGGCTTTATTTGCATTTACACTAATGACTTTCTAATGAGGGTTTTATTATATTAATGAACACTATTGGCAGGAAAGGTGGTGAGAAGCAAGCTGAAAACTGGGTTGTGCCATTCGTTAATAAAGTAGCCGCTGCTGACGCTCTATTGACATTGGTGTTAATTTGCATGAAGGAAAACATGAGCGCTTGCAGTGATCTATCATCCAGTGTTCAATGTACTTTGGAGTAATTACTATAATATTAATTTAGCCATTATGTCAGGGTTTCAAGGGGAAGCGATTTGTTTCAAAACTAGACCATGTACAAGAGCTTTAAAATAGTTAGAGAAGTGCAATAGGGAACCAACCTGGTTGCTTACTACAGGATTCAAGCAGAAAATGGTTGCCATTGTAGGGTGACACTTGGCTCCTCTGAAGCTGGGGCTCTGTATGCTCCAGCAAAGATTGGGCAGGACTCCACTTATGACCTGGCATTATGAAGCACCCTGATAGCATTTGCTCTAATTATTGCTGATCTCTCCTTCTGGCACGTTCTGAGTTAACTTGTAAAAGATTCATGTTTGGAAGACCTTGACTTGGAACAAGAGATGGATGAATCTGTCAGATTCTCTCTCTCTCTCTCTCTCTCTCTCTCTCTCTCTCTCTCTCTTTCAATCTTAAATTCAGTCTGCCCCAAACTCTGAGATTTATGTCTTTAAGTTATGATGAAAATTCATACATACATTTATGTTCATTTCTCCTAATGCATGTATTTTGTATGCAGTTTGACCTAATCTACACATTTTTGCAAGCCATTTTCCTAATATACAAGCATTTTAACATTGTTTTCACCAATACATGTTTTGTGTGCACCTTTCCCTGATACTTGTACTTTTGCATGATTTATTGGGCTGTAGCCAATGATGTAATTTCACTAATGCAAATTATGTTGTGCTAGTGTAAGGGAGCTGTAGCGCAACACTAAGCATGTCAGCTTGGGCAACAGGTTTTCTGCTTTGCTATTGTGCAAGAGCTCCCTTATGCTAGGGCAATGTAACTTGCATTAGTGGAATGATGTTGTTGGATACTGTCCTTTGACTGGAGAGCTCCATTGCAAAATTCAGAGAAGCACAGATTTCAAAACATAACGGAATTTCAGTTTGCATATTGATTCAAAACTGGAAATGTTTGCATTAGAATGTAAACCCAACAAAATTCTCCCCCATCCCTATTGGACTTGATAAGTTACCATTTCCATAAACAGGACAAAAAAATAGCTGTGCAAAACAAACCGTCAAGTGAACTCTCTGGCAACAGATTCTGTGATCATCCTTATGATTAGTTATTAGTTATTAATTACATTAAATAAAGACTATCATCTTGCTCCATAGAGCTAGTGGAAGCTTCCTAGGCCTTAGCTTGACCTAAGGTTTATCCTGGGATCGTCCCGGGATCATCCCTGTTCATGTAAATGACACTCAGGGGATCCCGGGAGCAGGCAGGGACGACCCTGGGACAATCCCAGGATAAATCTTAGGTCTAGCTAAGGCCTTAGGCACTTGGCAGGGCAAGGGCATTTGTGCTTCAGGATTAGAGCTGTAACACACGACTTCAAACCATTCCCTCAACAGCGGGCAGGTTGTTCCAAATTGGGCTGGATGTCAGTCTAACATTTTGTGAATGGCAGTGGTGGAGGAAAGACTGCTTTCCTTAGGGCATCATTCTATAAGACAGTCACTGCTGCCTTGGATACAGTTGCATCCAGACGCCCTGTAAAAACTGAGAGCATGTCTAGACCTAAGGAGGGGAGGGGGAGGATCACACAATATGGTGATTGTGAGATCCTCCCCCTCCGTCTACATATGGCGCACGACATCCCAGGAGGAAAAGGATGTCGCACCTGCCATTTTGGTTTTGGTTTTTATCGAAAATGAGGGCACAAGCACTCCATCAAAAAGGTATGTGGTGGTTGTTTGTTTTTTTAAAAAAGATCCCACTCCCTCCCCCCCCCCCTCGATGGCCATGGAGCTCCTGAAGAGCTCCGTGCCCAGTTCCTGGCTCCTCGTGTTTACTCACAAGGAGCAGGGAAGAAACCAGGATGGCTGCCCACACCTCCCACGGTCTCAGGATGAAATGTTGGGATTAAAGCCATCCTGGCTGTCCCAAGGAAAGGGAAGGATCATCCCTTCTTGCTCCCAGGATCCGCTGTGCATCATGTGGATGCACAATGATGATCCTGAGGCAATCCCCAGGATATTGCCTGGTCTAGACATGCCCTGAGAAAGTTCACCACTAATTAATCAAGCTAGTCATCTCCATCTAAGGTTTTTGACAACAGAATCCCTTGCTGCTGCCCAATTTCCTAGCCACAAATCTGCAGTCCTGCTACTGGTACAAGGCTTCCTCAGAATCTCAAATTTCTTTCTTTCCTTCTACCTCCGTCCCTTCCTCCTGAAAAAGTAACTTTCTGGCTCTGTAGTCTTCCAAGAAAGGCTTCTAAGGCCTAATCTACACCAAGCAGGATATTGTACTATGAAAGTGGTATGAAAGCAGTATATAAAAGTCAGGAGCCACACCAAGCAGGATATAGTGGTATGAAAGTGGTATATGGTATGTGTCAATGGGCCTCAACAGTTGTCAGTGCATTTATGGCTATGAAGCAGTAGTGTGGCTCCTGTTTCTTATATACCACTTTCACACTGTTTTCATAGTGCAATATCCTGCTTGGTGTAGATCTGGCCTAAGTGTAACAGCATCATTTAGGGAAATTCTCTCTTGTGCATGAGTGGGGAGGGGGAGGAAGAAGGACAGGGAGAGGGAGGGAGAGCCTGAACAGGACTGGCAATCATCAGAGGGTTGGGCTTGAGTGCATTGTTAAGAAGCAAGTCCCTGGCTGCATTGCTCTTTGCCATTCTTCACGATGATCAAAGCAGAAAAATAAAATATCCATAAGCCATCTTTGCAGAAATGTAACAAACAGCCGGTGAACACATGGGCTGCTTTATTGATTTCAGGGCTTTATAGTTTAAAACATGGGTTCCCGAACTGAACACCAGAGACAGAGAGAAAAAGTGATGCATTCTACCCCTGGGGGCTTCCCCTGCACTCCAGCAGCAATTTGATTCAGTCCTGAATGTTGTTTGTGCTGTTCCAGAAACAAATAGCTAGCAATGACTCAACATCTTTTCAGTAGGCATCATGTTTCATGGGTGCTTATTTTTTTAAAGAGACAAAAGAGCACAAAAAGTTGAGAACATATTAAATCAGAGTATGTTTCAATAAATGCATGTGAAATAGAGTACACATTTTCCAGCATATACAATATCTGGACTTTGCAGTAACTAATGCTAAATATTATAATCACGTTTCACTTTGACCAATATTTCAGTTTCATGTGCATTATACACATGCTTAAATATAGAATGGGTGGAAACCTATTGCTAAAGCATCTTAAGGCTCAGGAATCTATGACCTCTTTATTCATTGCACATGAAGCCATTCTCCTTGGTTTCAGACATTTCAGAAGAGACAAAATGTCTCCTTGTCAGTTGTTCTAATCTCTTCTGCTTCTGTGATGACTGACGCTAAAGCTATACTTACTAGCATGAAGGCTACCAAAGCACCTAAACTAGATTTATGACTTTGCGGGGACAGCTGAACACAAGCAAGTTTGCTATGTGAGACTCGCTGTTTTTACCTTTTGGCATCTTTATGTGAGTCAACCTGCTTGTCTGCCAAAATTTATGTCCATTCATGCACACTCTGAACCGCAATCAGAAGTGCCATCAATCTGAAGAATGCTTTATGCAATGTGGTTCTTCTTTGGTTTTCTGGACACAGGACATGCTGTCCTGTCGCAGTCTCACGGTGGCCTTCTGGGTTTGACCTGACTGTAATAGGTCAAGGATGTAAACAGCCAGTCTGAAAGAAGAAAGGAGTGAAGAGAGATGTTGTCCACTTTCACACAAGTGCAGATTGCATGGCCAGAATATCTTTTCTTTCCAGAATATGGTAAATAGAAAAGGAGTCATCCTTATTGAGCAACTGGCAATGCTCACGTGTACATGGATTTATGGAGAGGGTCTATAATAGTTATGTGGTACAGCAGATGCTTTGTATACAAAAGGTCTTAGGTTCAGTCTCTGGCATCTCCAGTTTAAACAAACAAACAAACAAATTACATACGGTGTAAAAGACCTCTCTGGCTGAGACCCTGGAGAACTGCTGCCAGTCAGCATAGACAACACTAGACCAGTTAGAAAAATGTGCTCTCCTGGCATAATGCAACTTGCTACATACAATGTTTCAACTACACCTCCCAAGTATCAAGTAGGGATGTGCTCCTCTTCTAATCGGACCGTAGAAGCAGGAGCGGAGCGGGGGGCTTCGCCTTCCCTTAAGGCGGAGGCGAAGAGGATTGGGGGGGCCGGCGGAGCGTGGCGAAGAGGATCGAGGTGAAGGCGGATCCTTCGCCTCGATCTGGAGCTCCGCCGGAAAGGTAAGTGGGGTTTATCGGGCCCTGCCGCTGTCGCTGTCGCCCATGCGGTGACGGCGGCAGGGCCCGGTAACCCCCTCCCCGCCCTCCTCTCCCTTACCTGCCTCTGTCCGCGGTCCATCGCCGTCTTCAATTGAGCCCGCGGTTCCACCAGGAAGCCTGGGCCGCTTACGGCCCAGACTTCCTGGTGGAACCGTGGGCTCAATTGAAGACGGCGACGGACCGCGGACGGAGGCAGGTAAGGTCCCCCTCTCCCTTGGTCCCTTACCGGGCTCTGCCGCCGTCGCCACATGGGCGGCGATGGCGGCAGGGCCCGGTAACCCCCCCTATGGGGGGGGGAACGGAGCTCCAATCCGGATCCGGAGCTCCGAGCGGAGCGGAGTGGGCACAGGCGGAGTGGGGACGGGGCGGAGCGGCCCGATCCGAAAATGGCGGATCTGAAAGTGAAGTGGAGTGGGGGGTCCGTGCACACCCCTAGTATCAAGGGTTCATTACAAGAGAGCAATAGCAGGAGTCTGTGTTACCCTTAGGGCAGTTTCTAGGGTTATGCTGGCTTACTGCCTCTGGCGAGGGATGTCATGAGAGTCCACAACAAGTGTGTGTGTGTGTGTGTGTGTGTGTGTAGTCTGATGGACTTCCCCATGGTCACCTTCCTAGACCCCACTCGCCAAGCTGCAGGGCACTCTTGGACCCACTTGTTGCACACTCAGTAGCACAGCAAGCACCCAGCAGCCACCTGTCCCCAGCCGCCATTTTGTGCAACAGTAACAGCCGGGTGTGTGTGTGTGTTCTGGGAAGGTAATGTTATGTAAATGGTGGCTGTAAAGGGGCCATTTACACAACATTGCAAGTATGAATAGAGCTTTCACGCATGGAATGTTGCATAAATACCTACTTTGTGGCCACGATTTATGTAACATTGACCCTGTTTAGATGACACGCTAAGCCATGGTGGTTAAGCATTCTGAGCTAAACATTATGGCTTAGCATGTTGTGTGAACCATTCCTAACCATGGTGGCTACATAACCATGAGTTAAACATACTCACTAACCATTTGCTGCAAAAGGGTTAGTGGACTATCCATGGCTTAGTGTGTTGTCTGAACAAGCCCATTACTTTCCCAGAAAATGGCAGCTCTCTAAGCAGATGGATGGCACTGCAGCTTCACTGGGCACTTACCAGGCCATTCAGAAGCTCATGCCATGCTGCAAGCAGGGCTGGGTGGTGGCAGCGGCTCAGCAAGCACCTGATGAGCCGAGGCATGGGTGAGTCCATCCATCTCTACTTTTGATCCAGGAAGATTATTTCACAAGCTGGACCAGGTAACCCACTCCAGATGCAAATCCTACACATTTTAAAGAAGTGAATGTGTGGTCCCGGAATAGATGTTCATCTGCTTCTTCTAACATTGCATCTTCAAAATCAGCTCAGTGTTTGTTTCTCCTTGATCTGCACTCAGGTTTGTGATTGCTGTTCATTTTGCATGGGGAGGAAAACTGTGCAAAACAAACAGCTGTTGAACATGAAAGTTGTAGAAACATTTCCCAGATTTGCACAAATTCCCAACATTGAACAAGTTTCTCTCATAGTCTAAAACATGGGTCTTTTAAAATGCACACATTTTGAGAAAGTTGGGCAGTTTGAGAAAGTTGCACATTTTTCAAGTACACATTTTGCAACTACGAAGGCAAGTTTGGGACTTTGCAAAGATTTCCAGAGAAAATGCACTCCTGTTGGCATTCGGGATTATGAATTGGGCCATTTTGAGTGATTTGCAAACTGAAATGAAATTCTCATACATCCCTAATTCCCAAATGAGTGCAATTCCAAAGCAGCACATTCAGAGGGCTTAAAAGCACAAAACTATACAGAGGGGGAGGTATAAAACTAAGCTTGGAGTGAATGCCAGCGTTCAGTGGACTTCAACTTTTCAAGGTTATTTAAAGCAAATTAACAATGACAATCATGTAATTTCTGCAGCGCTATCTTTCCCACAACTCCCCTTCTCAGACCTCTACAGCCACATCTCACTAGAAACTTTAGAGTAGTTTAAAATGATTGCCAGGACCTCTTTTGAAATGAAGGCACTTTCCCATTATATATTCCCCAGCCTTCCATGGAGGTGCAGAACAAAGAGCATTTATGTTTCCATTTAAATGCACCACTTATGCAGCCCTATGGATGGAAAGTGACAGCATTTTTTTTTCAAGCCTACAAATATTTACCTTCTCCGAAACACAAAGCTCAAATTTACAATGGTGACCTGATTCAGATTATCCTTTAAGCACACTCATACAAAAACAAAACCCTGAAAGCTCTATTGCCTGACTTCCTCACAAGATAAGAAGCTGGAAGAAAGAGTGGGGTGACAGCCATGGCAATTAATGAAGTGACTAGAGTTGTGAATTATGGTGCTGGCTTGAAGAGGCCCAAGTGGATCTCAGAGCTGAGCTATTTATTTGAGGTTTTCAAGGAAAGAGTTGCTGTGACTCCATCAATGGGCTCATAATCAGCTGTTGTTCTAAAATGGAACAAGTGCATTGTCTTCTACAGACTCCATCTAAAAGAGCTGTAAACCATGTCAGCCAAGGGCCCTAGCAGTCTTTACATGAAAACATTGACACTGTTTGAACTTAATTAGTTTGTTAGAGCCTAATTCAGTGAAGGACCGAGGAGGAGGAGGAGGAGGAGGGGGGGTGTATGGAAGGATTCAGGGAAAGGGCAAAGAAGATAATGAGGGGTGCATACATTAGGACACAATGCACATTTGGAAGCACATCAGATATCCTTGAGGTCTACTCATGAGGAGGAATCCTGCTCTGGATTGGGGCTCTACATTTTTTATGTTTGCAAAGGAAGATAACATTCTTTTAACATTTATTTAAACATTTGTGTCTTGCACCCCATAAATATCGACACTGTTTGTCTCTCTCTATATTACATATATTTATGTCCTTACACATCTGAAAATGCTGGGTGTTTTCCTCCCCACTTTAAATTGCAGCTAGGTGACGGAATGAATTTGAAAACTAATATTCCAATTTAGATATAGGTATGGATATTCTATGGATATATGTATAGAGAGAGATGAGGAGGAGGGAACACTCACACCTACGCAGACATACATCCATACATCCATACACATACCACATTTCACAGATAAAAAAATGTGTTGCATCGTCCTTCATTAACATCTCAAAAATGCAGCATGTTAAGGAACTGTCAAAGTAGGAATGCAAATAAACCCATCACAGATTAAAACTACATTTGCTTTGCAGTGAAAATGTGATCTTGTGTATGGGGGGTGGGAGCTGGGGGGGTTGTATCCAATTTGTTCAAAAGAGCAATCTGGGAGTTTGAAAAGGAGCAAAATACTTCTCACCATTACTAAACCCTGATATCTTCTTGAGAGTTTAAGCTTTTCATAAATGTAACTGACAGCATTCCCTGCGGTTATTGCTGCTGGTGGCCATCTTGATAAAATAAAGCTGCTGACTTGAGTGGCCCAGGTAGTATATCTTGTACTTTGCTTTGGCTAGATGGCTGCCCTGGCAATAACCTCTGAAACACAAATATAGTTGTTTAAAAAAAAAATCCCAGAGGGCTTGGTTATGACCACCATAGCTCAGCCAAGACGTAAAACCAGGACTGTACAAGATGTTTTACGCACGCACACACCATTTCCTTCTGTAAACAGAGGCACAAATTTATCTCCAGGGCTAAAAAGATCTAGAAACATTTCCCCCTGTATATTAGAAACTAGGCCCCATAATGGATGGTATTTTGAGATAATTATGCAGAGGATAGACTTAGCGGCAGGTCTAGAAAGCATTGGAACGGGCATTAAGCCCAATTCTATACAAAAAGACAGGAGTGCAGATCACATACCACCTACGTTTTATGGTAACATGGCCTGTGTGTTGCATCATGAAGTAAGTGAGACACATCTAAAGCCACCAGCTGTGGGTGCCTAATCTGGGGGTGGGCACTATCTTCACTGGGAGGGTAGTAAGCAATGGAATGGGACCAATCCCATGAAGTTTGGTCCAAGTTTTGCCAGTCGCTCTTAGAGGCCAAGTCCCTCCTTCCTGGGATACAGAAGGGTTGGAGAGATATACCAGCTCCAGACCTGGCAACATCCAGCCTGGAGGCCCTGGGGATCCCATGGGAGAGGGTGGGAATCAAACCAGGAAGGCGAATATCGAAGGGGGCTAATGGCTGGGATAGGGTGAAGTCTTTCATTCTCTCTTTCTCATAATACTCGAACACTTCAGGCTCATGACATGAAGCTGTATGGTGGAAGATTCAGGACAAATTAAAGGAATCCACTCCATGCATGAGGGGAATGCCAGTTTAGGCAGGCAGGCCTTGAGTTTGCTTGAGCATGTGCTCAATTCTCCTACTTCCTCCCCTTCTTATCTTCTTCTGGCCTTCAAGATGGCTGAGTTGGCTGGGAACCATGGTGGGAATGCACTTGAAGTTGTCCAGCTACATGCAGACTCCATGATCCTCTGCCTCCATGAAGAGAGCCTTGCTGACTTAAGGTTGTGTAGATGCAACCTTGCATTCTTAAGCTTCTTCATCCTGCTTTAGTGCAGCAGCATTAAGCTTCTCCTGACCTGGGTGCAGGAAGCTTAACATCTAGCATTGCTGAGGTCACAATAGAAGCACTCACATTCATTCCTAATGAAAGGATCACTGACCAAGACCTGGCTGTAAAAAGTCTTGAATAATACCCAAGTACCAAATCTTCACCTTGGAGAGTCCACAGAATGTGCAAATTAGAAGATACCTAGATACGTTTGCACCCTCCTCTTGGGGATGCTACTGAGGAAAAGGATAGGCCTTCTCATTTGGAGAAAGGAGATACTCTTCATCCTCACAATGAAGTACCTAACTTCCCATCCAATCACATATCTTTTTATTTTAAGAGAACCTAGGATGGGGGAAGGGTGCTGCACCACTTCTATCTAATCATAAATGGTTACTTAAACCTAAGGATGAATGAATCAATCTATTTCTGCAGTCAGCTATTCTATATTAAGCAAAAATCCTGCAGCCTTAGTGGGGCTTTGTTTTCTGGAGTCTTTGTAGGTTTATGATCAGCACAATATATGAACACACCCACCCCATTTTTGCCAGTTTCTTTCTATATGTTTCATTTATACCACCAGTAGATGGTGCTGCTATATTGCACAATTTATATTTATTACCACATTTTCATAAGATTGCCGCTTGAAAATTACAGAAGAGGCATCGGAGGTTGACAATGTGATGAAAAGGACCTGCAAACCTCTGTGAGTAAACCATCATGAGTGCACAATAAATACCTTGTGTAGAAATGGCTTGTGTCAGTTTTGCATGTATTCAGTATAAAGTCTGTTCCAACCAATTTCCAATTAGTCTGAGGCCTTAGCTAGACCTACCCTTTATCCCACGATGGAGGAGGGAAGATCCTGCGATGTGTTTATTACAAGATCCCTACATGTGACACGCGACGACCACAGCAGCAGAGGCATCGTGTCCAGCATTTTTTTATTTTTTAAAGAGGAAGGAGCGCACGAACGCTTGTGCGCTAAAGGTAAGCATTTTTTAAAAAAGAATATTTTAAATTCCCACTCCCCCCACCCTACCCCCAATGGGCGCAGCGCTCCTGAGGAGTGCTACACCCCGTGCGCGGCTCCCAGCTCTGCGTGAGGAATCACACGGAGTCGGGTCAACCCTCAGCAACAGGCCATACATTCTGCAGTCTCAAGTTCAGCCCGGGACTGCGGAAAAACTGGGGCCAAAGTGTAGGGTGAGATCCCAGGGCAAGGGAGGAATCATCCCTCCCTGATCCGGGGATCCCCTGTGCGTTATGTGGATGCACAGAGACGATCCCGGGGTTCACCCCAGGATAAAGCCCCGTCTAGCTAAGGCCTGTGAATTAAAAACAACAACAGTTCTGGTCACTACACCTAAAGAAGGATATTATAGAGCTGGGAAAAGGGCAGAAAAGGGCAGCTAAAATGATTAAGGGGCTGGAGCATCTCCCCTATGAGGGAAGGTTACATCAACTGGGATTGTTTAGCTTGGAAAAAGGGAGGCTAAGGGGAGACATGATAAAGGTGTACAAAATTATGCATGATGTGGACAATATGGATAGGGACACCTTTTTCTCCCTCTCTCAAAATACTAGAACCCAACATCAACCCATGAAGCTAATTGGTGGGAGATCCAGGACAAATAAAAGGAAATACTTCTTCACACAGCGAATAGTTAAATTATGGAACCCACTACCACAGGATGTAGTGATGGCCACCAATTTGGATGGCTTTAAAGGGGGGTTGGATAAATTCCAGGAGGTGAAGAATATCAATGGCTACTAGTCCTGATGGTTCTGAGCTATCTCCAGTATTCGAGGCAGTAAGCCTGTGTGCATCAGTTGCTTGGGGAACATGGGTGGGAGGGTGCTGTTGCACCATGTCCTGCTTGTTCATCCCTGGCCGATGGCTGGTTTGCCACAGTGTGAACAGAGTGCTGAACTAGATGGACCCTTGGTCTGATCCAGCAGGGCTCTACTAATGTTCTTAACATGAAAATGTGTGTTTATTTTCATGTGCATTTTTCCGTAGCATACACACTTTCTACACTATTTTGCCTAATATGCACATTGTTGTTTGCCATATTCCCCAACACAAGAGATCTTGAACACAATGTATGAGCCAAGAATTTCATCACAACGTTTGGAGAGGTACATAATCCAAAGCATAGCTGTGTTCCAATCTGCATATTAGTCCGGGAAATGATAATTAGGTCAATTCTCTTAAAAAATCCAAACCAAACTTCTCCTCCATCCCTGCTTAAGCCTTCTTCGCACATTCCCATTGCTCTTCAGTGTTGCCCTGCTTAGGTGCAGGGATGAGAGAAACACCCTTGCTGCCCATGCATTCGTTTGCATGGCTACAACATGCCTACACAGGCCTACTTGTACATATGTAGGCTCCCTCTGCATTTGCAGAGTTCATGATCACAGGGGTAGATGCAGACATGATTCAAATGAAATGTGCACAAGGAGAAGGTGATGGATGCTGCTTCCCCCATTGGCACACATGCAGGAGCAGCTAGAATGGCTGAATATCGCTTACGTCACCTGCAATTGGGACTCTTTCAGGTGTTGGCTACTGCTGGCATAGCTACTGCACTTTAAAAAAAACACATTGGGAAACTGCTTGGCCCTGCTATTCTCTCTTCCTGGCCTTTCGAGGTAGGTTTCAGACATGTCATCCGCTTCCCAAACACACTGTATCATTCTTTACTGAACTCAGAGCAAGCCTCCCTGCAGCTTCCCACTGCCTCTTCTCCTGCCTGCCTGCCTCAGAAACAGAGAGAACAAATGCCGCTCCAAGCACCACTGACACTCTCTTCCTGTCCTCACTGCAGCTCCTCGATCAAACAACCCCTCCCCACTGAGAGACTGAACAGAAACTCCAGCCAAGCTCAGCAAGCGCAAGTTGTGGTGCCCATTTTAAAATGACGTGAACGCAGGCCTCTCCTCTCTCCAACACATTTCTGTGCTGCCTATTGTCAAGGAAGAAAGGGCTGGATTTTAAAATGTGCTGTTTTAACTAGACCAGTTCTATGGTCCTCCTCTCTCTCTCTCTCTCTCTCTCTCTCTCTCTCTCTCTCTCTCTCTCTCTCTCTCTGTGTGTTCAATGTCATTCCTTTTCTGAATCAAATTTGGCTACACTAGAGGAGACAACTATTGCCTTCATGTCCTGCCAGTGGGCTTCCCATGGACATATGTTTGGCCATTGTGGGAAGGAGGACGTTGGTCTAATCTAGCTTTCCCTATGCCCCTAGTTCACCACACTGAGGCTGTAATCCTATGCATATCTACTCAGGGCCTTGCTAGACCATGCCGGATAAGCCGGCATGGAGGTGGGGCGACGGCGTGCTAACTTTAGCGCGCGCCGCCCCGCCTCCTAGACGGCTGACGCGCAGGGACTACGGAAGCCCTGCAGCGTCAGCCATTTTTGTTGTTTTGTTGTTAAAGGGGCCACGTGCGGCCCGAAGGCTCCGGAGAAGGTAAGGGTTTTTTTTACTTAAGCCCCCCACCCTTTTTTTAATTAAGCCCCCTGCCCCCTGTCCACTCTTTCCTCGCCCTCCCTCCCCGTCTCCCGTGTAGCCCTCCGCCATCCCCCTCCGTCTCCCGTGTCGCCCTCCGCCATCCCCTCCGTCTCCCGTGTCACCCTCCGCCATCCCCCTCTGTCTCCCGTGTCACCCTCCGCCATCCCTCCCCCTCTTCCGTGTCGCCCGGCCGGGGCTGCGAAAAAGGCGCACCATAAGCGACTTCGCTTATGGCGCGCTAAGGGAGGCTTCAGTGCGCCTTGACCCCGGATTCCCCTGTGCGTCATCTGGACGCACAGCAGGGAAACCGGGCCTCAAAGCGCGCTAAGGCCTCGTCTAGCAAGACCCTCAGATGCAAATCCCACTATCGGATTTACTCCCAGGTAAATGTGTTTAGGGTTGCAACATTAATGTACAAAACTAGCACACCAGGCATGTGGCCTCATCCCTCAGTCTTAAAGTTAAATGCAGAGGATAAGGCTTTTCATGGCTGCTAGTCTAGGGTGACCAACTGTCAGGATTTCCCCGGATTTGTCCTGGTTTTTGTTCTTTCCATGGTGTCGGGGGATTTTCTATAATTTTCAATAATGTCCTGGAATGACACACCTTCCCCTTTAAGGCTGCCATTAGCATGGCAGGAGGGAATGACATGCTTTCTTGAGGCACATCATTCCCCCACCCCGAGCTCCAATTGAGGTCTTAAAGGGGAAAGTGGGTCATTCGTGGACATTATAGAAAAGGCCCCAATTGGAGTGGATGGTGGTGGTGCAGAATGAAATCCTTTTCCCTCCTCCACTCCAATCAGGTTCTTTAAGGTGGCGGGGGAATAATGTACTAGTGTGTGTGTGGGGAAGAAAGCTGCTTCCCCACACACACACTAGGTGTCCTCTTTTTTGGTTTCCCAAATATGGTCACCCTATGCTAGTCATGGTCACTATGTATTGCCTGAACCTCCAGTATAGAGTCCATAGCAGTCACTGGGGAACCAGAAGCAGGAGGGTGCTATTGCACACAGGTCCTGCTTGTAGGCTATCCATAAGCATCTGGTTGGCAACTGTGATTGGATAGGCCTTTAGTCAGATGCAGTATGCCTCTTCTTATGTTCATAAACATGAGAATGTGTATAGATCAGGGGACAAAGAAAGGGAAGCTCTAAGTCTTAAAGGAGAACCAGGACAATCCTGGGCCAGCGATTCACCCATAGTAGGTATGTGAAAATTAAGGCTGCTCCATCTGAGTAGGGACAATTGCAGCATATGGACAAGGTTTCACCTTGCATGTCCCAAAGCTTCCAGTGTGGGTCCCATAAACCTTCCAATGCATGCCCCAAGGCCTCCTCTATGGTAAGTCATCAATTCTGGCATTGTCTCTGCACTGTGCTAAATGTCTCACCATGGAAGAGTCCTGGCATTCATGAATGGAGGGCTATAGAGTCCAAAACAACCAAGCGTGGAACTGGAAAATACTCTCCATCTCTACAGTAGTTTATAGTTTTTACATCTGCAAGGTATAGGTTCTTTTTAATAGGCACTGTACATGGATTATCGCTTTTGAGGCATCCTATTGTTAACAATGATTCACATTCCTATTTCACTTTGTGTATTTTAAGGTATAGTAAACTTATTAATTATTATGACATAAGAGGAGTTGTAGGCCAAAAACTTTCTGTATCCCATTCATCCACAGATATAAAAGAATGTACATCTTTCTTGGGCAATGATGGAAGACTACCAACCATGTGATAACATTCCCTCTGCTTCTACCAGAATTTCAAGCTTTTCCTATTTCAGCAGCAACTAATCATCAGATTTATACTTTATATTTCTGACATTTTTGAATATTATCTACATTCTAGTTGTTTGCTTTCATTCTGGTCAGCTTAATCTAAAATGCAACAAAGCATTTTTTTTCTTTTATTGAAGTTTCCTAATCCACAATATTGGCAATTAAGATTTTTTTTTATTATTATTATTATTTTAAAAAGACAGAAAGAAGTGAACTACTTGAACAAACCCAAAATGCCTTGTAGGTTTTCTATGCCACGGAAAGCTAATTTAGATAAGCAAGATAGCCTTTGCAAGAAGTCAGCTGCATGTCCAGAAACGCTTTGAAATTACAACATCAATAGAGCAGAGTCAAAGAAAAAGCTTTAAGCGTACTCTTCATAGTTACAATGTTGGCAATTCAAAGTCTCACAATGTTATTTCTTTGAACATATTCAGAACATAATGAAAGCAAATATAGGCTCATATACATTGAGTTTACATCAGCCTTCTCCAACCTGGTGCCCGCCAAATGTTTTGAACTACAACACCAGTCAGCCCCAGCCAGCATGCCCAATGGTCATGAATGCTTGGAGTTGCCATCCAAAACATCAGCAGGAAACTGATTTGGGGAAGGCTGGTATATATACTGCCAACCTACTTACTTAAACAAGCTGTCTTGTAGCAAATACATTACTTGTTCAGGCCTGTGGGTAAAGAATATGGCATTGGGGAAAGGAGAGTTAATATTGGTCATCTGAATCCTAGTGGGAAGGAGAAGCTTTGAGAGAGTTTGTTAAGATGCCTGCTTAAGTTACTTATCCTTCAAAATTAATGTCTCTGATTTTTGCAATGGAGTTCTCCAGTCAAAACAATGCATACAAAAATGTGTATATTACTGACAGTGCACACATAGATGTATTAGTGAAAATGATGTTCAAAATTGCATTTTTTTTAAAGTAAAAGTACTTGAAAAAATATATTAGGCAAAATCGTGTACAAAAATGAATGTATTAGGAAAGATTTGCACAAAAATGTATGCAATTTTTCATGCAAACTTTTTTAAAAACTTAAATTTGTGGAAGTTCAGCATGAACTGAGTTTAAGATAAGAAAAATAAGAAACTGAGAAAAAACAAACCTGACAGATTCATCCACCCATGTTTATTGTGGCCTTACTACAGTGCCTAATCCTGCCTCAAACATCAACTTCACTTACTAAAAATGTCTGCCAACCTTTTCTCCTGCATTTTTCATTGAGCAACACTTGGATTCCCCAGAGCACAATTTGAAAACCACTGCATTAAGGAATAGGCCATTAAAGATAAAGAAGATAATGAGGTAGTATTCAGTGCAGTCACAGTGCTAGTGTAAACCAGTGCTAGAGCAACATTGTTAGCATTTGGTAGGTGTGAAGAAATGCCCTCCATATAACTGTTGTTGGGTAATGTTTACTTTGTGTAGCCTCTTTGACACAATACTGTGTCTGAGTAGGCTTGGGGTCTTGTTTTGTTGCTTAGTGATATTCTGAAGAGAGAGAGAAAATCTCTTCGAAAATTGTTAGATGGGGCCCGGATCAGGTAAATTCAATTCTGATTGGCTGGGGATACTAGCTGGGTGGGGAAAAACAGTTAGGAAAGGACAGTTAAGATACGATGACTGACAATTGAGAGTTAGGGGCATGTTTACACTTACAGGCTTTCTGGGACTAGAGGGGGAGGATCTCAGGCTTTCCAGTTTCCGCGATCCTCCCCAGTGTCCATATGCCAGCACAACGTCCTGGAAGCAAGGAGGGACATCAAACGCAATGTGTGTGGGTTTTTGGAAGGAGGAGCCAGTCCTGCAATTGCGCAGCCCCAATCCTCCGGAAAAGTAAGTAAAAAGTAAAACAAAACCAAAAACTTTAAACAAAAGTCCCAGCAGCCATCCTGGAGATGGCAAAATTGCTCTAACCCCAATCCCAATGGTCATGGAGTCACCCTGTGCAGCTCCATGGCCATTTAAAGAGCCCCACTACTCAGAGGGAGGACCTTGGAGCACTAGCCTCACCGGCCACAGTCCTCGGGGTTGTCCCGGGACTGCAAGAAAAACAGGAAATCCCCAGTTTCAATTATCCTGGGGAAAGTCTTTGGTCATCCCAGGTTGACCCCAAGATCCCCTGTGCATCATCTGGATGCACAGGGGTGACCTAGAAATGACCCTGGGATAAATGAATCATGTAGACATGCCATTAGTTTGTGGAGTGGGAGGGAAAAGGCCTGCTGTTTGGTGTGTTGTGTTATAAAAGAACTGAGAAAAAGCTGAGGAGAAAGTGAGTAGCTAAGGCCTGACTATTAAGCTAGATCTTCTCTGTGGGATAGCCATGCATGGTTTGTGAAGATCAGGGGTAGGGAGCTGGTGACTGTGTTATGTCAGGAGGCTGCCCTAAGAACTTGCCAGTAGAAGGTTATACAAGCAGGCAATAAAAACCCAGATAAACTGTCCAAGCAGCCAGAAATACAACAAGAGGAGCTTTGGTGTAAAAAGAAGACTGGTTGTATGTATATTTGGCTGAGGTGGAGTTTTAGGGAATTTGGCTTGAAGTGATGTCCCTTGAGTCCTTAAGAATCACCACTAAGCAGTCTTTTGAAAACCCAAAGTAAATATTCATATTCTCTTATGTACAAAATATCCCTTTAATAAATAACCTTTTAAATAGTTCATCTTGTCTCAACTGCTGGTGTCCATCTTGTGCCTAAGGTACCAAGCTACTCTAATAGAACAGGTGGCAGCAGAAAAGGGTCAGATTGTGGAACTCTGAGTTTCAGTGGCACAGAGTTCCTTAGGCCCTGAAATATAAGCATTTGCTGGAAATAAGAAGCCCCATAGGTGAGATTATCCAGTGGAGGATTGGGTTCCCTATGGGGGGAGCAGTGCTGGGTAGCAGTAGTTCCCCACAGTAGGCAAAGGGGAAAAGTGGTGGTTTGCCACTAAAATGTGTTCTCAAACCATGCCACTCAAATCTGGTGGGGAATGACTGCTTTTTGCCTTTGCCTAGCAAGTGCTAATGATGTTGCGCTAGCATTGGTTTGGGCTAGGCACATCATTAGTGCTAGTGCTGTGGCGGATACTGCCTGTTATCATTCAACCCCTGTGCCTTGCTCATCAACAAGGAGACAATGTGTTATAATAGTCCTGAATTTGACAGCGGCCAGATCTACACCTTGTGTCAAGGTGCTGGTTTTAACCTATAAAGCCTTACACAGTTTGGGACCACAATACCTGACGGAACGCCTCTCCCGACATGAACCTACCCGTACACTGCGCTCAACATCTAAGGTCCTCCTCCGAATGCCTACTCCGAGGGAAGCTCGGAGGATGGCAACGAGGGAGAGGGCCTTTTCACTGGTGGCCCCCCCAATTATGGAATGATCTCCCCAATGAGGCTCGCCTGGCACCAACATTGTTATCTTTTCGGTGCCAAGTCAAGACCTTTCTCTTCTCCCAAGCATTTAATAGCATGTAACAACATATGCTAAGTTTGTTTGTTTTTTAATGGACCCCAAAACTGTTGTTTAAAATGGATACTGTTGTTTTTATATTTTTTGATGGTTTAAAATTTTGTATACTTTTTTATAATGTCCACTGTTTTTAACTTTTGTAAACTGCCCAGAGAGCTTCGGCTATGGGGTGGTATATTAAATAAATAAATAAATAAATGATTGTGGAATAAAAAGCAGGTAATAACAGTATGAAAGTGGTCTGTGGAATGTGTCATGGGCCCCAACAGTTATCAGTGCACTTCAATACCGACGTAAAACAGTAATGTAGGTCTAGCCTTGGGCTCAAACTGCTGGTGACTTGGTATTTGGAGCTCCTTACTTGTGGGCAATCACTGGATTGAGTAGATACCAGAAGCACAATCCTTTGTATGCAGTTTTCTTTTATACGCTATGATCATTCATGTACCGCCAACCCCTTCTTCCACTGTATCACTCACAGATGAACAAGGATAGAGGTTCTTTCCAGCTTTACGTTAAAGGTTGTTCTGTGATCAACAACACTGACTCTGTCTCATTATCTGATGAAATATTAGGACTTGTGACTGGGTACAGTGGAGTGCCATTTCCCCCTCTGAATACAGCTCCAAGTGGCAATGAGGCAAATCCCATCTTGATGATCTTTGTCAGAGCGATGTTCTTTGCCGAGGGAATGTCAGAAACAGTGTGCTGCCTGCTAGATCTTCTCCATGAACCACTGAAATAGAAACGATGTAACATATGGATATATCATTTCCCAAAGGAATGCTCCTGTTGTTGTTAATGCAAATTAAATACCACCTCATTGCTTCGAGCACACAGTGAGCATGGGGACAATAATAGAGCACATAATTTGCAAGTAGAAGGTCCCAGTTTAATCATGGGCATATCCAGGTGAAAGAATCTCAAGGAGCAGAGTTGTGGAAAACATCTGCCTAGCACGTTGTACTGATTTAGATGAGGACTGACTCAAAATGACAATAATCATTTCAGAACTGTCTCACGCAAGTCGAAACGGGTGGTGTAGATTCATCAAATGTTTAGCAAAATAGTGAAATATGTAAGCATGTCTTGCAAAAAACCAAACATGCTTTCCTCGAAAATCAAATCTAAAGGTTTAAAAGGCATCCCATGCTGTATTTGGGGCAGGGGTGGGGATTCAAAGACTAAAAGTGCAATCCTCTGCAGGTCTGATCATTGAGTTCAATAGGGTTCCTCCCAAGTAAATCAATCAAATGAATCAGTGAAATATTGTTGTTAGTTTTACTAGGGTTGAGCCATTTCACACAACCATTTCCCTCAAATTACTGAGTCGATTTCACTTCCCCCCCCCCCACTGTGTCTCATCAGCTGTAATTTAGACAATTAGTCTACTTAGTTTGGCATTGTCTACTGGCAGTTAGAATAGACAACAATGCTTGGTTAGATAGACCGGTGGTGCACATTGTTAACAGATTCATGTAATCATAGCTATTGACTTTCTGTGCCTCTGTCCTGACCTGCCTTTCAAGAACAGAAGTGGGAACTCAAGAGAAAATAATTTTCTGTTCCATACAAATACAGCTGTTACTCATTTCAGTTCTATTTCAGCATATAATATCCTTTAACACTCTTCTCCCATTTACTTGAGGCTAAGGATTCACTCAAACAACTATTTGAGACCACAACAGACACGTTTCGGGCCAGTCTGCTTTGATTTAACCAGTCATGCCACCAGGGGTTGAGCTGGTTGCCTGGAAGCCAACCACCTAGTATTGATGCAAGAGCTTAAACACCTCTTTTTCTGTGCCATTGTGCCTTCACAACCAGGGCCAGCCCAAGACACGTTGCCACCTGAGATGAAGGATTAGATGGATCCTCCTGTCCATTCCATGAAGCTGATCGGACTAGCAAATGGATTTTATTTTAACACTTGCAATGGGGAAGTGTCCACTACTACAGCTGAGGCAGCAGGCTAGTTTAGGGGGTGCAGGAAAAAGGTTGTGTGCCATACACAGCTCTTACTTTCAACACGAAACAGTTGGAGTATTCATTAGGAACAGCTGGGAGGGTTCCACTGCTGACCCCTCCGCATCTGTTACCTGAAGTGGTTGCCTCACTCTGCCTAACAGTAGGGCCGGCCCTCTTAATAGTAGATCCAAATGTTACATTGAGGTGTAGTATGTGTGTGTGGGGGGAATCAGACTTTATTCTGAGGTAGGCAGAAGCAGGCAGCTTTGATATGACTGGCCAAGTCTCCGGCAGTGCAGCTAAGAGACAACCCCCAAAAAAGGGTTGTGTGAAAAAGTCCTGAGAAATAATTACTTGGAATCATTAACAGGATGAATGAAGGCCAATAAACTGAAACTCAGTCTTGACAAGATGGAGATTCTGTGGATAGATGGAGGTTGTGTGCTTGATCAGAGAGATGGTGTTCAACATCTTCTGGATGAGATAACACTCCCCTAAAGATCCAGCATTGTCACTGGAGGTCCAGGTAACCTGTCTGGTAAGGATTGCCTTGCATCAGTTTAGGCTGGTATGCCAGTTGCAGCCTCTCCTGGACAGGGATAGCCTAGCTGCACAGTTCTCTAGACTCTGGTAACAACTAAGATTTACTACCACAATGCTTTGCATGAAGAATTAGCTTTGCAGATTTTGAACTAAACTATATTTATTTCAAAATGCACCCACTGGGAAGTTTACTGGGACCAGTAGATGGGAACTTAACTTGGCAGCATTGAAAGATTATCATTGTCTTCCTGTCTGGTACTTATCTTTAAAGCCATCTTTGACTTAGGACTCACAGTCCCGAAGAAATGCCCATTCTCATACCTGCCTGCCCACGTATTGAGGTCACCTTCAGAGGTTCTCCTTCCCCAAGTGCTCCCATCATCTGAGTGATGACCAGAGAGAAAGAGCCTTCTCAGTGGTGGCATTGGGTTTGTGGAATTCTCTCCCAGGCAAAGGTGTGTCTATTCTCCCAGGTATTTTATGTTGTCTTTTAACATGTGGTAATGTATTCTACATTATTCTGATTTTGTATTTTACTTTGGAAAGTAAAGAAAGAAAGTTAAAAGGCAGACTTGCCCAATCCCAGCCAAGGAGCTTCATGACTAGGGTGACCATATGAAAAGGAGGACAGGGCTCCTGTATCTTTAACAGTTGTATTGAAAAGGGAATTTCAGCAGGTGTCATTTGTATATATGGAGAACCTGGTGAAATTTCCTCTTCATCACAACAGTTAAAGCTGCAGGTGCCCTGCCCTCTTTTTAATCTGGTCACTTTAGTATAACTCCTGTAGCTTTAACTGTTGTGATGAAGAGGAAATTTCACCAGGTTCCCCATATATACAAATGACACCTGCTGAAATTCTCTTTTCAATACAACTGTTAAAGATACAGGAGCCCTGTCCTCCTTTTCATATGGTCACCCTATTCATGAATGAGCAGGGGCTGAAAGCCTATTTATATCATGACTAAGTGCATTATAGCCCTAGGAAAGGTGTTTGAAATTCTGTCCAATGCTGACTCCCAGCCTGTTCTGAAGTTGTTACATGATAGGGCTGCTGTGCCATTAATAGCTGCATGAAAGTCAACATTTCAGATCAAGATGAAGCCCTCCTGCACCTCACAGGTAAAGTATTCAGTGATGCACTCCTTTACCAGACCCCAGAACAGTCTGCCCCTAGCAAAAGCAGAAGTCTGGGTGTAGGCACCTGGGCCAGGAAAGAGCAGGTCACAAGGACTAACTGTTCCATGATGTGAAGGCTCAGGCTGCATGGTAGAGCATGCAGAGAGCAATAGTTACCTATTGGAAGGACAAGCCTGATTGGTTCCTCAGGGATTCTCTCTCCATATTGCTTATTTTGGAGATGTGATTTGTTCCCCACATTGAAATCCCTGAGGTCTCCATGTGCAGTGGGCATTCTCCCACGTCTCTGATGGAGACAATTACATGACCAATGCAAGTGTTGAAGTCTATACAGGTGGCTTAATGCTTTCACGGCATGGAGATCATGGGAAAGAAGATGGCACACTTATTCTAAGGCACCTTCTTGAATGTGCCAACAATGTAGCATGAGTGGTGAACTAGTACATGGGAAGCAGTTGTGTAGATGTGCCTTATTAAGATCCAGGCAGCTTCATCTAGAGATGGACAGATCAGTCTATTTCCGATCTCCGTCACTTTCACATATATTCATTCATAACTAGGGATATCCATACACACAAAACCAGAGCTCATCCAAGTTCTCCAAATTCCAGCTCAAAGCTCATTCTGTCTCATGTCCATATCAGATTGGGTTCCCCGCTATTTCGCATGAACATTCATGAATATTTTCCCAAAAGTACACATCAATTGTGTGCATCCTTAAAATATACTCTCTCTTCTAGCATAGACTAAAGCATGCTTGTGCACATTTTTCCAAAGTACACATTCTTATGCATATTTTTTATTCAAATGTTCAAATGCTGCAGAACGCAATTTGTTTGGTACGCAAATCACATCTAAACCTCAGAAATGAAGGACTTTGACTTCAGATTTCGTTCACGTCTGTGTTCAGTCAGGAGGTGCAAACTGCATAAATCCTGATAAAAACTGAACTGAAACAAATTTCTCATACATCCCTATTCATAAAGCTGTTCCATTCCATTTCTACTTCAATCTATGATTTTCACACACACTTGAAAATCTGCATTATTTCTGAATGTTTTCTTCATAAAATCAAACAAATGTAATGCACACGGCACACAACTGCTAATATATAATAAATTTCAAAGCTGGGTTAAGAGAATACTTTTTATCAGATATATCAATTTATATAGTCTATATGTACAATATCATTGCAGAAACATGAAATAACATTGATACAAAGAGAATAAACAAGGCAAACAGGTTATTTGTAAAAATAAAATTGAAAAAAACACAAGTTTGTCCTCTTTGTATAAAATATTTTCGTTTAGCGTTTGCTCCTTATCATTGACTGCTCGATTGTTTGTCTAAGCACTCTTTATTCAGCCGTGTCAGCTTGTTAATATAAACTGTATCAGTTATTTCATGTTTCAGTGATGATATATATCTGATAAAAAGTATTCTCTTTCCCCAGCTTTGAAATGTATTATATATTAGCAGTTATGTGTCATGTGCATTACATTTGTTTGATTTTGTTAACTGCTGCCTTCTTTATTGGTTCTTCATAAAATATACATAGTCACACACATTTTACCTAAAATATACATATTTGTTCATGTTTTATCATAAAATATGCATTGTAAGTTACACTACACATTTTTATATGCAATTTGGTACATTTTTGAGCCAAAACACATACCACAAAATTCAGAGACATGTGAAAATCAAAGGATAACTTTGTATCTGAGTATTAGTCTGGGAAGTGTGAATCAGGTCAGTTCATTTAAAAATGCAGACCAGACAACTTCACTACCTATGCCTGAAGGAAGATTAAGGATGTTGTCTGTATATATTGGGGAGGAGAGGAAAGGAACACAGTGGAAGTGGGGATAATTACCTGCAAATAAAGATATTGGTATCAGAGAGAAGTACATGAAAGTTTCCAGGATCACTGTGGTATCATAAAGCATTTAAGCAACAGGAGGTGACAGGTGTTACATTTCTGGGTGATTACAGCATGCCTCAGGTAGTGGTGTAAAGTATCTTGACAGCAGGTTCAGTCTGAGTATTTCCTACCACTTTCACATCTGTCAGTCTCTAGTGATTTTAATCACCTGAGATGCACTCTTTGGTGTGGCCTACAAGTGACTTTGGCTCTTTTAGAAGAGAGATAGAAAAACTGCCAATCAGAAGACCCCTAGGTCTTCTGTGGAATATAGATATAGTACAATTTGGGCTCAGACATGAAAAAAGCAATTATATTTTGCCCGGTAGTAATGTAAGTTACATCTTGCAAAAACCTCCAGTACCCTGACTAGCCATCTCCATTGTTCCAGATTCCTCTGGCATCAGGATTCTGATAACAACTGCTGTGAAATGTAGGCAAATTCCCATCAGGGGTTATATTTACACTACAGGCAAAATGTAGTGTGAATATTCACCCATTCCCTCTTCCTTGGAAAACCTGAGAATTATAGTTTTGAGGCAGGGAGGGGTGCTAAGAACAGTCTCAGTATCTTGTCAAACCACAGTTCTCAGGATTCTTTGAGAGAGAAGCCATGAGAGTTAGTGTATAAAACAGATATACGTTTGTAGTATAGATAAGGCCTCATTCTTTTAACATCTTTTCTTGGGGAAGTGTGTGCCCCAAACATGGAACCCTGCAAAATGTGTAAGACGAATTAGGGGGGGGGGGAAATAGTACGTTCACAACCCTAGAGTTTGCCTCCTTTGTAGCCCTGTGGGAACTATTTTATCATTTTGTTTGTTTGTTTTAAGATAAAAAGTGTACCTTTTTTCATGTGACAAATATTTGATGAAACATCTGACAGATGGGGAGAATGGGCTTGGCGAGGGGCAAATTTTAAAAGTGAAAAAGCTACCAAATTGCAATCCTGTTTGTTTTCATACCCCATTCTTAGGCTTGTGCTGATTTAATTACAAAACTTCAAAAACAAACAAACAGCAGAAAAGCATTTGCAAATTGCCTTTGACCATGTGTGCAGATGCTCAGGCATGCAGATTAAATGCAAACTGCAATTAACAAGACTGCGGATGTTAGAACAGACGGCTCAGTTTGAAGTGCCTCTCAAAATCCCTTTGTTTTTATATATATATATATATATATATATATATATATATATATATATGTGTGTGTGTGTGTGTGTGTGTGTGTGTGTGTGTGTGTGTGTGTGTCTTTCAATGCTGGTAGGCTGTTTTGATGGGGTCATATTCATTGTTTATTGCACAAAATTGCAGTGCTTCAGAGCCTTTATACGTAAAGCACAGAAGAAGTCCAGTCACCCCCTATTGAAAATGCTATGCTTCAACTCAGTTAACTGCCCAGGTGAAGATGCCAAGATTGATCACTCTGGCTTTAAGATTTAGGGCAGATCTACAGTAGGGATAGCTTAGAAATTCATTCAATGTACCTAATTCTGCACTTTTGAACCACTATGTGGACCGAAATGCAGTTAGCTTTTAAAATGTGGACTTTTCTGAATTTTGGAATGGAGTTGCGAACGTTGCAAGCACAAATACTTATTATTGAAAATAATGATCAAACATGCATTATATTGGGAAAACCACTTGCAAAAAGTGTGTATCAGTAAAAATACATACAAAAATGCATGTATTAGGAGAAACGTGTACAAATTTTCAGGCAAACTTGCAAAAAAAACCCACACACCCTAAATTCAGGTTGAACTGAATTTAAGGTTGGAGAGAAATGCTCAGTTTGAGATTAACTGAATTTAAGTTTGGAAAAATGAGAATCTGAGAGAACCAAAATGTATAGATTTATCCATTTCTAGTCTGCATGATGTTTGCGACACACCACAGCCAAATATGACCCAACAACTAAGGCCTCAGCTAGACGAGGGGTTTGTACTGCGACAATTGCGCCATTTTATGATTGCGAGATTGTCACAATGGTCTACACGTGGCGTGTGACATCACGTCCAGCATTCCTTTTGTTTTAAAGGAGTACATGATCGCTCATGAGCAGAAGGTAAGTCTTTTTTAAAAATAATAATAATAATTTTCCCAGCTCCCCCCACCATCCCACCCCCGATGGGCACAGAGCTCCTGAGTAGCTGTGAGGAACTGGGACAAACTGTGACGCCCACACACATGTTCTGCGGTCTGGGGATCAGCCTGAGATCATGGAAAAAGCAGGCTCAAAGGGGAGGGCAAGATCCTGGGGCAAGGGAGGGATGTGGATGCACAGGGACGATCCCGGGGATTGCCCTGGGATTTCCCCCTATCTAGCTATGCCCTATCTATGGTTGCCTGATAAGGGCCTCAGTAAGCCTCCTCGTTTTGCTGCTTGTCAAGGACTCACTAAATTGGGGTGCTGTAAAACATCTGAGAGACCACAATATAAGGTCGATAACATTCAGCAAGGAAAATCAGGTATAATGCCTGCAACAGGACTACCCTAGGGTGTCCTAGTTCCAGTTTCCGCATTAGTATAACACAGGCGGATCAAGAAGTATAAGGAGTGTCAAGAGTGGCCCAGTCACAATACAGTCAGAATTACTGGAAATCTGCTGTTAATAGATGTGGGATTTTATTTCCAAACGTGCACCCTGAAACAGTTTAAGCAGCTATCAAAGGAAGCCCTTTTCTATCCTTTTCCTCTAGCCTAATGTTTCATTATGGTTTGAATGAACAAAAGATTTGAATAAAAGTTCCCTCCTAAATAGCAGCTGAGGATAATCAAGTAGTTGTTTTGATTGATAACACCAATGGAGCAAGCTCATTTTTCTCTTTGCTTTAGATATTTTCCTTTGTGCCCATAAAAAAACAAGGATTGGTCTCTCTCTCTCTCTCTCTCTCTCTCTCTCTCTCTCTCTCTCTCGTGCGCATTGCTACACCTAGGATAAGTGTGAATCCTAAGAGCTAAATTATATGCATTTTTAAAATTTTATTAGGGACGGTTGAGGTGGAGGGGCTTTGTAGTCTAACTAGACAAGGCAATGTGTTGAGCTCATAGTTCATTTAATTAGTTATATTAAATCATATGTCTGCCTGGACCTATGCATAGATACAACACTAAATTTAGCACTAGTTTTTAGTATCCACTACTATCAATGTTGGACCAATACTTTTCCATTTCCAGTGTCACACAATTTTACTTTGTCAGGGGTTCTTTGGGAATGAGGTGAGAGTGGGCCTTGGGTTGTCAATGTCCCCAACAATTGCTGCACACCAACAGTGCAAAGTTGCACTGCAGTTCCTTGGGCAGTAAAGTGCTTTATCTCTGTGATGGTGAGGGCTTAGCATCATTGGGTGCAGGTGAGACCAGGGTTACAGGGTGTCTACTATGGATCAGTTTTTCACCAAGATCTTGGGCAAGTCAGCTTTCCCAGAGAGACAGGATGAGGACTAGGCAGTACCACAGAGAGCTCCAATTGGGACTTGAAGCCAGACAAGTTTGTCTGTATGTTGCTCCAACAAGCAGCAGATGATATCTGAGCCTTAAGTAAGAGTTTGGTTTCCCTTAGTCTGATTATCCCCACAGCCATTCTGACTGAGGTCTTTTTTCTTCAACTGTCACAGTCAGTTTTAGCAGCTTCAGGCTGCAATGATGCAGGGGTGGCTCTGTCATGCTAGTGTCTTCATGGATGGTCTTATGATGGTGATAAGAGTGGTCTTGATGGTGTTATGGCAATGCAACTTCCTCTAGATGCAAGTGGGAAGGTCCCTGGGGTATTCCTGGGGAACTGGGCCCTGTGAAAGAGGAAGCCTCATGATGACTTTCTGTAAATGAGTCTTCTCCCTGAATCATTAACTCAAGAGCAACTTCTTCTGAGGATGAAAGGTCTGGATCCTCTGAGGATGAGGGTTTGGGGTCCTGAATCATGGGGTAAGAGTATGTGCATGCTTTTAAAACAAATGGGACCGAATGGAAAATCCTTGACTCACTTGTCAAGCTAAGACCACAGGTTTATCTTTTACAGACCAAGTAAGCAAGCTTACTTGGAAAAGTGTGGAAATCAGTGGCACAACATTGGTGTAAATGTTACATTTGCCCCAGAAGTTAGTGATCACATGGCAAATCCCCCTGCTCCTCCAAGCATTTGTCTACTAGAATTCACCACATCAGTTGGGGACATTACAAAGTGAATTCCCCCCCCCCCGCTAGCAAACATCTTTGATGCAGCATGGAGAAGTACCTGAAATCATGAATTGCATCCTACTAACAATATGCCCATGAGCTGGAAATGGTGTGCTGATTCCTGTGGCGCATGAAATGTCTGAACCAGTTCTTATTTCCATGTAGATGTGTTAAGGATGAAGTGTATCTCATGACTGCAAAGGCCCAAAGGGACAAGGGTTTTTTTTTCTTATTATTATTAACCAAGGAAATGTTATTGTGACATCTCTTGGAAGGAGCATCTAAGCATCCCAAGAACAGTGATTCTTACGCCAACCTTTCACTGAGCATTTGACTAGATTACCTACAGATCATTTCCAGCCCCGCATGTCTTTTCTTATGCATGCAAAGAGAAATATATTATAAGACGCCTACTCTAATGTGTTCTGTTGTATTTCTTGGCTGCATCTAAAAACATCTTTTAGAAGTACTCGGAAAAGCAGAATACACAAGGGGGCAATTGCTTGAGAAGATTTCACTCTATTACTTTGGCTTCATCACAACATGACACACCTTTGATAACAGACAAATTGGTAAGAGAATTGAATAGAGAACTATCCCTCCTGTGGCTCCGCAAAAGATTTTTTACAAAACACCACAATCAAAATTGCAGAATCAACACTAGGGGGATTTGTTTTCAAAGTTGTCAGCCCCCTGATGGCCAAAGTGGCCCAGACAGCAACAACCCTTGATTATTAAGGGAGGACGTTGGGTTAAAGCTTTCTCCTATGTGCATTGTCTCTCTGACCTAGAACTCAACTTACTTTGACAAGTACATGCATACAGTACCAATGTAATGCAAAATCATATTTAGGCTTTGTCATGTTCATGTTCACACTGCTTTGTGATGAATAATAAGCAGGGATGTTTTGGTGAAGAGAGATACACATTGCTAGATATTGTGGGAGTGAGTGGTAGCCCCAGCACATAGAGTTAAAAGCTTATTTCACCGAAATGGAAATTGTAGGCAGGTGTTGTAGAGCCGTGCTGAAGGAAGTAAAAGTATTTAGACCAGATTAGTAGAATATTTTGGAGAGGGTGCATCTCACATCCCTCCTGGTATTGGAATTACATCTAGAAAGGGCCAATGATCTTTAGCATCACCCTCCAGCCAACAGGCAAAACCATCCATTCATTAACTCCCCTCGGACCAATGTATAAAATTAAGGTCAGGGTATTTTGCCAGCAGAAAACTGCTGGAAGACGCTTGTTTTTAAGGATCGTTGTACTTGGTGGGAGAACAGGACTAATCTGATCAGGACAACTGAAACTCTTGCTCCTTTTATATGCTAAAGTCACTGTTTTATTGATTGGCTGATACAAAGATCTGCCTACCATGCCATTATGGTAGCAATAAATTACAGTGCAATATTATGCATGTTTACTCGGAAGCAAACTCCCCCAGCCCATGCTCAGTAGGATATACTCCATAATAAGCATGCAACCTGAAAGATCTTCAGCTTTTTATCTGCTGTGTCTGAGTTCAATTAAGTGAAATGTATAGGATTATCATCAAGATGTCTGTTCCATGCATGAGAAAGGTGAATTACACAAATCAAAGCTTCATTATGGGTCAAGGGTTCTTAACCTTTGTGACAGTGAGTATTTTTTTCTTAACTTGAAAAGATATCTATTAGGTTGGATCTCCCACTGATGGAAGGACTTTTTCTGTCCACAGAAGGCTTCTAATCCAACAGGGGAATCCCACTGGTGGAAGGGGATTTTTTGTCATTTCCCCCTCTCCCTGGAGTCCTCTATGTCCCCCAAAAATCTGCTATGGGAGGCTTTACAGAAAAACAGAAGAGGCGATGCTAGGGCAGGGGTGGGCAACATTTGGCCCTCTAGATTTTTTTGGCCCACAACTCCCATGATCTCTCATCATTGGCTATGTTGGCTAGGGCTGATGGGAGTGGTGGTCTGGAGTGCCACAAGTTGCCCACCTCAGTGCTAGGGGATGCAGATAAATCAGGTATCAGCAAAAATTGCCTCCCCCACTAATGGGAGCATTCTGAGCGGAACACTGCTCAGGGACTGTTCCCCTGCCAGAATAGAAGCTGAATGCAACCCATTATTAGAACCTCCCTAAGTATAACTAAACCGAAGCAAGTGAGACCAACTTGTAAGGGGCTGCAAATGTAATTTGCTTAGCAAGCCTAGCTATATAGGCCCCCTATAAAGGCCTAGCTGCAGAAAACTACTTCAAAATGCATTGTGAACCAAAGTCCGCTTTTGAGCATAGCTTGCTAACAACATATGCTGAGTTTTTAACTGACCCCAGAATAGCTGTTTTAAATGGATATTGCTGTTTTTATGCTTTTAAATTTTTGTGTATTTGTTTCTAATATTCATTGTTTTTAACTTTTGTAAACTGCCCAGAGAGCTTCAGCTATGGGGCAGTATATAAATGCAATAAATAAGGCCAGCTTGACTTAAGAAAAAAATAGGGGTTGGGGAATACAAGAATAGGCTACGGGATTTGCCCCATAGGGTTTTTGCTCCAGACAGACCTAACCATAAGGTACTACTGCAGAGAACAAGTTGAAAAACATGGGGGATTTCTGCAGAAATAAGCTGTAAAAATATGTCAGAAGGTACAACAGTAAGAAAGCATTACTTTGATTTTGAGAAAAGGTATTTGAAGAAGCTGGACCGTCTTATTGTAACCAGTCACTGAACTTAGAGCATTACAGTTTCCATTTATAGTAATAGGTATAAAGGCTGTGTCAGAGCGTAAGAGTTTAAAATATTATCTCACCCTAGGTTCTAAGTTCTGCTGTTGTTTCAGGTACTTAGAGCACCTTTTCTTAGAAAAAGACTTTGCCAGAAAAATATTGTAAGCTCAACTTTGTATTCTTGTTTTGAATTAATAATGAGCAGGGTGTGTGAATGTGACTTTCTCATTGATAAATGCATTCTACCTATTTGAAAACATGGTTTGTATGATTTAGTCTTTCCAAAGCTCTCCCTGTCTGCCTCTAGACACTCCCAAATGGCCCAATGTTGACATCAATACTGTTGAGGACTTATTACTCCAGCTAAAGCAGGGCAAGGCTCCTGGTTCAGATGGTATTCCTTGAGAGATGATGAAATGTAACTGCTGGCTTCTCTTTTCTCCCAGATAAACAAATCTGGTTTAATTCCCATGGCCTGGCTGAAGCCCTTTGTCATTCCAATTTACAAAAAGGGCCCCAAAGATGATCCACACAACTACCCGGCTATTAGTCACCTATCTATAGTTGGGAAGGTTTATGCTAGTTTTCTAAACCTCAAACTAAAAGCATGGATCAGTGATAATGATATTCTTGGAGAAGAGCAGATCAGCTTTAAAGCTGGCTGCTCCACTCTTGATCACTGCCTGGTATTGGCCCATTTGGCACACAAATACTCTGCACCAAAAGGAGACAAACTATTCACAGCCTTTATTGATTTAAAGTCTGCATTTGATTCAATATCCCATGATTTTCTCTGGAGCAAACTAGAACAGAATTATATTGATAGAAGACTTTTGTTTTTGATCCAGTCCCCGTACTATATAATACATCTGCCCAGGTTCGATGCAGTAAGCAAGGACATTTCACCAAGGAGATTGTCTCCTCTAGAGGCGTTAGACAAGGATGTGTTCTTACCCCCACCTTATTTGATCTATAACTGGCAGACCTCCCCTCTGTGCTGGCATCGTTACCATATCACTCACCTAAGATTGGCCCAACAAAAGTCTCTATTCTCCTTTATGCTGATGATGCCATTCTGATTTCTTAGACCCGTCTGGGCCTAAAGAGACTACTGAGTGGCTTTCCTGAATACTGTAAAAAAAATAATCTTTTAACAACTAACTACTCAAAACTAAAATACTAGTCTTTTCTAGGAAGAAGGTAAGATTCCTTTGGTCTATGAGGAAAAACAAAATTGACCAAGTTGATTCATACAAATACCTGAGCATATGGTTCCACGAAGCCCTAAGCTGGACAGTCAATGAAAAATATGCCAAGGCCAAAGTTGAACAAAATGTGGGTGCACTAACCTGGTTTTGCTTCATGAAGGGTGGGAAATTTCTGCCAGCAGCCACCCAGGTCTTAAAGCCCAACAGTGACTCAGGTTCTTTTGGGGGCTCCAATCTCCTCTCTTGAAGGAATGCAATGCCTTTTGCTCAGGTTAATATTCGGTGTTCCCAGTTGTGTTTCTGGAGCTGCCCTCAGTCTGGAGGCTGGGCTAAACTCGCTAAAATGCTTAGCATGGATATATTCTATACACTTCTGGCTACATTGCTGCCTTGTGCTTACTCCCAAGTCTCTGGCCTTCAGGGTATTGTCAGATTCCTTTGAATCCCCTTGGACAAAAACAGTGGTGCAAAAAGTCACCACAGTAGGGCTTTCTCCCTCCCACCTGCTATCTATGGACATAGAAAATGCCAAATCGACTGTTAAATGGAGATTACTGGACATAGATCACCAGGAGCTCCAGGAAGCTGCATGGGCTTCATGCAGGCCATCCCTGTGAAGATGGAATGCCACACCTGGGATGGCTAACTATCCATAAAAGTAGGAAGACATTATCCTTAGCAAGGTTCAATGTTCTCCCCTCCAAACTATTAGAGGGCAGATTCAAGAAAATCTGAAAGAATATTAGATGCTGCCCCCGTAATGACGTTGAGGTAGAGTCCATCTTGCATGTACTACTCTGCTGCAGTTACTATCAAGAGGCCAGGAAAGACCTAATATGCCCTATTATACAGTGTTTCCTTGGTCGCTCTCTTATGATTATTTTACTTCAGGGCACCAATAAGCCTATTACTGAGCACGTGGCCAAATTTTTGAATCTGGCTATTCTCACTAGACCACTCATGGATGTCTCATCATTATTTTAAACCTACTGATTAGCATTTTTACAGATTTTGTGTCCTTTCTTTTTACCATCATGTATTTTTATTAACGTCTGTGTACCTATATGCTATAATAATGGTCTGTTGACTGTAAATAAAGATTGATCTCTCACCCTAAATCAAGTTATGTGACAAATAAAAGCAACTTGCCATATGTGAGCCAGATAGTTTGATTACTTGGATAAAACAGATAAAACTAATCCATATACATATACATGCATACTATCCTTACAAGCTTTTCTTGGCAATGCTCCCTCTTATTCTGGGACTGAGGTTACACGGATAACTGACAAGGGAGAGAGAACACTGTAACATTGATCTTTGATGTCTTCGAAAGGATCAAAACACAGGGTGAGCCATCTGCTTTTCAAATCTCATTTTACTCCTAAATGTACTAGGTGGTCTCTTGAACAAGTCACCGCCTCTCATACTCACTCCTGCCTGTGTGATATGGGAAACATGATAATAATACTAACTCACCAGATAAAGCTGTTGGAAGAATTTCTAAGATCATGTAAGTAGAAGGATCAGGAGACAAACACTATGTAAATATAGACAGAGAAGCTAGTGTAAGGTGAGATTTTAAATACAACTAAATAGAAATTAGTTTGCCCCTTAATAACTTCCTTGACATTCACAGATGCAAATTCTAAGGTCAATCATCTATCAATCATCTCTGTGACACTCAGTGACAGTATTTGACTTCCAGCTGGGTTTGATCCTTGACATCCAGTATTTGATAGCTGACAATACTGTAAAGTTAGACAGACAAGGTATTTTTAATATTTAGCAGTTCTTTCTTATCCAACATGTCACAATATGTTATATTTGACAAGGGCATGTAAATAGATTTGCCCTGGCTTGGCTCTGGTGGCATCTTGCATGGATCCTTCTGATGGTGCCCGCTAATTGCACTGCTCCAGTGGGTACTGCATAGATAATGTTTTGCAAAGTGTTTTGTCAATAGGCAATGGTTCTTTTGGGATATTCAGAGGCAATGAGCACACCAACGGGTGAAGGAAAGAAGTTCATTTCACTAAAATAGGCTGATAAAGCAAGAAAAGGCAAAACAATACATTCAAACCATTGAGCATATGAATTCCTTCAGTCACTGTTAACCCAACACTCTTGTCAGATACTAGCAGTGATTAACATCTGCAAAGACCTGGCCTGTAGTACCAATACTCTTGTCAGATAAGAGCCATGATGAACAGCTCTAAAGGCCTGGCCTGTAGTACCTGTCAATTCAATCCAGGGATAGGTTCCAAATTTGCGCCGGGGGTGGGTGGGTTGTGTTTCAGGGAATCATACACTGTCTCCTTGACCCCTCATTCTTGACATAGTCCAACACTCCAGACTGAAAGAACACCAGTCTTAGAATGGGCAAGTTGCCAGCCCAGAAGATAACATTCCTCAGCCATTCAAAGCAAGCTAACCTTAAGATTCTGCCAAAGCCCTTACGTACCACTCAAGCACAGAGTGACCAGCCTTAACTCTGGGAGCCAGCATAGCGACCCGCCCCCCATCAGCTCAACAAACAGGCTCTCTAGACATGGGCAGGAGAACTGATGCACCACTGACTCCATGATATACAGTGACCTTCTGCATTTCCACTACAGATAGTAGACCTCTAAAAGATGCACTTGACTGAAGTTTGCAATGCATTTTCCAAAACAAACAAAATTGGTGTTCGCTAATATGGGCATATTGGAAAAATGGGCAAGGAATGTGTATATTTAATGGGAGCATGTGCACACATTTGACAAATATGCATAAAAAATATACAAAAATACATGTGCCTTTCTGTACAGAAGAGGGGGGAAACAAAAGCTTGTATGGAACCAGGATCGAACAAGTGGTGGAAAACTGAGAACCTGATTCCTGAACAACATTAAGCTTGACAAATCTACCCATCCCTAATTTCAGCCAGAGCTGGCATGTGCAAAGGCCCCTGTTTCTTCCCCAGCCACTAAAGACTCATTCAAAGTAAGTGCCAAACCCATTTGCTTAACACTCGATTTCCACTATGCAGCTCTACTTGCAATGTCTAGAATTTATTTCCTATGTGAGTCACATGGAGTGAAGATTGACTTCCAACACCAGTACTGCATAAAACTGCTCATTCCTTTCTGTTGGATAATCAAAATTACCCCAAAATCATCTTCTCTGCTAGGACGTAAGGTGGCTTGATCCCAAGATTGAAAATGATTGGAAGCAGGAACAAGCCGAAAAGGAAACACCACTTGGGGACTAGGTTTCTCCATCAGGTGAGAATTTGGGCTGAAATCACTTCGGCTCAACAACTTTTGAACAATATTCAGATAATGCACTACACTAATAGGAATATTTTAGAACAGGAGATGATATAGCTCCAATTCAGTGGCCCTCCTTCACTCCAAATTAATGGGTTCATTTTTTGGGGGGGTGAGGGGAACTGTAATAAAAGAGCAGCAAATTGAAATTAAATACTTGGGCATTTTAGTAAGCCAAAATATCTATTTCTTCCGTTCAGCACCACATTGTGATATCCTGAATTTAATTTCCAAAGGGATATGTTCTCAGATATTACATACCTCATGGTTGACAGGGACACTATGTAATTAGCTATTTATATGCAAGGAATACAAGAGATAATTAGAAACATGGATTATGGGAAAAGGCAGTCACGCTGGCAGAGGGCAAAAAGAAGCCAACATATTAACTCAAATTTGTATATACGCTCATATGGTTTATCATGTGTCATTTGTCTTGTATTACATTAATACTTCATTTAATATGGTGCTAAAGAACGAGATTGTAATCTGCTAATTTATAAATTAAACATGTATCCTTCCAAATACAGCAGCTATTGGCCTGGCAAATCAGTTAAGCCTCCCGGAAAATGTTAAATTAAGTTACATATGCTTTCAGGCTCTTGGGAGATGGTCTGTGCATTTGTAATTACAGCTACTGGTTCCATTCAAGTAGCCTGAGTTTATTTTTCCTATTATGGTATGACACGATGGCTTGAGAAACATGGAATGTTTCTTTGAGCAGGCATGTAAAGCTGGCAAAGTCTCTCTGATGAGCTGTGCAGACAATGCTCCAGTAAGGAAGAGGCATTTGAACCCAAGGCTCCCTGATCAACGTAATGCATCATTCCTCTCTGATGCCAGGTAGAGGAACCATACTTATGCCCTTCCAACTATATGCTCCCTGATATCAGCTGGATGCAATCCAAAACACACAGACCTGGGAGTAAGTCTCACTCAATGTAGCAGAACTTACTTCTGGGCATAAGAGTGCACTTTAAAATATTTTGGCCAAACTTAGTTGTTCTAAGAAGAAAATAGGATAATCTTCCCATGTTCCACTCTGTATGGTTCTGACAACACAATAGTCAATGGTGGGGTAATAACCAACTTGACAGTTGTTTATCTAGGGGATACTCCCCATACAACTTGATAATAATCAACTGTGGTGTGGATTAGGATCAGCATTGAGTTGACTATTAGTCCACGCTGAGTTTACTCACTCACCCCCACTCTCTCTTCCCCCTCAGTCCTCCTGCTAGTATCCCATCAGCCATTGCTGCCAAAAATCTATCCTGTCAGCTGGACTAGAGAGGCAGCCACCACTTCGACTGCTTTTGCCTTGTGACTCTGTCGCTGACAATGGTGGTTCAAATAGCCAACTCTGTACAGCGTTGGTTATTTGTGTTGGTTATTTCAGCCAAATAACCAACCGTTGGTTAAAAAACTCCCTCCACACAACACAATAGCCCATGGTGGGTTAAAGAACCAACTGTCGACTATTTAAACCACCACTGGCTATCGTGTTGTCTGAACCCAGTCTATGTCTTGGAAGAAGGAAGGAAGGGTTACAAATATCCAAAGTATACTGAGCTCCCTTGCCTGGTTCAGCTGCACATGACTCAACAGCTACAAGCATGGTTGAAAACCTGGTGGCAGTTTCCTCTTATAAGGAGGAAGAGAGCTCCACTTATCCCCCATGCATGAGCTTGATTTCATTCCTTTCTGTTTATTGTGCAACTTTCTCCGAAACCTTGAGAGAGTCAAAGAGAAGGAGAAAGCTGCAAAATCAACAGAGGGGGAATGAAATCAAGCACATGCATGGGGTATAAGTGGGGTCTATAGATAGAACTAGGGTGGCTACTTATACATTGCCAAAAACAAGTATATGTATCATCATAAAGAGGACAACATATTATATAGATTTCCATAAGATTAGCATCTGCTAATTGATGAGCATAGCTGCAAATTTAGAAATAATTACTATAATTTCAATAGGAATATAATACATCTCATGATAATGAGATGATCAGACGACCTGTGTGTCTGCTCAGTCTGCTCTCCAGGCAGTTGATGGGCAAATTCGAGGTTTTAAGGACACAAGAAGGGTCATGCTGGATCAGACCAAAGGCCTATCAAGTCCAGCATTCTGTTGAGACAGTAGCCAACCAGATGTCTTCACTTTGAAGTTGTTGTTTTTAAAATAGAGTTGGAGTCTGGTGGAATGAGTCCACTACCACCCTTCCACTCATATCTCTCCCCCCACCCCCACCACTGGTATACATAGGCATACTGCCTCTGACATTGGAGGTAGCATATGCCTTCAAAAGGTCTCCCTTTTTATGGTTCTTTATCTTATAACCACACCTGGACTTGACAGCTCTTCAAAAAGAGGACTACCCTCTGTAAAGTAGGACAAACAGCTACCCTAGATAGAACCCCCAAGGAAATGCTGACATTTCTGAAATGTTTAACCTTATTAAGTGGTCTAACTTAATGCCAATCCTGCCATCTTTTAAAAATCTAACAGCTTTATTCTAAGTTTTTGTGCCAAGGTTTACCTTGTATCTCCCTGAAGAAAGTCCAGGAAGATTAATTGCCTATAAAATATAAATGGTTGAACATTGTTCCTTGCTTTGGAATTTATTATCTGTATGCACAGCAGGCTGATTGTGGATCCAGATTACCTGATTTACCCTGTGACAATCCTATGCATGTTTCCACAGAAGCAAACCTCACTGAGTTCAAATGGGACTTACTCCCGTAATAAGTGTGTATAGACTACAGCCTCAAAGAGACTGCTTTGGATAAAATACAACAAAGGAGGAAAGAGATCGTTCTCCAGCATCTCAAAAGGCAACTGAATGATGAGAAGTAATGAAATATGCTTAGATGATGACTGTGTTGGTTGCAAATGCAGCTCATCTTACCACCTGCTGGCTTGTGCTAAGCCACCAAAGACAGGTATGGAAGAACTCAGATGGGACAACTTGGGCTGCATTTCTCACATTATTCTCCCATGATTCCTATTAATTCAACCAGGGATGCTCAAGCTCACTGAAGTGCTTCAAACTTTACTACAAACCTCAGGTCGGCTCACTCCTGCTCTCATTTGCAATCTGTTTTTCAATACGTTCAAAAGGGAAAAGAGCACCTTTTTTCAAAAGTTGTGCATTTTTTAAAGTGCACATGTTTGGACATTTGTGACCATTTTTCGAGAACATGCGCTCCTGTTTGCATTCAAGGTTACGAACAGGTCATTTTTTTTAATGATTTGCAAACTGAAACAACTTTTTCATACATCCCTCCTATCAAGGTACAGCTTCAGGATCGGTATGCAGGGGTCAAATAAAGGTAAATGAAGGCAGCTTAAGAAACAAGAAAGAGGATCACAACCCAGGAGGAGCTTCCTCTTCGGAGATGATCTGGTTTAAGGCAAAGGGTAAGATGGGCAGAATGTCTCAAACTGGAGACTCTTAAGAGTCAGGCTGTGGCATCGAACCTCCTGCATCACCAGTACCCCACTCCTAGCACCAGCCTACTAACTTTAGGTTTCATGGGTACCATGTAGACTGCTGTATCTGCCTCCATGAGCATAGTGTCATCTGACCTCTGAGGGCCATTCCTGGCACATTTGGCTCTATAAAGCTCTGGCTCATAGCTGAACTTCATATAGGGGAGAAAATTCTTCTTTAACGCAAACATATCTTCGCCCACACTTTCAAATCTATATGTGAAGCAAAACTCAGTTAGGCATCCAAATCCACATAACTTAAATTGACAGACTGATTCATCCCTACAGTCTGAGCAATTTGCCTCTAGTGTGAGGACTCTGCCTAGTACCTGCTCCCTTTTCCTGATTATTTGCCTCTGTCTGATTTTGTTCATTCAACTATCCTTGTTTGCTGCTTTGGAACTCAAACTCTGCTTGATTTGGAAAAACCACCCACTTCTGGCTGACTGGATGGACAGTCAACTCCCTACATCTGGAAACTGATGCCCAGAGGACTTGTCATGGATCTGCCATGAAAGGTTGGTAGCACAGTCTTTAATGTGCTCAAGGTGATTACTGAAGAAAGTGACTATACCGCCCCCCCCACACACACACACACAAAAGCAAATGCTGTCTTGTCTTGGAGCTATAAGCGTCAGGCAATTAAGTACGTTGCATAAAGGCTAATTAGGAATCCAGAAAATTAAATAAATAATAAGGTAACAGGTACCAATAGAGAAGACATAAGCAATTTCACAATGAACTCTGGGTAAATTGGCATAAAAAATAATGTTCAAGTTGACCTGGATAGTGTCCAAATGGAAAATGTTGAGTTAAATCCCTATCACTTGGCCCAAAAAAATATTTGAACGGTTATTTGAACAGATATGAGAGACTGTATTATTTCAGGGCAAAAATGTACTTAAAGTTTTCAGTTATCAACTAATGAACAAAAATATTTTGTAAGGTATAAACATTAAATCTGCTATATGGATGTTTAGAAACATTGATGTATTTAGGTTTAATTAGGTTTAATTAATTACTTTGAATAAGTAATTTCTTTGCCAAAGACATATCAAAATTAGTATCTAACTTGAAAAGTGTAGGTTTAAGTTTTTATATGTGTGCTTTGGTCATGAAAGAATCTTTTAGGAGTCCAGACTGTGAACCTAGATTTATGAAACAGCAATTAGTAGGACTCCTGTATCTTTAACAGTTGTATAGAAAAGGAATTTCAGCAGGTGTCATTGGTATACATGTAGCACCTGGTGAAAGCCCCTCTTCATCACAACAGTTACTGCATTGTATCTGGTCACTATAGTATAGCTCCTGCAGCTTTATCTGTTGTGATGAAAAGGGAATTTCAACAGGTGCTGCATGCGTACAAATGACACCTGCTGAATTTTCCCCTTCATCACAACTGCTAAAGATACAGGAGCCCTGTCCTCCTTTCTATATGGTCACCCTAGTAAAGACATATTGGCAGTGAGGTTATATTTTAGAAACTAAATAAAAAATGGTCTGACTCCAGGGTCAGATAGCTTCGTTGATATCAAATCTCCCTGCCTGTGATACTGCCAGATAATTCTGCAAAGAAGTCTTCGTAAGCAATGGGTTCAGCAATAGTCCCTTTTGTAACAGCAAAAATGCTTAGGAAATAAAACTTTTACTGCTTTGAAATACTTTATCACTTGCATTTTTACTGGGAATTTATATTTGTATCAATAAAAGAAAGAAATGGATTCAAAGATTCCTATACTGTAATTACTGTTAGTAGCAACCAAACAAACATGTGTAGACTTTGTTTAGAAGTGTTTTTATCTGCTATAGGGAGTAAACAGGTAGCTAAAGGCTCCCAAAGTACTGAACTATAGCCAGATAACTCATACAAAGTAAAACCTTAGCAACCTGATCCTACTGAGACCTGCTATCTTAGGGTGACCCTATGAAAAGGAGGACAGGACTCCTGTATCTTTAACCGTTGTATTGAAAACGGAATTTCAGCAGGTGGCTTTTGTCTGCATGCAGCACCTGGAGAAATTCCCTCTTCATCACCACAGTTAAAACTGCAGGAGCCCTGAGTGACCAGATACAAAAGAGGGCAGGGCTCCTGCAGCTTTAACTGTGGTGATGAAGAGGGAGTTTCACCAAGTGCTGCATGCATACTAGGGCTCTTCCACACGTCATCCCCAGAGCGCATTTATGCGACCCCAGGGCACCCTGAAAACGATAGTCTAACTTGCCTGTAAAAGAAACGAGGAAGAGACACGAAAGAACCTCTTCCTCCCTCTGCTTTGCGAGGCACCTCCACGCAGTTCGAGGCGAGAGGGGGGAGGGTGGCGGCGGCGGCGGCAGCGCCTGCCTGAGCCTGTTTGCAAAGGTGATTAACACACACACACACACACACACAAACACGGGCCCCATGTGTCGTCTCTCCCTCAACGCTTGGGGAAGCGGGGGTGGGTGGAGAGAGAGAGGGGAGGGAGGCAGGGAGAGAGATTGCTACTGGCAGCTGCGGGACACGAGCAGCGCTCACCTCGCAAAGAGCCTTTCGCCTGGGCTCACCTCGCCGTGCCCCCCCCCACGTTATCCCGCATGGTCAACCCTACTGCGCTGCCCCGGGGCGCCGCTGCCAACTCCCCCCACCTCGTCCAATGCTCCCCTTCTCACCCTGCCTTCTCTCTCCCTTTCTGTTGTGGGAGAGAGTGGAAGAAGCTCTCTCCCCCGCCTTCTTCAAAAACAGCTCTCCGTCCCAGGCGGAGGAGCAGGAAGCTGGGCGTCGTCGTCTCTTCATCGTTTCTTTTACAGGCAAGTTACACACTCGTTCTCGGGGTGCACTGGGGTTGAATACATGCACTCCGAGAACGACGTGTGGAAGGGCCCCAAGTGACACCTGCTGAAATTCCCTTTTCTATACAACTGCTAAAGATACAGGAGCCCTGTCCACCTTTTCATCAGATCACCCTAAGCCATCTTTACCAGTCTCCAAAAAGTTGAGGGCAAAGGAGTGTATAAGACAGCAGGGAAAGATGGAAAATGAGAGTGAAATATACATTCCACAATATGTGTTTGTGTGTGTGTACTTGAAAGCATGACAAAGAGAAAATGTTTCATGCATGTGTGTACATAATGGCAATGCAGCAGGCCAAACGGAGGTTCAGATGAGGAAAAGAGCTCTTCTATTGGTAAGGCTGCCAGGTGGCAACTTTGAAATGCCCCCGGCCTCATCTCCTGATGCATTCCCCTGATGAGATGAGACAGTTGTGGCTTCTCCTCCCTGATTCACTATCCCACACACACAATCATTTGCTTGCCAGCCCTTCCCACCTGCTATACCCCAGATGTTGCACAGCAGATGGAGGACATGTGGATGGAAATATAGGAGTCTGAAGAAGAAGCCACAGTTTCCTAATCTCCCAATTTAGCAATAGATTTCAAGGTGAAAGGGGAGTCTCTGGGTTGCCATTGGAGAGCTCTGACATTACTATAGTGTGACAGAAGGGATGGAGAGGAGGGAACCTCACACAATGGCATCAAGTGGCCTTGTAAGCCACCCAGACATTTGCAACCACTTCATGGAGCACTTTTTAGCACCATATAGAAGACTCACCATACAGAGGCCGTCCAGCACCATGAGCTTCTGTGTTCAAATGAATCATAGAATCATAGAATAGTAGAGTTGGAAATTTTAAATTATCTATTTTTATTCCACTTACGTACAGCTCATCTTTTTACTTGTATTTTATTTTTCTAACTATGTTAAATTGTGATGGCTTATCACTTTTAGCAATAAAGATTTCATTTATTATACAGAGTTGGAAGGGGCCAATAAGGCCAGTGAATCCAACCCTTTGCTCAATGCAGGAATCCACCTTAAAGCATCCCTGACAGGTGGCTGTCCAGCTGCCTCTTGAAGGCCTCTAGTGTGGGAGAGCCCACAACCTCTCTAGGTAATTGGTTCCATTGCCATACTGCTCTAACAATATGTTCAATATAAATGCCAAAACATCTTAGTTTAGATACCCTAACATCCACTGCCCCAGTTTGGGGGCCCTTGTTAGAAGATGGTGTGTTTTTTACTGGGTGCAAATTATGTCTTTTCCCATTTGGCCTTGTGGTGCTTTTTATTGGGGGAAGGGCCATGGCCATGGCTAGACCAGCCCTATATCCCAGGATCTTCCTGGGATCATCCCTGTGTGTCCATATGATGCACAGGGGATCCTGGGAGCAGAGAGGGATGATCCCTTTCTAGCCCGGGATATCGGCAGGACCTTTCTCCCCACTTTTTCTGTGGTCTCGGGATAATCCCGAGACCACGGAACGTGTGGCTGGGTGTCACGGATTGTCCCGGCTCTTCACCAGTAACCGTGATGTCATGTCTAGCTTTACTCTTTCTGTTTTGGAAGAAAGTTTTTCAGGTATTCAATCAGAGTCAGACTCTGAGGTAGAGGAGATGGCCCCAGACACAGGCCAGGCTGTACCAGTGGGGGACAGAGCTCTCACGCTTTCTCTTCCAGCTAGTCCTGATCTCTCTCCAGAGATTGTCTCATCAAGGGCAAATCATACTGTACAGGGGCAGTGAGAAGTGGACATTCTTCTGAAGGAGAGGCCACCGACAAGCTAACTAATCCTAGTGTCCAGCACAAGCTAAAATGCACAGAGCAAAAGGAGGGCGTGAAGAAGTCAGCCAGGCTCGCATTGTGCCATAAACAGCCTCTCTGAAGTAGCGTGCTTTGGGAAAAGGCTTTCTGTTCTCCTTGATAGGACAATTGTCTTGCTTAGTTTGCATAGTTTTGCCTAGAGAGAAGTTTCCAAGAGGCTAGACTCTCCTCAAGTGGGAAAAGATGTTTATTGTTTAATAAAAGCTTTGTAGATTACTTAGCAGGCCTCGTCATTTGTCTCCCATCGAAAGCAAGAGATTCCCAAGAAACATGGCACTCGAGGAGCTGGGACCCAGGCATGGGGCACAGAGCTCATCGGGGGTGGGATGGGGAGAGGGGAGTTTTTTTATATAAAAACAACAACTTACCTTTCGTTCGAGCACTCCTGCACTCATTTTCCTTTAAAAACAAAAAACAAAATGGCGGCCGCAATGTTGCGTGCCACGTGTAGACCAGGGCAACAATCTCATGATCATAAAATCGTGAGATTGTTGCCCTCCTACCTTCTCATCTAGCCATGGCCATAGAACAGCAGAAGTGACATCTTTATAATTATAAAACGTTATACAACTCCCAGCATGCCCCAGCCAGTTGTAGGACCTTTTTCTCTTCAAACATGTACAGGATTGTCTCTTTAATGACAATGGTAGAGTTAATTAAGTGGCTAACTCTCCCATTGAAGTCAATGGGATTTAAAAATTCTTAATTTGGTCTGGATTGTACCCTAACAATGCAATTCCAACCATGTTTTACTCAAGAGGTAAGTCCTCGAGTTCAGTTGGGCTTACACCATAGTAAGTCTGCATAGTGTGTTCAAGTTCAAATCTGGAGTAGGTCTACTAAACTTCAGAAACAGAAACATCATATTTCATGTATGTGTTATGTGAGATGGTGTTATAAAACTATTCATTACTTCCTATAACAGAAAAATGTATTGTTCTAAATGGCATTTCTAGATTATAATAATGGATCATTAATCTTAATTTCAGCAAATCACTGTCATGCTGGTACAATTTACTCCCAGTCAAGAAATGCCCTATGATTTATTTTAACAAATTATTCCTTTGTTTCTCTATAATAGGTAGCTTTACTAATCCAGCACTTTTCTTCATGGCCCAGAGTGACTATCCTTAGATACTGGGCTTCTCCACATTTAGCAAAAATTCTGCAGCCCAGACTCCAGATTCTTTGCGGGTTTCACAATCAGCACAATACATGTGCTCGTCCCCCTGTTTTTACCCATTCTTTCCCATATGTTTCAACTCTACCATCAGCAGATGGTGCTGTTTTATTGCAAAATTTCACATTATCATTTCAAATTATTTGGAGGGTTTATCAAATGGCGGATTCCTGCTTGAAAACAGCAGGAGAGGCATGGTAAGTTGACGACGTCATAAAAAGGACCCATAAACTTCCATGAGTGACCAATGATGAGTGTGCAATAAATCACTCATGTCGAGAAACTTCTCCCCTCCATACCCCCACCACTTCTCATTCCCTTGGTCAGATCCCCTGTTCTTGCTCCTACAATGATGAGAGCTAATGGACATTTAATTGTTCACTACATTTCTATACTGCTGAATAGGGAAAGCCCTCTGAGTGGTATGAGACAGAGTGACCAAATGACAGGAAAAGACAGATTTTGTCAGGATTTTTGGTAACAAATCTGGGAAGTGGGGGGAAAGAATTATGGAATTTGAAGAAAAAACTGAATTTTTCCTATCCTCCCCACTAAACGGGCAGCTCTATGTTTTCCTATATATATGGCTGCAAACTACATTGGTATGGCTGCTGCAGTTTTCAGCCATAGATGTAGTAAAAATAGAGCTGCCATGACCTTAACTTCATAGGCCTGGGGAAACAGGGCTGCTGCTACACACATGCTCACTCCCCCCATCTTGTCGTAAGGACTTTGTGTAAGGGCAGGGGTGAGTGAGTGAGTGGGTGCTTCTTGGGGGAGAGGAGGAAGAGGAGGCTGAAGCCCAATGCATTTGTCTTAGCAAAAACAGGAGGAGGGGAGGCCGAGGAGCAGGGGAAATGGTAGGAAAGAAACCTGGGCCAAGGGAGGGGAGTAGCAGAGAGAGAAATAAAGAAAGCACATGTTTGCAAATTTGTGTGCTGTAACTAAATGACAGTCAAGATTTTGGGCTCTGTATCTTCTAAAATAAGTAGTCATAACTTTGTTTGCCCCCCCCTGAACCCCGCCACTGAAATAAAGAGCCTGCCTGTGCCTGACTCAAGTGTAGAAGCTTTCTCACTCACCTTGCCAGCCAGCCCAGCAGCACTTTCACACTTTGGAAAGATGGATGATTGATTTCTATGAGTCCAAGCAGAAACACGCTCTCTCTCTCCCTCTGACAGCTAGAATCAGAAGCCAGTTAGTGTTTCCCAAACCCCCAAACACTGTGATTGGAGGAGAACATGGTCAGGGACAGTGCTGTGGCTATTCCTAATTGGTTAGCCACAAATGTCAATATCAAAGCTACCCCTCACCCCAGTCAGTGTCTTCCAAATGTGGAGATATTCAATTTAGGCACGCATGCACAGAGAGAAAGAGAGTGAGAGAGAGCAGGTTCATTCCGGACACTTTAGAAGCTCTGATTGAGCACGTCACTGCTCTGAGAGTATTCAATGGGTTTGGAAGCAGCCAGTCTCTGCTCTGCATGATCAAATGCTCTGTGGATGTTCACAGTTACCAGAAAATTCTGGGGCGGAGTGCATACCCCTAACTGCTACCCCCTGAACTTCTTGCTGCTCAGGGAAGTGAGACGTTCACATCAATAATATGTGTGTATGTTTACACATGAACACACACACACACCCCTGAGTGAAAGAGCCAAGGCTCTGATGGTAGTAAAGTGTTTGCCTAAGAGGCAAAATTCTCAGATAGATAAGCCAAATAGGCAAACCGCTGAGATGCTGATTAACTATATAACTGACTAACTATACAGTAAATCACTTAAATGATTGCACAGATGGGGAAGGCGGAATCATTAAATTGTTTAATAACTTCCAAAAAATAAAGGAAAAAGAGAGAACATTCATCAAACTGGGAAATGTTGTACTGCTTTTTTTCTTTCTTTAACACTTCTCACAGCAATGAAAAATGTAAATCATCCCATCTGTTGGGCCAAATTCCCAGCCATCATCAACAAATGTTATTTACAGAAGGAATGATTTCACTATTGAGGTGAAACACTGACAGGTGTGTAAAAGCCATCCAGACATCTCCTTGACATCTTCCAAATAAGAGATATTTGGAAGATGTAATATAAACTAGGGTGACCATATGAAGAGGAGGACAGGGCTCCTGTATCTTTAACAGTTGTATTGAAAAGGGAATTTCAGCAAGTATCACTTGTATATATGGAGAACCTGGTGAAATTTCCTCATCATCACAACAGTTCAAGCTGCAGGAGCTATACTAGAGTGACCAGATTTAAAAGAGGGCAGGGCATCAACTGTTGTGATGAAGAGGGAATTTCACCAGGTTCTCCATATATATAAATGACCCCTGCTGAAATTCCCTTTTCTACGCAACTGTTAAAGATACAGGAGCCCTGAACTCCTTTTCATATGGTCACCCTAATATAAACTCTTGTGGAATTAAAACCTTTAGTCTGAAATGTGGAATATTCAATTAGCTATCACATCACTGTGCTTCCTGACCTGGCTGGATCAGCCGCTAACTAGGCCACCTATCACCATATGCCCTTTAGGGAAGATCCTGATCACTTGCTATTTTAAAAAAATAAAATATTGCTCACTTTAGTTTTATTAATGATTGTTGATGTTGCTTGTCAGCCATCTTAGAGGGTTTTGAATCTGAAAGAGCAGTTTGTAAATAATTGTCATGAATAAAATAAAATAAATTTGAATGACAGACACAGAAAATGTAAGTGGAACTCCCATGGTGGTAAAAATATAAAATACACAAAGGACACAATTCTATACCTGTTTCGATAGAAAGAAGACATACAACTTCCAGCATTCCACAGTCAGCATCACAGTCTGGCAAATGCTAGAAGTTGTAGGATTCCCCCACCCTCATCTAAATATATATAAGGTTGTGCTCTAAATAACTGACAATTTTCTGCCATTTGCAAATTCCCCAATTAACTAATGTTAGCCACTTCATCCTGCTCAGTTGTAAGGCTTGAGGGAACATGAGGACATGGCCAGAGGCCTTAGTTATACAACTGTGAGGAAAACTAAAAGGTGAATAAAATTTTCACACAGATTCAAGAGTGAATATTGGTATTTAAATTCAAAACTTGGAAGATCGAGTTTTGAGGAGAAGAAATTGATGAGATTATAACATTTAATTTGAGCAAGTAAAGCTCAATTTAGGAGAGGGAGATTCAAAATATTTCCCCCAAATTCACTTCAGCTCTGTCTTATAGTTCCTAATAAACTTTTATGTATGTGTGTGTGATTTACCAGAGTAATGTTGTAATTTTTATTTTTATTTTTTTTAATATCTAGCAAAGTAGTTAAAAAGTAGTAAATTACTTTTATCACTCTAAATAATGTTACCATCTAAATTTGGGGTTGCTTTTCCACAAAATCCATCATTAATACATTCGCCTCTGAGTCGCACAGTTTGTACAATCATCTTCTCTTGAAGGATAATTAATTTCAGTATTCACAATAAGAACAGAAGAGTTTCTTTCATCAAATAAGATCTTAGCTGGGTGCTTCACACTAACCAAATTGTCCTATCTACCACAGGTGTGGAAAGTGGCATTTGTCTAGTGCATATTAATTTCCGGAGAGAGCTTTTCTGCTATTATTAGCAAACTAATGTTGGATTTTGGAAGTAAGAGGTCTATTATGAATATTAAGCTCCTTTGTCTATCCACCTCAAGGCCAAACTTGATCTTTACATGGCAGATGCATGTAACACTTTCCAAACTTTTTTTCAGTGAAAAGAAGCTGGAAGTGGATGTGAAATTCAACTGGAGAAGCAACAGAGCGGTACATAACCTTTCTGGGAAGTTCATTTCTCCAATAAAATGTGCAATTAATCTGCAATTTAAGCATTTTAATTAAACCTTTGATTGAAATACATATTTTAAAGCATTTTCTCCCAAAATATTGATTTCTAAACACATTTGGGCAATGTTTCAGAAATGGTGAAGATTATGTATAACTAAGTTCTAATCTGAACTTCAGTCTAGGAAATTTGCACAGGTCAGTTCGTATGAGAATTTGTAAAGATCAATTTCCTCAAGCAGCCCTGGAGGAAGATGAAGATTTCTTTAGGAAATTGTTTCATGAACCTGAAATTGAATGTTAGTTTCCCCCTCAGGTTAATACTGCTGTCGCTGTTATATTTATGAATGATGCTCATTCAACTTTGGACCCTTATTCCCTATCAAAGCCCCTGTAAAACAGAATAGCCAGAAGAATGAGGAGTGAATAATGATGGCTGAGGAATATGATTGCAAGGTCTGGCTTATTCTTCATCTTCCTCCCTGCCTTCTTGATTCCTTTTTGTGACTGAAGGCTGGTCTAGATGTTACGTTCACTACAGCATATCAAGAAGTGCATTTTGTGACTGGAACTCCCAGTCCCGTCAGCTGTATCACTCACTTACAAGTGAGGACCATCACAAGTCAGGACCATCACAACGTAAGTTTCCTTGCCTCCTCCAACAATGATCACTGATGAAGATTGTGGGTGAGGAAATGTACTACATGATGACTCTGACTCACACCACAAATTGTATAAAAGGACCTGCTAGGGGTTGGGAACTTATGATACATAGCGCCGTACTGCTCCAGTGTAGAGGGGGATGAATCTGTCAGTTTTGCTTTCTCCCACATTCATCTTTTATAAATCCCTGGTTCTGTTCCATTTATGAAGGAATTTGTGAATGCTGGTAAATTCCTATAAGCAAGGATGCTGATGTAATTTGCACACACCCCCTTCAGAATTCCTTGTTAATGTCTGAGCTGAGCTGCAATCCAAACACTAGATAGAGGGGGAAATATATATTTTTCCAGCAACCACACATTATTCCCTGTTGTCATGCTAAGTATTTAAGGGTGAATGGGCCACTAAGAACCATTAGCATTACAAAAGATCTGCTTCTGGTTTGTTGATACAGATCGATGCAGCTGCCTGAACTTTTGGATTCTCCTTGGGGCCGTGGCTATGGAAACTGTCACAATGAGCGCCTGCCCTTCAAAATTTGCCACTATCCCACTAGCATGCTGTACTTTCCTGTCATGGAGCTGTTAAAGATGAAAAGCCTGTCAGAAAAAAAAAGGTGGCAACCCTAATTCAGTGCCCCAAACATGAATGAATACACAGGGATTCAAAATCAGGCTTTTAAAAGGTGAGCACTCAAAGCCATAGGCTTGGATCGATGGATGTCTCAGGCCACAGCTAGACCTAAGGTTTATCCTGGGGCCTTGCTAGACCCGGCCAGATAAGCCGTCCTGGAGGCGGGGCGACGGCGCGCTGACGTTAGCGTGCACCGCCCCGGCTTCCACACGCGGGACGCGCAGGGACGTCGGGATCCCTGCAACGTCCGCCATTTTTTAAAAAAAAGTGTAAAGGGGCCACGTGCGGCCCGAAGACTCCGGACCAGGTAAGTCCGAGTTTTTTTAAAACGAAGGGGGCCCCCCTGTCCCCGGCCTTGCCCTGGCAGCGCCGCTTGCCTGCTTGCTTGGGCGGCGGCGCCAGGCGCTCTCTCTCTCACCCGCCCTCCCCCCTTGCCATCCCCGATGCCTGCTCTCCCCCCCTCCTGCCGGGTCCGGCCTGCCCCCTGCCCCTCTCTTCCCCCCCCCCCAGGCCGATGGGCACAGCGCTCGTATGAGCGCTGTGCCAAGTCTGTGGCTTTTTGCGGCTACTCGCGAGCGAGTAGCCACAAAAAGCCACAGAAGTCTCTAGACGTTCTGCAGCCCCGGCCTCAGGCCGGAGCTGCGGAAAAGGCACGCCATAAGCGACTTCGCTTATGGCGCGTTAGAGGAGGCTTCAGTGCGGCCTGGGGCCAGATTCCCCTGTGCGTCATGTGGACGCACAGCAGGGAAACCGGCTCTCAAGGCGCGCTAAGGCCTCGTCTAGCAAGGCCCCTGGAATCATCCAAGGTTCACCTCTTCCTGAGCACTGGATCCCCTGTGTGTCACCTAGATGAACAGGTTTGACCCCTGGATGATCCAGGGATAAACCTTAGGTCTAGCTATGGCCTCAGGCTTAATCTACACCTAGCAGGATATTGCATTATGAAAGTGCTATAAAAAGGCAGGAGCCAAACTGCTGCTTTATAGCGGTATTGAAGTGAACTGACAACTGTTGGGGCCTATTGACACATGCCATATACCACTTTCATACTGCTATATCCTGCTTGGTATGGCTCCTACCTTTTATATACCACTTTCATACCACTTTCATAGTGCAATATTCTGCTTGGTGTAGATTAGGCTTCAGTTTCACTTTGTCACACGTTCAACTTTATTTATTTATTTAAAAAGATCTCAAGCTCTTTGCATTCACTTTATGAAGAAATTTGCAAATTTTGGTAAGTTAGGGTGGCCGACATTGGTATCCTAAAACTATTTTGGTAAGTTATGAGTAATATTTTTAAAAAATGTTAGCCTGAAAATTGCAAATTTGATTATAATATATAGATTCTTTTTTTTTCTTAAAAAAGATGTTTTTTTCTTTGCTAGTTCACAGAGAATGACCAAGCAAAAAATTGCAATACCCATCCTCCATTTAAATTAAGGCTTAAACAAAAAGGCCTTCCTAAATAGAAAAATAAAATGGTCAACCTGCCTGCAAAATGCAGGGAAGGAGGTGGCCGCCTCTCCTTCGTAGCAAATGAGCTCTCTTTGGACCACTATAGAAAAAAGGGCCTGCTCAACACCCTCACTGATCTTACCCTGGCGGAGAACTGAATACAGAGCAAGGTTACCTGAACAGATTAAAGGGAATTGGACATGGACATACAGAAGGAGATCCCTAAGGTCTATGTGAAGGGTGTTGAATCTCAGGCCCACGGGCCAACGTAGCCCTGCCTAGGGTCCCAATCCAACCCTCCAGGGTTCCCCAGAAGTCCACGCCCCCTCCAACTGACTGTTGTGGTGCGGGCGGGGGGTTGCTGGGTGCTGCGTGCATGTGAGTGGCGCCTGCGGGGATTCCCTTTTCTATGCAGCTGTTGGAGATGTGGGGGCCCTGTCCTCTTTTCCATGTGGTCACCCTAATCAACAGGTCAAGGGGATCTGGTTTAATCTACAACATTCTCCCAGGCATTTTGTTTGTTTTTAACTAGGGGTGTGCACGGACCCCCCGCTCCGCTTCACTTCCAGATCCGCGGTTTGCGGATCGGGCCACTTCGCTCTGCCCCCGCTCCGCCCATGCCCGCTTCGCTCCGCTGCAGAGCTCCGGATCCGGATCGGAGCTCCGTTTCCCCCCCCCATAGGCTTGCATTAAGCTTAAAAAGTATACAACTTTTTTTCTGTGAAAGTTAGAAACCTCACGTTTGGCACCATGACACCTCATGGACGTATACACACGCACGCCAAGACTCAAGGCAATCCCATCATCCCCTGAATTTTGGGGAATTTATGAAAATCCAACACCCCATTCACACCCCTTTCGATAGCTCCATCAATTTGCACGTTAAAAACCTCAAACTCGCCACCATGATAGCTTATCCAGGGACACACACGCACGCCCAGACTCAAGGCAGTCCCATCATCCCCTGATTTTTGGGGAATTTATGAAAATCCAACACCTATTCACACCCCTTTCGATAGCTCCGTCAATTTGCACGTTAAAAACCTCAAACTCGCCACCATGATAGCTTATCCAGGGATACACACGCACGCCCAGACTCAAGGCAGTCCCATCATCCCCTGTTTTTTGGCGGGGCTTAAACCTGCAGACATCCCAATGGGGCCATTTCAAAGGAAATCCCAACATGCCATGAATTGGGGAGTAGAGATAAACCTATATGAATCTTCTTCCACACTTGAAAAATGGATTTGGAACTTCCAAAACTCCAAGTGAGCGCAGGAAGGATTTCTCCCCTGAGTCAAAGCAAGACACACACAACATCCCTGCAAGGCGGGCAGGGGAGGAGAGAGGGAAGGCAGGCAGGCAGCTGACATTTCTGGGGGCATAAGGAAGTGAGCCAAGGATAAGCCAGTAATGTATATAAAATGGAATAAATAAATAAATAAACAAAGGAGGGGTGGAATTAAAAGCAGCAGTGTTGCTGAATAAACAACAAGAAGAACTTTTTTAAAAAGGCTATATCTGTCTTTTACCAGCAATAGGGGGACGTGCCCAGGGGAGGGGGAAGCAGCTGCCAGTTCAACTTATGAAAGCCATTGCTTCACCACGACAGCCGAGGAGTAGAACTGTCACTTCAACTCATGATAGGCATTGCTCCACGGGGTTACTCTCTTTGGAGGGCTCTGATTGCCCTCCAAGTGCAGGAGAGAGTGGGGGCACGTCCACATGGGATGCCCTAGGGGAGCTCATCCCCTTGCACCACATCTTTTCAGTTGTTCCCCAAAGTTAGGGTGGGTAACAATGCTGTGTTTCTATCTCTTATTATTGGCTTAGTATATGATTTCAGGTTGTGTTTGTGCATTTGGTGGGGCTACTGTTTTAAAAAACACTGGGAAAAGTCCGTTCAGACTAAGAATGAGAAGTTCCCAGAATCCCAAGTTACCCATTTTGCCTATCCCCTCCTCCAACTTTGGGATCATGTGATCATGACCGGGAGTTGACTCTGCCCCTCAGCCCTTTGAAAAAGGTATTTTCCCGCCGGTTTTTTAAAAAATTATAGCACACGAACCGCACCACGCAGAGAGCTGAGAGTAGTCTCAAAATGACCCCCATCCACGACTCTCCAAGCACAAGAATTTTCAGAAAGATAGCTTCAAAAACAACACAGTTATCCCCGATTCTTTTCCGCAATGCAATCCTATGGGCGAAATGTTTCAAGATGGCGATCGGATCGGACTGCGGAAACTGGAGCGCTCCGAAAATGGGCGCTTCTCTTCGCCTTGCTTCTAGGGGTCCGCGGTCCGTTTCTACTCCGCCTCTGGGCAAGGCAGAGCAGGCCAATTCGCTCCTGCTTCTGCGCTTCTAATCGGAGCGGAGCGCATGCCTACTTTTAACGGACCCCAGAATAGCTGTTTTTATTCGGATACTGTTGTTTTTATGCTTTTTATGTTTTTAACTTTTGTATATTTGTTTTTAATGTTTACTGTTTTTAACTTTTGTAAACCACCCAGAGAGCTTAGGCTATGGGGTGGTATATAAATGCAATAAATAAATAAATAAATAAATAAAATAAACTGGTCCCACCCCCTTTCTCCCAACCACCAATTGTTCTTTAATTTCCTGGCTTTTGTGTGTTTCCCCCCATTCTAACAGGTTGAAATGACTTTCCTAAGGCTTCGTTATGGGCAATAAGAGCTTTAAGGTAAAATATCCAGGTATTTTGGCCCACCTCTTTTGCTTTGGCCCTGCCCCCTTTTCCCTTCAGTCCCTCCCAACCCTGGAATGTGACTTCTCCAAAATGGAATTCAGCCCTCAGACTGAAAGAGGTTCTATACCCCTGGTCTACATCTTTTATACTGGGAGCTGACAATACACTTGTTACATGATCGTTTATCTCAGGCTTGTTTTTTGTTTAGAAATACCAGCTGTGGGAGGGCATCTGGATTAGGGGCACTGCAATGTGGAGCTGGACATTCATGCTGCGTATCTCCCACAAATGACCCCTAGAACTCCTCTTTCCCCTCACAAGTGTTGTTGCTGAAATGCTAATTGTTCCTTTGGGGGGGGGGGAGAAGAGCAGATGGGGAGCAGCTGTTTCTTAAAGAAAAAGGAAATAGCTAAAAGACTTATACTATCACGTGGGAAGGATAAATGGTCACCTCCCATAATGCAATGCACTGGGGACTTAACAACGCTATCAACATTTGAACGGGTGTTATATGGTGCGACTTGCGAGTGGATAAATACACGGATATCTAGTATGCTTTTTTTGAAACCTATGCATAACTCTCTCCCTCCCCCTCACTTTTTAAATGAATGGCATATCTGATGAAAAAAAAATGATGACATTCCTATGTATATAGTTTGTTTGTTTGTTTTGTTTTTCACAATTTATTTTTTGTTCTTTTTTGTTAAATTCACAATAAAGGGGGAAAGGAGGGAAAGAAAGAAAAGAAAGAGAAAGGAAATAGCAAAAAGAGGGGGGAAACAGCTGTAATTTAACTAAGGCCTTTATGGCAGCAATTTGCATAAATTACGCTCATTACAGCTGTAATTTGCCCACGATAAGCAAATTGCTTATGCAATTTACGTACCTTATGCGATTTATGTATCTTGCCATTTTTTTAAAGGGGAAATCTAGATGAAAGCCACATGCCATGCTAGGGGATCTGGGGAAATTCGTCAAGCCCCAAGAGGTCCAGAATTCCCTGTGACAGAATTCCCCTGGATCCGAACCAGGAGGATTCACGTATCCCTACCCTGCGCGAAAGTCACTCACATAAGGAATGCATAAAACCACATCAAAATAAAGAATACTAAAAGAAAAAAGAATTCTACTACTGTCAAATTAGAACCCACACTTTCACTTTCTTTCTTTCTTTCTTTCTTTCTTTCTTTCTTTCTCTATTACGCTTTCATTCAGAGAACAATGGCCGGGGTGGGGTGGGGTGGCCCCTTAAAATCTGACCACATCCACAGTACTTCTCTCCTTTGAAGTCTCAACTTTCTTCTGCTGAGCAACTTACTAATTAAGCACTCTTTCAGAGAGCAGAACTCAGGGGTATGCTGGTGAATCCTCTTTTGCAAACAGAGCTTCCTGCTGCTTTACCACCCCTATGGTTAGTGTCTTTTTTTTTTCCTATTATGCTCCTCTGGATATTGAATTAAATGTCAAATATAATTTGGCGTAAAAACATGAAGGCTGCAGCTGCCCTCGGAGCAGAACTGACAGATGCTTGATACATCATCTCAATAGGGAGCTATAGAGAGACAAATTGCTGTTCAATATATCACCACAAATAGCTCCACGTAACTTCTCCTGTTTTTAATGGAAGGCTTTGGAATTTTTATATGCTATCATGTAAGCAAAATGCACCCTTTTGCACAATTAGTTAAAGACAAGCTCTGGAACTTTCCCAATCAGATTTCATTGCCTCCATTAAAAAGAGTGTGATTCTAAAACCACATCTGGTTCAGGCAGTAAACGTGAAGGCTGTGATCTGGCACTGATAAGGATGCAACTTAAATCCCAATGAAGTCAATTGGACATAAGTTGTGTACCCACGTGGCCACAAGGCAGAAATGAAATTTGCAGTCCAGAGTTCCATTCATTGGGGGGGGGGGGGTCTTATTCTGTCCAATAATTAAAGTGCCCAGTGGCACTTCTTTGGATCATAGATCATAGAATCGTAGAGTTGGAAGGGGCCTATAAGGTTCCAACATCTGCAGCAACAGGACATCCGCAAAGATGAGAGCCTCTCTCTTGACTGGCACCTCACTGTTAATCTTCAGAGTTTTTCTCTACGGATGAGCCTATATTGCCCATGATGTGGAACCCTGAGAAAAAGGCCTCTGGCCCATTTTGTTTTGCCCTGTGAGCTCCTTTGACTGATGTCTCCTTTCCCACATTTTGATCTGTGGATGCCTCCTTGAGGTGCCCAGCTGACAATCAAATCTGAAACAGGAAAGGTGCCCTGCTTGCTCAGCACTTCTTAGCTAAAAACTGGAGATCCCCTTGATGCCAAGGGCAGAAACTGCTCAAAGTGCAAAAACCCAAGGAGGAGGTTTGACAACCTGAGCTTGAAGGGTATGGTTCCAGCGGTTTTTAAAACAATTAATTTTAAAACCTCAATTTTTTTAAAAAAAATAAAATCCTAAAAAAAAGCAATGGATGAATGGATGTGCTTTAACCCTGGCATGATTTGTCAGGATTTTTTAGTAACAAATCTGTGGTGGTGGGGGGGGGGGGGGGGAATCATGAAATTTGAAGAAAAATCTGGTTTTTCCTGTCATATGGTCACCTTATTAGATTTCTGTACTGCCCAATAACTGAATTTCTCTGGTTCACAACAATGAAAACTGTAAAATACAGCATGATAAAACATGATATAAAACTTCTAAAAGTTATAAAACTGCATTATGAAACCAAAGTAAAACAAGAAAAAAAACCCCAGCAGCTGTATAAAGATTATGGAACACTCTCCCCAGTGAGATTTGCCTGGTGCCAACATTGTCATCCTTTTGGCATTTCATTAAGACATTCCTGTATTCTCAGGCATGCTTGGCAACATATAATAAGCTTTAGCCAGTCCTGGGATTTCTATTGTTGATTGTTTTTAATTATTTTGTATGAAAATGGTTTTTATGGTATGTTTTATATTGTGTTGCTAAGGTTTTAATCTTTTCTAAGCCTCCCGGAGAGCTTTGACTATTGGGCAGTATAGGAATGATGATGATGGTGATAAAATGATAACAGCCCTGCCCTCTTTTGTATCTGGTCATGCTAGGCAGGGCTCCTGCAACTTCAACTGTTGTGATGAAGAGGGAATTTCACCAGGTGCTGCATGCATAGAAATGACACCGGCTCAAATTCCCTTTTCTATTCAACTGTTAAAGATACAGGAGCCCTGTTCTCCTTTCCATATGGTCACCCTAGTCTAGACCAGCCTTCTCCAACATGGTACCCTCCAGATAATTGGGACCACAGGTCCCGGTATTCCTGACCATTGGCCAAGCTGTCTGGAGCTAAGGAATTTTAAGATGTTGTGATTGTTATTTTAATATTGTATCTGTTTTATATACACTCTTAATCCGTTTTATGTATTTGATTTATATTGTATTGTTGTATTTTATGTTGTTCCCTGCCTCGATCCAGAGGAAGAGGTGGGTAAGAAATGTATTATTATGATTATTTTTGAGACTCAATGTTCAAAACAGCCAGAGATTGCCAGGTTGGGGAAGGCTGGTCTATGCTATGTTCCTGCTGTAACATTTTGGCTCTAAATTTGGGCTGCCAACTTGTGAATCACACCCTGACACTGTGCCCCTATCAGTTTCTTAACCTGCAGCAGGTGGTAATGTTCATATCCATGCTTTCAAGAGCTTCACCGACTAACTGCTGCAGACCAAGGCCTTTCCTAGACCAGGCTATGTCCTGGGGTGATACCTGGGATCGTCCCTGTGCGTCCAGACCAACCCTGCCTGGCCCCAGGATATTAGCCTACCTTTTGGCCCCGGTTTATCCCACAGTCTCAGGTTGAGCCCAAGACCACGAGCGTGTGACCCATTCCCTGGCTTTTCCCGGCTCTGCACAATTACTCACGCATAGCCGGGAGAAGCTGCGCCAATCGGGGATAGGGCGGGGGGAGTGGGGAAATGAATTTAATGTAAAAAAAACCTTACTTGTGTTCACGACCGTTCGTGCGCATTGTCCCTTTAAGAATGGGAAAAAATGGTGGATGCGACAGCTCTCTTCTTGAGCTCGTCGCGTCTGGCGTCTAGACTGGAGCAACATCCCGCAATACTAGCATCGTGGGATCTCCCCTCCTCTCCCCCAGATTTTAAGGTAGGTCTAAAAAAGGCCTAAGATGCTGTTAAAGGCACAGCCACAGGGATGAATTCTTAAGTGGGCAACTTTACTATCCTTTTAAGTTCCTTCAGAACTTAATATATGTTGCTTCATGCATGTGTGTGCCCACGCATGTACACACAGTACTTTACTGCAATGCATCCCTCTTTAACTATCATCAGATATAAAGAGCACTCACTGACAGCATTCAACAACCTGGACTTATTTCTTCATCAGATTGCAAAGCCTTCAAAAACATACCTTTTTCTAGTCAACAGTATCTCTTCTAAAGTGGCAGTTCTCACCTTTTATCAGTGTGAATATGACTGGGTAGTGGAAGCCTTGAAAAACCACTCAATGCCTTTTATCAGTGTTTCATGATGGGAAGTTTATCTTCCTACTTTCTCCTGATATATGTTCATATCTAGTGTTTTCTACTTTTACATTTTTAACCATGTTTTAATGCTGCTAATGTTATTACATTTAATTAATTGAGCTCTGCCATTACTATCTGTTCTGATGGCGTGTGTCAATGTCTCCCTCCCTCTGGAAAACATTACATTTCATTAGAAACCCTTTTCAAGCAAGCAGTTGGGGAGAGCTCACAACTCTATGGGCAGAATCCAACAGGGCATTTACACACAAACCCCTGATTCCTTCCCAGCTGCTGATTCCCTTCTGCGAGCAGTGAGTCCTACCAATTCTGTGGCGCAGGTGGGACCCACTGTTTTTGCAAGGTAAATTTAGGGCTCATCTACACCAAGCCAGATATTCCACTATGAAAGCAGTATATAAAGTGCAGGAGCCACACTACTACTTTATAGCGGTATTGAAGTGCACTTACCACTATTGGGGCCCTTTGACACATACCATATACTGCTTTCAAACCGCTATATCCTGCTTGGTGTGGCTCCTGCTTTTTATATACTGCTTTCATAGTGGAATATCCAGCTTGGTGTAGATGTGCCCCCAGTGTTTCTTAAAGGAAGCCACAAAATGAGCTAAAATGTTCATGTCTGGATGGAGACAGGTTGGTGGAGCTCCCTCCTTCCAGGAACAAGTATTTCTGCTGGTTTGTGGTTGCCCTGGAAGTGCTAAACTGCCATTGCACAAGTGGCCGCTTGTGTAGGGTGACCGTATGAAAAGGAGGACAGGGCTCCTGTATCTTTAACTGTTGTATTGAAAAGGAAATTTCAGCAGGTGCCATTTGTATACATGGGGAAGCTGGTGAAATTCCCTCTTCATCACAACAGTTAAAGCTGCAGGAGCTATACTAGAGTGACCAGATTTAAAAGAGGGCAGGGCACCTGCAGCTTTAACTGTCCTCCCTTTCATATGGTCACCCTATGCTTGTGCAACAGAATTGGTGGGGTAGAATAGAATCAGTGGGAGAGAAAGCGCCTGTTGGATTCTGCCCCATAACATAGAAGCAGCTTCCGGTGTCTAACTGCATGTGTCATGGGGATGTAAAGCAGAATAGGAGAGAAGTGCCTCCCCTCATCTTTAGGCGAAGGGCCATGTCTCAGGAGTAGAGCACATGCTTTGCATGAACAAGGATGCCAGGATCAATACCCAGTATCTTGTGTTAGGGTTGGGAAATATGCCTTCCTGAAACCCTGGAGTGCTGCTGCCAGTCTGGGTAGGCCAGGAATGGGCAACTTGTGGCCTTCATGGTGTTTTGGGCTACAACTTCCATCAGCCCTAGACAGCATAGTCAAGGATGAGGGCTGATGGGAGTTGTAGGCCAAATAACACCCATGGAGTAGGCAATATTGTGTTAGATGAACACATGGTCTGATTTGATATAAATCTTCTTGGCTCATCACTTTAATTATGTCACTCCACTCCTGAAATCCCTTCATTGGCTTCCAATTCACCTCAGAATCCAATATAAGCTTCTCCTGTTGACTTTCAAAGCTTGTCACAGTCTAGCTCCTTCCTATCTTTCTTCTCTCATTTCACATTATTGCCCCACTTGTGCTCTTCGCTCTTCGAATGCTATGTTTTTTGCCCACCCAAGGGTCTCTACTTCTCTTGCTCGGCTTCGTCCATTTTCTCTCACTGCCCCTTATGCATGGAATTGTCTTCCAGAGCATTTGCAGACCGCGAGTCCAATTATAGTTTTTAAAGCTCAGTTGAAAACTTTTCTTTTTTCTACAGCTTTTAGAACTTGACTTTGTTCTTACTTTCACACTGTTAATTTTATTGTCCCCTGTGCCTATTTGGTACATTCCCTTCTCTTTCTTATTGTTTTATTATGATTTTATTAAAATGTAAGCCTATGTGGCAGGGTGTTGCTGTTTTATTCTTTTACTATGTACAGCATCATGTACATTGATGGTGCTATACTAATAATAATAATAATAATAATAATAATAATAATAATAATTTATTCCACTTTTAAAGCTTCATCCCACGTACCTGCTTCCCTTAGATTATCCCCGGCCACAGCTAGACCTAAGGTTTATCCTGGGATCATCCAGGGTTCGTCCCTGCCTGAGCACTGGATCCCCTGTGTGTCACCTAGATGAACAGGTTTGACCCCTGGATGATCAAGGGATAAACCTTAGGTCTAGCTATGGCCCCAGTAGTGCTAAGCTTTCATGGTTGTTGTTGTTTTTGCTACTGGGTGATGGCGAGCCTTTGCATACCATGAAGTGAATTTAAGGAGGGAAATGTAAAAAATCATAACAAAAATCAACGGATGAACCAATTCAATTCAAATTTTGTATGCTGAAAGCTCTCCTTAATATCTATTACTGTGCCAATTTTGGTGTCTTTATCTTTAAAGCTTACACAGATGTAAGCATTTCTTTTAAATCCTGCTCCTGCGCCCCAGCGGCGGCTTGGAAGATACACTCAAAAAGTAGGGGGCTAAATATGGCAAATCTTTTTGCTTTATGGCACAATTAAGGCAGGATGCATGGGAGTACTTCACAATCAAAGCAGATTATAAGGTGGAAAACTTCTAAGTCCTTTGCATGCAATTCGCAGTGATTGCACAGTATAACGCTGGAGTGATAAAGCTCTTTTACCACCTAACAGCCAAAGCGCTTTGGGCAGTTCACAAAAATTAAAACCATTCAAAGTATAAAACAAACTGTAGAAAAACATGATATAAAATACAATATAAAAGCACAACCAGGATAAAATCAGCAGCAGTGCAGAAATACATATTTAACACAACAAAGTTAAAATTAAATTTGTAGACTGTTAAATACCGAGAGAATAAAAAGGTCTTCACCTGGTGTCTGAAAGAATATAGTGTAGGTGCCAGGTGAACCTCCTTAGGGAGCTCATTCCACAGCCAACTTAACAACAACAGGGAGCTTCCTATGTTCCTAATATTTGACAGGCAGAAATCCAACAGGTAAAGAAGATTTCCCTATCACTGTATTTCTATGCTAGGGAAAGTTGCAAGTGTCACTTTTTTTGCCAGTGGAATCCTGGCGATAAAAAAAGGTGGCAACCAATAGAAATAAAGCCATGGATAAAGCCCGCATGGCATTCTTTTCATATGAACCTGTGGATTTTGCAAAGATCTCCAAATGAAGGGGCATCATAAAGCTAAACTAGGAGACAAGTGTGCTCTGTTGACTCCGGGTTGGGTTTAACCATATTGAGTTAAACATAAACAGTGAGATGGGAATATTAGTGCAAGCGAAAAGTGGTAATTTCACCATTTGCTACATGGCTAGAAAAACCATTAAACTGGGCTCTGGGAGATGTAACCCTGTGTATGTAATAAATATGCACACTGAGCTAGTGTGGTGTATTGACTAGCACTGGACCAGGGAGACATGGGTTCAAATCTCAGCTCAGGCCAATCAAGTTCACTGAGGGACATTGGTCCAGTCAAATTATTTCAGGCTAATCTACCTCTTAGGGATGTTGTGAGGATATAGCGAGGGTAACCCCATCCATGCATGCTGATCTGAGCATCTTGGAGGAAGAGTAGAATATAAATGGGAGGAGTGGGGCAAGTAGGGTTTATGAACCAATCTCAAATGACTAATTTAACCATATCTCATTCAGAACCAAACAAGGCATTATTTAAATATGTGTCTTGAAGCTACATCACCCCCCACCCCCCCACACTTTATTTATATATATATTTAAATTATTTTTACACAGGACGCTCATTTCAGATTGGGGGTAGGGGAGCTTTTAATATCTAGCTCAAAACCCCCCCCCCATGTCTATTCTAGAGTAAAAATGAACAAAGATGTAGATGTTAAACATAAAGTAATATCCATTCTGGCCCTCAGAACAGGTTCCTGTTGAAATAAGTCTACCACTGCATTAAAAAATAAACTAAGTGGGTAGGCAGATAACTATTTGGAGTTCAAATTGCATCATGGCCTCATTTAGAATGTAATATTTAGCCTATTATACTATTTTCCTCTTCTTTGGGGGGAGGCGTTTCCCCTGGCATCCCAAATTACGACTTTTTTTTTGGTGACATTTGTAATGATTTTTTTTTTTAAAAAAAATGCTGTCTGAGTATAGAATCAGTGGAAGATTCCCCCACCCCCAATTCTAATATTGCAAATTATCGTACGTAAGACTTGTGTTAATACCATGTCATGTCTTCCAGGCAAGTCCTAATCACGGCATTTTGAAAATGGCACCTGTAGCACTATACGCTGTCCATTTATGATTGTTCAGCTGTCTACACAGTCTGTGCAAATTACAATAGTCAATATCTCTTTCCTTCAAACAGATTGTTAGGAAGTTGCTGTGTAATTCATGGCGATTCTAGACCGCTGCAGTGACCTGCAACAGCCCTCATGCTATTCACTTGAAGATGCGCTAGCAGCATTTAAAGAGGTGAGATTGGTGCTGGGAACTGATTAAGCACAACACTTTCTGTCTGCACATTAGTAAGATAGTATTGGCAATCAGCAAAAGAATATTTTAGTTTGCCAGAAGTGTGATCGAGTGGTGGACTGGGACTCAGGAGATCCAGGTTCTACTTCCCACTCACCCATGAATCTCACTGGCTGACTTTGGGCCAGACATCAACTCTCAGTCTAACCTACCTCACAGGGTTGTTGTGAGAATAAAATGGAGAGGCGAGGATTATGCAAACCACCTTGGGCTACTTGGAGGAAAAAAGGTGGGATATAAATGTGATGATGATGATGATGATGATGATGATGATGATGATGATGATGATAGAATCCCGCAGACTTTCTGGGAAACAAGGAGTTTGGAGAGCATGCATCTTCCTTCTCAGCATATGCAGACTTCCCACAGCCAGCCAAAGAGCTATTTGGTGGACTTTTGGGAGCTCCATTCTGCAAAACAACAGGTTGCACAGTGGAGCTGCTGTTATTCCATCTTTATAAATATTTGAGTTTGACGTTGTGATTTTATTATTTTTAATTTGTTATGAATTTTATGTTTTGATATGTTGCGAATGTTCTTAGAAGGTTGAGAAGCAATTTATAGCTTGAGAGGCCATGTATGAATACTCAGATAATCAATCGATCAAAGGGGGCAAGGGAATAATTTCATTTATAACACATTTATTTGCTCTGTTAAATGGTCTTATTACTTATTTCATTAACTAAATGGGGCTTAATATTTCCTCTATATTACTCCCAACAGTAATAGGATGTACGGCATCGTGTATGCGATTGTTCCAAAAAATAATAAAAAGCCTCCATTTTTTTCTATAAACAATTGTCTAAATGTCTAGGTCTGTAGTGTAAATATGTCATGATTTTTTTTTTAATGTAGTTGCACTTGGAATCTTAAGACTGATAAACAAACAAAAGGAGGACTCGGGGAAATTCCAGATTCACTTCCGGACTGTGCCTCTTCTTCTATCCCAATACTTCTGTCTTGTTCTTGCCTACACTTTCTGGGTTGCCACTTAAAATACAGTTGAAACTTGAAAGCAATTCAATTTTCCTCTGCTTCCACCCACCCTCCAGTCACCCAAAAAACAGGACTTCACATTTTTCTTTTGAAAATATTGCCGGAATATTCCAGCAGCTGTGGCTGCAACAGCTCATTCTCCTCATATCTCCATTTTCAACAGTCACACCAGGGCTATTTACGGTTCTTACCATGGAATTGTCAGAGTGAAATTTCCCTATTGCCCTTTATTCTTTCTTTGCTAGTAAGAAAAAAAAAGAAAGAAAGCATTGTTTGAGCAGTCATATAGATGAGACATTAATATTGAGCAGTGCTGTGTAATATATAGGCACATTCCATACATAGGGATGATGTAGTTATCCCCCCCCCCCGAACAAAAACAAATACATAAAAAGGAAATGGGAAGATACTGCTGGGCTCCTGTCACTCATAGCGGGTGATATGAAAAACATTCTTGACAGAAATAAGTCAAAAATAAAATAAAAGAACCACCAACACACATCAGCCTTTTGTGTCTGAATTTATTGGTGAAAAAAACCACTGTGTCTGGATTTCAAAGGCTAAGCTTTGAGACTTCAGGGTTATGTAGCAGTTAATTTAAGACAAGGCACAGAAGAGCTAACCCACAAGTGAGGTGCTGGACCTTCACAGCCTTTCCGGTATCTGTGTGGCGCATGACTGGCAGTGGTGTAGTAGTGTCAGGGCTCACAGGGATGCAGCACGGGGACTTTTTTATTAGCAGGGATGCTGATGTCATCTGCCACCCCCTTCAGACTTCCAATAAAAGCCTGTCAGGCATGGTGGGAAACTGTTATTTAGTTGATAAGCAACTGTCTTGCTTTGTTAGGCTAATTAAGCTTAGATGATATTCCTAGCGTTCACACTCCCTCCAGGTGTGAAGAGGTATCTATTTACTGAATTAAGCCTTTGTGGATCACACAGCAGACAACTTTATTGTCTCACATCTCAGTGGGAGTTCTTGGAATCACAAAAATATCCTTGTTTGAGTGCAGTTAACCCCAACTAATAAACAGCGACTCATGTGTAGGGAGTCCAGGCAATAGGGACACCCACACAAATGGGTGTCCGGATCATATAGAGCCTTTCTATGCTACCATTTCCTGCTTTTTGTGCATTGGGGTTCTTTTGCAGACAACCATTCTCAACACAGAGATGTTGGAGGAAGGAGAGCTCAGAATCTTTGGAAAACATGTGTGTGGCAATTGCCCTTAAGAGGGAAGGAAGGAGGGAGGGAGGGAAGGAGGGGAGGCACTGTGAGTATACCCAGAAACAAGTCTGATGGAGGGGGCAAGGGCCCAGCCCAGCCCCAGCCCTTCAGTACAGGCTTCTGATGTACCAATTGGTGGGCAAAAAATGTAGGCTGAAGCAGTCCCAGCAGGACTTTGCCAGAGTTGGGCACATCCACTGACAGCCACATACCTCCCCTCCTTGGTGATGCCACTCCTTGATGCTCTATTGAGGAGCAGCATCAGCAACGAGTGGAGGGAAGCATGTCTCAGAGGCCGCAAGCACCTGCAGGTTTCCAAACTGAGGCCTGTAGAATGACTGGTTTTAAATAAAGCAGGGGTTAGCAAATCAGGTCATTATGTGCAAACCAGTTCACTATCTCTCAACCCTAACTCAGCTCCTGCTTTCCTGACCTTTCACTAACTGTCTTTGTTCTCCTTCTACCTGACTTTCTCCAGCTGCCACTAACCCCGCCCACCACTCCATTCTAGCCTCAGCTATCAGTCATTCCTCCATTCACTCTTCTGTTTCAATGGTATAGTCAGGCTTTTGCATCATATTCATAAACTTTACTCAGTAATTCCTGCATCTAACAGGGGGAAAATGCAGCATAAGAAATTTCATCAAGTTAAAAGCCATTAATGCAGTCACTAGGCAAGCTTGTCTGGGAAAAAGAAATCCATAAGCAGGGTGCCACAACTAAGAAAACCTGCTCTCCAGCTGTCTCCCACCATACTTCAAATGATGTTCAAAGATTAACATGTTATTCAGAGACCTAGGCTTATGGCTACAACTCCCAGCATGCCTTGTGCAGGAGGGAAGGCTTATTGGGCTTTGGCAACCATAATCTTTTACCTGTATGTCGCTCTATCTTAATAATATAGGGTGGGATATAAATGTTTTAAATAAATAAATAATAAATAAATAATAAATAAATCTGGAAGTGGCTCGCCATCCTGGGCCTGAAGGGTGGAAGAGAAGAGTGTGCAGTTCCGGGCCCATCACCACCGGCCATCAGTCAGTCACAGCCTACCTACAGGCAACAATTGCACAGTGTGGTGTGGTATGGACTGGCTTGGCCATATTTCACTTCCCATGAGCCTCAGCAGCAGGTTGGGCACCATGGTGAAAGGCATGCTGGGAGTTGTAGTTTTCATTTTCTGTGGGGACAAGGAAAATCATAGTGGCGGCTTCAAGGCCATGCATCAGGGGTGAGACAGACAGAGAGAACAAAGAAAGTAATTTAATTTGTTTTGAAGTTACCCCACAGGCCTAGCACTGGCCTACCTTGCAGGCTTGTTGTGAGGGTGAGAGAGGGGAAAATTCATTTAAACATTAACTCACAAGCCTAGCACCAGCCTACTACTTCAAGATGATTACCTCACAGACATATATCTTGGGGTGGGGGGTGGGGGGCAAGCAGCGCCAGGTATATAAGCTAGTGGCATTTAAAAGGGTATCAAATGAATAGTATCTTGTACTGTAGATAACCCTTTACTTCAATTTGGGAAAGGTCAAACATCTCTTAACGTCTTCCTTATTCTTCTACCATTTTTTTTCTTCACTCTGATTCATCAGATAACCACACCTGAGATAAGGATACAGGGTGAGCTGGAATAATGCTAAAATGAAAACTGTCTTTGAGAAAGTTCAACCAACAAGCTGATTTTAACTGATAGCCGTATTTGAACATGAAAAGGGATTCCCCTTCCCCAGTCAGATTGACTCATTATGCTGGGGTGTGTGTGTGTGTGTGTGTGTGTGTGTGTTTTAACCTAACCCTACAGACTTTGGCAGATGACTTATTTGAACTATCTGCATGAGGCTCAGCTAAAGCTATCCTTTTGTCATTAGTCCTAGGGCATAATGCATCATGCTAGTTTTTGCTCTTTCATGAGCAAAAGCGATAAGTCCTTGCCCCCAAGGAGCTGACAGTCTGAAACTAGAAGCCTACAACCAGAAAAATGGCTGGATGGTTCAAACTCAAAATGTGAAATTCAGCTCCTACTTACGAACTGCTTTTTTCTCTTTATTGCTTTCTGCACTCTTGTTGTTGTTTTTGCCAATGGGTTCTTTTAATTTCCCTAACTCCCAAAAATATTTTCTTAGTTTTCAGCCTGCGACACAAAGACACCTTTGTCCCTCTGTGATAAAACTAGGCAACTTTGGTGCTCTCCAGACATTGACTACAACTCCCATAATCCCTTACTATTGTAAGAGATTATGGGAGTTGTAGTTCAAAAACATCTGGGGGGGATCTACACTACTGCTTTTAAAGTGCTTTAAAGCGCTTTGAAAACGTTTTGAAACCTGTATATGCAGTGTGTCCTGGGCCCCAACAGTTGTCAAAACTGTTATAAAGCGCTTCAAAGCAGTAGTGTAGATTAGGGTGACCATATGAAAAGGAGGACAGGGCTCCTGTATCTTTAATAGTTGCATAGAAAAGGGAATTTCAGCAGGTGTCATTTGTATATATGGGGAACCTGGAGAAATTTCCTCTTCATCACAACAGTTAAAGGTGCAGGAGCTATATTAGAGCGACAGATTTAAAAGAGGGCAGGGCCTGTTTACACTTCCCTGTGCCTGTTTGCATTCTCCTTCCCTCTTTATTGTCTACTACAACTTATTAGATTGTAAGCCTATGCGGCAGGGTCTTGCTATTTACTGTTTTACTCTGTACAGCACCATGTACATTGATGGTGCTATATAAATAAATAATAATAATAATAATAATAATAATAGATGGGTTGGGCTGAGAGTCTGTAACTGGCCCAAAGTCACCCAGGGAGCATCCATGGCCGAGTGGGGACTAGAACCTGGGTCTCCTGACTCCTAGTCCAACACTCTAACCACTATACCACACTGGCTTTTTAAAATCTTTTTCCTTTTTACTGTTTATACCTATGATCACCACTTCAGAATCTGTTTTAGATATTGAGTGGTATATAATATTGGAAAGAACGAAAGAAAGAATGCACACTTGCACAAATGAGCTAGTCTTCATTAACCAATGCAAATTAGCACAAATCTCCACCAAAAGTGAAAAATCAGTCCACATCCACAGAATCTGTGTGACTCGGAAAAAGTTTGTCTGGTGCAGAATCTGCAGGTCAGATTAACAGAAATTTGAACTCATTTCTCCAATATCTCTATTGCAAGTAATGCTTCTGGACTCAAAACCCAACCAAATGCACCTTTGCTTCTTCATCACTACAGTAACATTTAAAAACAGATTATATTGAATGCTGCCTCCCAGCATCTTGTTGGTTTTGCCCTACAAGCTGGGGAACTGGATAGTAGACATGAATGAATATCCTACTAAATGTGAATAGCCTATCTCTGCAGAGGCCACCAGTGAGGGAGGAAGCAGCAGCCAGGCACCTCTCCACCGTGCCTGGGTCCAGCTCCAGCTCAAAGCCCCCTCCCTCCTGCTGTCAACTGTAACTGCTGAACTTTGCAACTAAGATTGTAGTGCCTGAATTTGCTTTCCTTTCCCCCCTCCTCCTCCTCCCTCCCAATCCCCTTTCCTTTTGTGTCATGTCTTTTAGATTGTAAGCCTGTGGGCAGGGACTGTCAAGAAATACTTTTGTAAGCCGCTGTGAGAGCCTTTTTTGGCTGAATGGCGGCATAAAAATGCTTAAATAAAAAATAAATAAATAAGTCTACTCGCCTAGACTACAGACACCTGGCTCTGATACGTGAAGGCCTGTTTCAGCTCCTGGGCTGCAGATGTTGCTCATGTTCCAGATGTAGAGAATTTGTTTTTATAACCATACTCATGTTTATGACAACAACACAAAAATAATCCACTTAAGTGCACAGTCCACACAAAAGTGTATCATAATAGCCAATGAACCATTCATTTAACAAACCTCAAGAGCAACTATATTCTTCAAATGGTGGTTGTTTATTCATTCAGTCGTTTCCGACTCTTTGTGACTTCATGGACCAGCCCACGCCAGAGCTTTCTGTCGGCTGTCGCCACCCCCAGCTCCCCCAAGGTCAAGTCTGTCACCTCCAGAATATCATCCATCCATCTTGCCCTTGGTCGGCCCCTCTTCCTTTTGCCTTCCACTTTCCCTAGCATCAGCCTCTTCTCCAGGGTATCCTGTCTTCTCATTATGTGGCCAAAGTACTTCAGTTTTGCCTTTAATACCATTCCCTCAAGTGAGCAGTCTGGCTTTATTTCCTGGAGTATGGATTGGTTTGATCTTCTTGCAGTCCATGGCACTCTCAGAATTTTCCTCCAACACCACAGTTCAAAAGCATCTATCTTCCTTCGCTCAGCTTTCCTTATGGTCCAGCTCTCGCAGCCATAGGTTACTACGGGGAATACCATTGCTTTAACTATGCGGACCTTTGTTGTCAGTGTGGTGTCTCTGCTCTTAACTATTTTATCAAGATTTGTCATTGCTCTCCTCCCAAGAAGTAAACGTCTTCTGATTTCCTGGCTGCAGTCAGCATCTGCAGTAATCTTTGTGCCCAGAAATACAATGTCTGTCACCTTTGTTTATAAGCTGTCTTTTTTCCCCTTGGAACATCCCCCCTCTTATTTAACCCATTACTCTGCTCTAGAGAAAAGACAGATTAATAATATTACACTGTACAGGATAAGGCATGCATATTCATGAAGAGTCATGAATTATTTGCAAAATTCAATTGAGACAACATTCATCTCAGAGGGAAGCAATTAAAGTATGTGCCTTGTGCAGTGATAAATCAGAAGTGAAATTTCAGTTCTTGATCACATGCAATGTGAACCATGGTTTGTTGAAAAGCAACATATTACAGAGTATTTGATATCCCTAAAAGGGAATGAGGAGGGGGGACCCTCTCTAGCCTTTTAAATATTAAAAGTTCAGTCTTGATCATAAAACGTTCTTGTTTAGAAAAGCAAGAACTACAAAAAGATCAAAAAGCAGCCATTAGATTTAATTTGAATTCAAAAATCCAAAAAGCATAAAGCAAAAAGAATAAAGTACAGCAGTTTCTAGGTAAAAATAATAATTTATAATGCCTATGAACTTGGAGAAATTAATCAAAGGGCATGTGGCAATGTTTGTCTTCTGCTGCTATGGACGCAAAGGGATGGGTGATGTCCTCATCGCATACATCTCTAGAAGGTTTTGGCACTTGTACCAGGCCAGCAGCACTTTGTAATTTAGCACTCCACCAATTTGTCTCCCTTAGAACATACTTAGAAGCTGCACTGTATCACCGACCTAGATCAACAGAAGATTGAGGCAGTGTTGCTGAAGGGGTACTGAGAAAAAGGGGCATTAGCACAAAATGGTCTCTGGCCATTTATTTGAAAAAATTATTGGATGGGGCAATAATTAAAGAAGGGTAGATAGAGTGAGGGTAAATAAGAGTGACACAGGAGTCTGATATTGCCTGAGCCTGGTCTTACTTCCATTATTGCCAATTGCTGTTCTGCTTTGAGATAGCTCTGGAATTTCCAAAAAAGATTTATAGAGGAGAAATCGGGCAAGAGATTCTGCTGTTTTATATCCCACTTAGTCATCCAGCTTCATCCGTGGAGATACCCTGACTGGCCTGCCAGAAGATCCAGCAAGAAGCTGGCATATCCAGCAAAGAGTTCTACAAGAAGTTCCTTTAGACTGAAACCCAGAATGGAACTGTTTTTGCATGCTTCTATACACCAGCATGGAAGCATTCAATTAGAACGAGCAAGGAGTGGCCCACCTGGTCCTCTCTTCATGAATGTCCCAGCTATTAGGAGGTCAGTAGGATGGAAAATTGAAGGTTGTTTGCAGGGAGAGGAGGTCCATACCTGCTGAGAGCCAGTGTGGTGTCATGGTTACAGTGTTGGACTGGGACTTGGGCAATCTGGGTTCTAGCCCCGCTTGGTCACGAAGGTCATCAGATGTCTTCAGGCCAGTCACTGACTCTCAGCCTAACCTACCTCACAGAGGTACTATGAGGATAAAATGGAGAGGAAGAGAATCGCGTACACTGCATTGGACTCCTTGAAGGAAAGCCAGGACATAACTGTAACAAACCAATACAGAAATATAAATTAAGAAATATCTCTGATTTTTCTATTCAACATACTTAGAATAAAGAATAAAGAGGGGCAAACAAACGATTCCAAAGGTATGCACATATAATGGAAAAATAAATTCAACTTTTCCCTAGACCTAGAGGAAGAACCTTCTGTTAGGATCTCCATCCATAGACATACTTTCACAGGGAGTCATAGGGCAGCAGAGAGCTGGGTAGAATACATACATAAGATCCCAGGTCCAATTTCCATCTTTTCCAATAAAATGATACCAGATAACAGCAATAGGAAATGCCTCTGCCCAAGAGCTCAGACAGCTGCAGCAGGCAATACCAAACTAGATGGCACAAGGCAGCTTCATTTGCACATATGAAGTGCCCAACCGCCCTGATTCTTCAGCCCTGAGGCTCTCATTAGAAGCATCTTATATAAGAATACAGTAGTGTAAGGCTTATTACAAGAATGCTACTTGACCGATTTTGCTCATTTTTGTTTTAAACTGAAACTTGAGCAGTGTAAATGTGCAGAAAATTGTGAAACTCTGAAAATGTCAAAGCTTGAACTCTGATAGCAAAACAGAATCTTGATTTGCATTTGAAGCTGGTGACTTTTGGTGGTGCTATGAATCCATTCTGGTTTTCAGTCAGAACCAGCCAGAACTCTAAAGGAGCTCTCCAGAGTGCTGTACCTCTTTTGTGGATAGAGTTCAGGACCTTGGATAGCTCTGTCAAGGTTCTGCCTGGTTCTGAATACAACTCAGAATGGATTCACAGTCTCACCAAAATTAGTTGCCAGCCAAACAATCTCCTATTGCTACACTTCAGTGGTTTCTTTGCTCTGCACAAAACTGCGCCTAATCTGACATCGCATATTTTCGTCTTCAAACTTATGCTAAATGATCTTTTTTTTAAAAAAAAGAACATCTTTCCCCCCCCCCTTTCATTTTCCCCATTGATTCTTAAACCTTGTTCCCTCATTGAAGTTTGGCCTGTTCTTGATTGCTTCTGGCTCAGCTTATAAGTGGTATCGCAACATACTGTTGTTTGTGACTGAAGCTGGTGTTTTATACTGAAATGTTTCACCTCTTAAAACCTGTTGATGTATTTATATGTTTTTTAAAAAAATTAAAGCTATAAAACTTTTTAAAAAAAATATTTTATTTTTAAGTCCAAATGAAATTAAACTGGATGTGCTACTAGGAGCCATTTCTTTTGTTTTCAGAATGCTCTATCATGTGCATTGCATTGCCTGCATATCGGTTTTTACCTTTTGCCAATTTATTTGTGCACCAGCCAGATGTTGAACATTTTTTGTTTTGTTTTCACCTCTGAAAAAACATGATTTAGTGCTGGTTTTGCGTATCACACTGATTAAGCTAATGTTTGTTTTGTTTTCTATTTTATTTATTTATTTATTACATTTTTATACTGCCCAATAGCCGAAGCTCTCTCCCATTGCTCCATCCATTTCATTTGTGTACCGGATCAATTTCCTTTTCACTTTTAAAAAAGAAAAACATAGTTCAGTGCTGGTTTTGTGTACCAGATCGATTGATCCTAATGTTCATTTACCACTAATGTTGTCTTCCCAGAAGTATTACAGTAGTTTTACTGTAAAATTTTGTTTTAACTTTAATAAGTCTGTTAATTAAAAAAAATATACTTCAGTGAATCTCGTGCAAAGTTGTTCTGTTGCAAATATGCCAGTTCCAAGTGCAACAGAGTCCAATTTTGGTACACTTGAGAAAGATCACAGATGAAGTGTTGGGCTGAGAGATTTCATTCTCGAGAATAAGGTGACCTCCTGGTGGTCCCGCTGCTAAATCAGGGTCACACCATGCTGGAGTGAAACAATAGCATATATACATCCAGATGTTACACATCATTATCCCACACCCTATTGGTTCGCATCACCTGTCACGTCACCCAGGCATGCGCTGTCACATACATACAGTGGTCAGACGGAGAATTGCAGCCAAAAAATACCTGGCCGCTGCCATTAGCATGTGCGTTGTTTACCTGCTCCCAGGTATGCTTGGCGCTGTATACTCACATTTTCATATGTAGCCTTTTCCTAATAAGGTAGTGTATCCAGGAAAACAGCTGTAGAGATTCAGCTGGATTTATCTGGTCAGTGTTACCTGAAACTGACCTGAGCTGTCAACAAGGCTAATTGAGGCTGGGAATGTGCCTATGTGACATACCTAAAAGTGAAACCATGTAACTAGCTGTTGTTATTCTTGGAGAGCTGCCAAACCGCAACTGACATGAAATTGAAACAATGGAACAGACAGTTCCTTCCTAGGACTTATAGAGAAAGGGAAATGGACATATTTTGGGGCTTGAGGTAGATTGAGGCGAGTTTATACAACAGTTCCAGTCATAAGGAAACAACCAAACATATTTTCATCCAATCATTCTCAGTCTACTAGCACTTGAGAACACGGGTTTTTACAGTAGTTCAAGAGAAGCTGTCCTCTCTTCTTCACTTTCCAGAAATTGTTTATATGTCCCAGAGGACCTTCTCTTCTGCTGCTCCCAGACTGTGGAATGTCCTGCCAGAGGAGACTCATCAACTTAACAGTCTACTAGCATTCAAGAAAGCTATAAACTAAGACTGATCTCTTCCAGCAGGCCTATCCAGTGGAATTTTAAGATGTTTTTAGGATGTTTTTAACAATGTATATTATGTTTTAATTCAGTTTTATGTAGTTTATCATTTATTGTTGTTCCCCGCCTCAATCAGAATGGAGAGGTGGGTAAGAAATATTATTATTATTATTATTATTATTATTATTATTATGCCAAGTGACTAATTCAAGCTCTGCTTTGTCCTAGCTATATGCGGGTTGTTGTTTTTTTAAAAAAAATCCACACTTTTTTAAAAAAACTAAAAACTTACATTACAAGGCCCTCAGACCACCTTAAGAACATAAGAACCTTGTAACATAAATTGCATTTCAAAAACTTATGTGCATTTGGGGGGAAATAAGGATTTCTGCAGAGATCTGAGAGGTGTGATCAAGGACAGTTCACTTGAAAATACAGAGCAAACAAATCCCTCCCTTATCAGAACACAAAAGGGATGTCTCGCATCTGTCAAAAGTTCTGAATAATGACCATAACATTGAAATAAATCTCATATTTATAAGGTGGCAATAAACATATAACCATTAACATTTGAGATTTCCCCCAATATTCTCTTCCTTCTCCATTTCTTTTTAAAAACCAAAACACAATGCTTTATTAATAAAAAAAAACACACCACACAATTTGTCTGTATTTTGAGATATGTCATTAAATATAACAATCCACAACAGTCTTTATATTAAGCTGATTCATATAACCCATTTTCAGCTTGGCAGCATTTACCAATTAAAAAAAAAAAGCCAACCATATAAAATACCCAAAATACTATCTAGGAAGAGACACCGAAAAATAATTTAAAATGCCTTTTATAAATAGGGAGGCTTAGCAGAGTATGAAAAAGAGGGGAGGAGAAAGGGGAGGAGAAGTTCTGAAGTTTCATTACTGACAAAAACGATTAGGGGGATTACTAGTCAGTTGAAATAGTTGTGTCTTTAAAAAAAGAGAAAAAAGGAGAATTTGACTCATAAGACCAACTGTGAGAAAGAAGGTTAATGTACCTGAAAAGGATTAATGTAATTTTTCAGCTTCCCACAGTTGAGACTCAGAGCCAGTTTGGAGAATAAATTATAAATGAATTATTTTTTTAGAAACAAAACAAAACAAAAAAATGCTATATTGAATTGGGAAGCACATTATACTAATGATTGCCGTTGCCGAATTTAAAGGAACGCTGCACTGGCACCAGGCATCAATGAGCACAGTGTCTGCACACAAAAAGATTGCCATGGGTAACTTTTCTTTCCTTCTGTCTTGTCAACTTGCAAGCAGCATGCTAGGTTATTACAGGGAGGCCTGAATGTGCTTCCCTTCTTTCCACTCAACTCTTGGTTTTGCAGGTTGCTCAGGCTCTAAGCAGAGAGGGTCCCTGTGTGTTATTTATTTATTGCATTTTTATTCTACCGAATAGCTGAAGCTCTCTGGGCAGTTTACAAAAACATTGTATGACATTAGAGCTAATTCCAAGAAATTTATGAGAACCCAACTACCAAGGTAAACTTCATTTTACTGAATTCAGAGTCAAACACGAAGTAAACAGGAAGTACGGTAAGAGATGTAAAGTGACAGTGGATCAGACAGTGGCAATAAGACAGGGTTGCACCAGCCTCAGCTCTTCATAAAGATCCCACATCCCAATTGTGTAGACACCCAGGGTAGGGGGGAAAGGCTGTATTGACCTCCCAAGGCAATCATTCCACACACAATCACTGTACTTGCTGGGGACTGGACCATGCCCTCTGGCTTTTGCAAAAATCAGAATCAAAGCAGATAGGAAATCCTATGAATACAGCTTGGGGGGGGGGGGGTTTGAGGGGAGTAGAATTTGAAAGCCAGAACCAAACTTTAGATACCTAGGCCCTATAGAGAGCCTGGAAAATATTTGAATTCCAAAACACCAGCATTCTTCATTTTTTAAAATATACATTTGTGACTATGTGAGGATGGATTTTTTCCACACCTAGGAATGAACATTTTAAGAACTGGAATAATGCCATAACTGCTTGTATATGTTTTATTGCATGAGAAAGGTTAGAGGCCATCTCAGCTCTTAGACTTTAGCAGCTGGGTAGAAAGAAGAATGCATTTCTTAACACATTAAGGAAAACATCCCACACCCTTACTGGGGTTTCTTCTTCTTGAGTCTTTCCATGTTTGCTACATACCCCTTTAGACAATGACCACATGATTTTGAATCGAAAAATTCCCCTCTTGGCAATGCCATTAAGTTCAATGAAACAGTGCTATCTAGTGGCAGAATTATAGCTCTAACCCAGCTTTACACTCTGGGGATATCCCATGATTATTTAAATTCTGCATTAACTCTATTATTATTATTATTATTATTATTATTATTATTATTATTATTATTATTATTATTACTACTACTGGGGGAAAGCATGGGAGACATCCTGGTGGTTGATGGTATCATGTAAAGGACCCACAAACCTCTGTGAGTGTCCAATCATGGATGTGCAATAATGTAGAGAAGCTCCATGTCTCTCACAAACTTTCAATAATGTGCACATTGTAGTATCTTGTGAACAGAGAAGTCTGAGAATATTATGCAAAAAGCATAAATTTTCCATGGAGCCAACTAGCAACTTTCAAGAATTATCATAAATTTCAGCTGTGCTGATTCTTCCTTTGCCACTTTATCAACCGGTACTCCAAAGGATATAGTGAGTTCTGTCATTGTGAATAGATATGTGTGCTGTTATTTTACATTAATGTCGGTGTGATCTTGAACAGATAATTTTAATTATGTAATTTGGTGCCTGCTAGGCATTTTGAGAATATCCTTTAAATAATGGCACTGGTTTTTCTGCTTCAGTTTCTTTTAAATGCAAAAAAGCTGAAGGGTTGTATACAGGTGTGCAGCACTGATAACTGTGAGTCAATGCCCCCCCTTCTTGCATACCCCCCCCAACTCTAATGGCAGGTGTTGTTCTTAAGAGAGAACATAACTAAGGTCTTTATCAAACAGCATGCCAATCAAATTTATTTTCAGTATCTTGCAGTAGATATTAATTTTATAGGCCATCCCAGGGGAGGGGAAAACACACAAATAAAATCATATCTGATAAGAACAGCAGTATTTCATAATGTATAGAATAGCATATTATATGAGTGAAGACTGGCACAAGATTATTCTGCTATGCTGGATTTTGCATAGTTTGGATTTTGATATGAAAGTAAGATACTGAGGGGTGCAAAAACAGCCCCAACCCCTCCAAAAAAATCAACCCTGCCCCCTCCAAAAAAATCAACCCCAACCCCTTGCCCACAGTGTACCTGTCTTGTATTAGGGATGTGCACTCTGCTCCAAAAATCCAGGGTCCAATGGCCCTCAAAATCGTGGTGAGGCAGTTTCAAAACCATTGGAAACCCATGGTACAGTTAGAAGATTGTTTGGAGCCCTGAATGGATCTGTAGGTATCCAACTTTTTTTAGGTGACGTGAGGACATGTTTCATGGTGATGGACAACTAACTGAACACTTCCATATTAGGAAGACACTGTCACTGATGGGTGAGGGAGGGGTAGTTTTGAGATTGACATCTGTGGCTAACCAGTAGCCACAGTCTTCTCCCTGCCCCCTCCCCCCCCCAAATCACAATGCTTTGGTAGGGTGACCATATGGAAAGGTGGACAGGGTTCCTGTATCTTTAACAGTTGTATAGAAAAGAGATTTTGAGCAGGTGTCATTTGTATGCATGCAGCCCCTGGTGAAATTCCCTCTTCCTCAGAACAATTAAAGCTGCAGGAGCCCTGCCCTCTTTTGTATCTGGTCAATAGGGCAGGGTTCCTGCAGCTTTAACTGTTGTGATGAAGAGGGAATTTTACCAGGTGCTGCATGCATACAAATGACACCTGCTCAAATTCCCTTTTCTGTACAACTGTTAAAGATACAGGAGCCCTGTCCTCCTTTCCATATGGTCACCCTAGCTTAGGGGGAGGGATAGCAAATGATATAACCCATTTTCTCCCGCCCTGGAACTCATTCATTTGCTTGCTCATGGAGTGAGAAAGTGTCCATCACAGAATGATGTCCATATTTTCATACATGAATGTAGGACTCCTTCTTCTGCATTGTGTTACTTACATGGCACCATTTCCAGAGGAAAAAAATAGCAAAGTGTCTTACCTCTGACGATATGGGCTCTAGTCCACAAAAGTGAATGCCATAATAAAATGCATTAGTCTTTAGTGCGCCACATGAATCTTCTCATTTCCCCCCCCCCATTGCCTGTTCAGCAATGGATATGCATTTTGTCTCCCCAACACCATATCTGCCCCTTTTCAAACAGGTTTTGCACCCTATCATTCAAAGGGGGGAGGCATTACCCTGGGATGGAAATGTTTTTTGAAACTTGAGCACTGAGTCAAAAGTTCATTATAGCAAATTGGGTGTGTGTTTTGAGAGGATTAAAAGATACACCCAGCTGCTGTTTTGAGCTTACCTTAACACACACACACCCCAATATTCAGTGGTGGTAGTCCTCTTAGTATTTGATAGCCATCATTGCAGAGGTGGGCTATCATTTAGAGCTGGGGTGCAGAACCCGACAAGTATCCCCACATAAATCTCTCAGCTCCCTGCCCCTGGAAGTGTTCTGTTTTTCTGTTTTTTGTTTTTTCTGTTTGCTTACTGCTCTGAAGTTTACTGAGTATGAGCTTTATCACACCAGCATTATACTGTGCAATCACTGTGAATTGCATCAAAGGACTCTGAAGTTTTCCATGTTATAATCTGCATTTATTGTGAAGTACTCCCGTGCATCCTGCTTTAATTTTACTTCTTAACCAAAAGAAGTGCAATATTTTGCTACTAGTTTTTGAGCGTATCATTTGTTGTTTTCCGAGTGGCCACTGGAGCGCAGGAGCAGGATTTGAAGAAAAATTAAACAAATGCTTACATCTGTGTAAGCTTTAAAGATAAAGTCATCAAAATTGGCATAGTAGTAGATATTAAGGAGAGCTTTAAGCATACCAAATTTGAATCAGATTGGGTCATCCGTTGATTTTTTAATGATTTTTTTTACATTTCCTCCCTTAAACCCATTTCCTGGTACACAAGGATCTAGCCACCCAGTAGCAACGACAACAACAGTGACAGCTTAGCACTGCAGGGGATAATTTGAGGGAAACATGTACATGGGATGAAGCTCTATGACTGCTCCAACCATTATTTTCTGTCTTCTGGAGAGGAGTTGTGCGTGAGCAAAAGGAATATAGCTCTGTGTATGCTTTGATCTCCATTCAAAGTATAAGGGCAACAGGCAGGCATTTGGGATCACTGCACTGTCTGAATGCCATACCCAGCCCTCCCTTTTCCTCCAGCCAATCATAGTTGGAGAAATTGACTGGAGAGATGAGCATCAATGTAGACACCCCCAGCCAATCAGGCCACGGGCTTTGAGTTCAAACAGACGCCCACCTACGCAGAGAGGAAGCAAAACTGGTATGAGCAACAATGATAATCAGAGCAGCAAGACACATTTCACAAGCAGAACCAGCAGCATCTGTGGTTAAAAAAATAAATAAAAGAGAATCTGCCGGGGAAGTGGAATATGGACTTGGATTGCTTCTGTCACCTGTTACTACTGGCTTAAGCTCCTCTAGTTGGACATCTAGTTCATGAATCCTAAATTTTAACTTCCTTTGGCAGGAGGAAAAGTTTTTGATGAGGTTTCTTGAATGAATGATCATTGGATGGAAACACAGAAAATTCAGTGGAAATATACTGGTGTCAAGCTGTAGTGTCTTGTTTCCTTCCCTGTTCATTCATTCATTTATTTATTTAAGCATTTTTATCCCGCCATTCAGCCAAAAAAGGCTCTCACAGCAGCTTACAAAAATATTTCTTGACAGTCCCTGCCCACAGGCTTACAATCTAAAAAACATGACACAAAAGGAAAGGGGATTGGGAGGGAGGAGGAGGGGGGAAAGCAAAGCAAATTCAGGAACTACATTCTTGGTTGCAAAGTTCAGAAGCGACAGTTGGCAGCAGGAGGGAAGGGGCTCTCATCTGGAGCTGGACCCAGGCATGATGGAGAGGTGCCTGGCTGCTGCTGCTTCCCCCACTGATGGCCTCTGCAAGACAGTTCAGAGTTATATTCAGTGGAAATATACCTGTGTCAAGCTGTAGTGCCCTGTCTCCTTCCCTGTTCATTCTTATTGTTGGGTTTGTTGGTAGTACAGAGAATGGAAGATGAATAAAACAGAAGAAATGTTATGGAGTGCATTTAATTAGAAACTCGATTCTGAACCGCAATTAACCAGCTGCAGCCTACAATCTTAAGCCTGCTTACTTTCAGTTCTATTTCAATCTATTGAACTTCCTTCTGACTAAATATAGTTAGATATGATTGCAGCCAAAGACAGCTATGTTGTGCTTCGGAATCTAGATTATTTGTACTGAATTTGGGGGAAGGAAAGGACTGGAAGGAAATTGGTTTGCTTCCCCTCTTCTTTTCTTCCATACATTCCCCTGGATCAAGCTGTTAGCTTCATCACACCAGGGTTATACTGTGCAATCACTGTGAATTACGTGCAAAAGACTCCAACGTTTTCCAGTTTATAATCTGCTTTGACTGTGAAGTACTCCCATGCATCCTGCTTTAATTGTGCTTCTTAGACAAAACAGCCGACGTATTTTACTACCCCTTTAAGAGCGAATCTTTTGTTGTTCTCCGAGCAGCCACTAGGGGTGCAGGAGGATGATTTGATATGTTTAAACTACAAATTAAACAAATGCTTACATCTGCATAAGTTTTAAAGATAAAGATAAAGACATCAAAATTGGCACAGTAATGGAGGGCTTTCAGCATACCAAACTTGAATCGGATTGGGTCACCCATTGATTTTTAATGATTTTTTACATTTCTCCCCCTTAAACCCTTTTCCTGGTATGCAAAGGATCTTAGGAGCGCTGCCGCCTGGGGTGTGACCTAGCCAACAACGCCAACAACAACAACAGCAGCAGCTTTATGCTATGGGGGTAATTCGAGGGAAATGGGTACGTGGGATGAAGTTCATAGTCTTCAGTTTCACTTCCCCCTTTCTGTGGCATGGTTTGCTAGCCGCTACAGTGATCCCTTGGCTTCTTCTATGGTAAAACATTAGCTCTGCCTAGGTTACCCAGCCTTATCGGGCACCAGCTGCTACTGCATCATCATCATTATTATTTTCACCATTAGACTCTCCAGGATGATGCTACCAATAAAAGAGGCATGCTGTGATTATGCCGCATCATGTGTCTCCATAAGTACACATAACAAGGAAACAAGGGTAGTTCTGGACATGGCCTTCCACTCAACAGAAAGGATTTAGCAAGTCTGCTTCACATACAAATGCTTTACCATTTCTTCCTAAGTTCTGACAATCATCACATTACCAAAGGGAAGAAATAAACGTGTTCCACCTTCCTAGATCAGAGTGTGTTTCCAGCAACATTGTAGTCCCCTAGTTTATTAGTGCATAAAACAAACATTTTCTGTCCCTCTTGTTCCCCCCCCCCCTTGCTGGGTTGCCACTGGATTAAAAAACCAACAGCAGCTCAATAAAAAGGGAACACCTGTGCAATTCATTTTGCTCCTAAAAACCTCAGCAACAAAAAGAGATGTGTTGGCAAGACCTCAGAAGTCTCTTTCTTCCTCTACGACATGTTCCTTTAGAGGATTTCCATAGGGAGATGGGCTGGATATTTCAATGTTTCTGTTCCAAGTGCTTCAATGTTTCGCTGCCCTTTAAAAACAACAGGAATAACCAGTTCATGCAATTTCATTTTATGTCTCACTCTAGTAGTTACTAGACAGCCCTGGGAGTCCTGTAACCTCTATCTGTGCCTGACACCTATAGGTTTGCCATCAAAATTCTAAGGGAAAAGCAGGTACCTACATAATAGCCATTTTTTCAAGTGTTGTTTTCTTTGTATGAAAACAGACATACACGACCGGATTGCACAGTGTCCTTTAGTTTTTTGAATAATGTTCTAAGCTGTTCTGAGTACCGAAAACAATTAAGCAACTGGGACCCGATCTGACAAAGTTGTGTGTGGGGTATCCTAAAAAAGCAAGTATCTAGACAGAAATCAGGTGTAGATTCCCCAGTAGAATCCCCATTTCCGTATGAATTGGATCACAATTGTTTTGGACAGGCTACATAGGTAGCCCTGTGACAGTGCAATATGTCAAAGGCTGAATTATTAATAGGGATGTGCTCCGCTCCGATTAGGAGCGTAGAAGCAGTAGCGGATTGGCCTGCTCCGCCTTACCCAGAGGCGGAGTAGGAGCGGACCGCGGACCCCCTAGAAGCAAGGCGAAGAGAAGCGGCCATTTTTCGGAGCTCCGAGTTCAGGCGGAGCGCTCCGGTCGCCATCTTGAAAACATTTCACCATAGGATTGCATTGCGGCAAATAATCACGCATAACTACGTTGTTTTTGAAGCTATCATTCTGAAAATTCTTGTGCACAGAGAGTCGTGCATGGGGGTCATTTTGAGACCACTCTCACCTCTCTGCATCGTACGGGTCACGGGCTATATTTTTGTGAAAATCGGGTCAACCGCGCGGCTCAAACTGCGTTTTCGGCTTTTCGCCCATAGGATTGCATTGAGGGAAAGAATCGGGGATAACTGGGGGGGGGGGGTTTAAGCTATCATTCTGAAAATTCTTGTGCACAGAGAGTCGTGGATGGGGGTCATTTTGAGACCACTCTCAACTTTCTGCATCGTACGGGTCGCGGGCTATATTTTTGTGAAAATCGGGTCAACCGCGCGGCTCAAACTGCGTTTTCGGCTTTTCGCCCATAGGATTGCATTGAGGGAAAGAATCGGGGATAACTGGGGGGGGGTTTAAGCTATCATTCTGAAAATTCTTGTGCACAGAGAGTCGTGGATGGGGGTCATTTTGAGACCACTCTCAACTTTCTGCATCGTACGGGTCGCGGGCTAGAAGTTTTTAAAAAATCGGCGGGAAAAATACCTTTTTCAAAGGGCTGAGGGGCAGAGTCAGCTCCCGGTCATGATGATCCCAAAGTTGGAGGAGGGCATAGGCAAAACAGGTAACTTGGGATTCTGGGAAACTTCTCTTTCTTCATCTGAACGGGCTTTTCCCCGTGTTTTTTAACACACCTCGCAGGGATGTTGTGTGTGGGGTGCCCGATTTTCAAAAATTCGCCAAAAATCAGGGGATGATGGGATTGCTTTGAAACTTGGCGTGCGTGTGTATATCCCCATGAGGTGTCATGGTGCCAAACATGAGGTTTCTAACTTGAACAGAAAAAAAGTTGTATAATTTTTTAGCTTTCAATGCAAGCCTATGGGGGGGGGGAAACGGAGCTCTGGATCCGGATCCGGAGCTCCGGGCGGAGTGGAGCGGAAGTGGGCGGAGCGGGGGCGGGGCGGAGCGGCCCGATCCGAAAAATGGTGGATCTGCAAGTGAAGCGGAGCGGGGGGTCCGTGCACACCCCTAATTATTAAGCATAATGTAGTGGCTAAAGTGTTGGACTGGGAGTCAGGAGTTCTAGTCCTCACTCGGCCATGGAAACGCACTGGGGGACTTTGGACCAGTCAAAGACTCTCAGCCAACCTACCTCACAGGGTTGTTATTGTGAGGACAAAATGGAGAGGAGGAGGATTATGTATGCTGCCTTGGGTTCCTTGGAGGAAAAAAGGCAGGATATAAATGCAATAATACATAAATAAAATAATAAATAAATAAAATTTCATCAGGTGTCATTTATATGCATGCAGCACCTGGTGAAATCCCCTCTTCCTCACAACAATTAAAGCTACAAGAGCCTCACCTTCTTGACCATATACAAAAGAGGGCAAGGCTCCTGCAGCTTTAATTGTTGTGAGGAAGAGGGAATTTCACCAGGTGCTGCATGCATACAAATGATACCTGCTGAAATTCCCTTTTTATACAATGGTTAAAGATACAGGAGCCTTGTCCTCCTTTCCATATGGTCACCCTAGCTTAGTTAAAAAGTCAATGGGAACTTCCTTTCAATCTCCATAGCTGTGTGTGTTTGGCAGGGGTGATTTGTGTGGGGTGGGGTGGGGTGGGGGGGTGTTACAACTGAGTGGAGAGATCAGCTTCCCCTGGGAGCACTGGGATGTGATGGTGTGTCATCCATCCCTGGGACAATATATGGAAAAAAAGATGGATCCTTAACATTCTAATTTAAAGCATTTATTTTTGCACAGATTTTGTTTAAATTGCATATTAAAGAAGGAACGGGATGGAATGGACTAAGGCACAAACACATTGAAAGTTACAAGAACCAGAAACAGGTTGATCTGCCTATCCCTAGTTCACATCAGTGTTTATTTACACAGTTATGGGAATACATACAAGGGCAAAGAAAGTGAATATCCAGTTGTGACACTATCCACAGCCTGAGTGAACCATCGTTAGAATGCAATCCTATACATGTTTGGGCAAAAATGATCTTGCAACTCCCAACATGCTTCAGCCTGGCTGGCTGGGGCATGCTGGGAAATGTAAGAGAGGGTTTCTTTCTGTCTAAACATGAATAAGATTGCTTATGCAGACATAGTGCTTATGCAGACACAGTGTGGTGCATATGTGCACGTGTGCATGTTTAAATTATCTGCTATCTTCAGGGTGGCTAGAAATATTTTCTAAACATTTTTAAGGGGAGAAAGGCTTCTGGATTAATTCATAAACACCCCATGCACATGGTAGAAAATAGCCAGGCTGGAATCTTTGATGCTAAACTGATTAAAAAGAGGAAAATGCACTTAAAACTGGCATGTTAATTAATTGTGGCACTGTGGGAAATTGAGGATACTGAGATGGCAGTTCTCCAAATCAGCCCTAAGAAGGAAGAGCCAGGAGGGGCCTTCCAGTTGCCCATCAATCTTTTGCACTTGGACAGCAGACTGAACAGGTAGGTACCTGGTCACAGCCTTCCTGGCTATCGTGAGCTGTATCATATTTCTGTTTAAATTAGAGTGATCATTGCCAAAGTTGCATCTATACATATACATTAGCACATGGAGTTTTGAGACAAATCTGCATCCTCTTTTGTCCTTCTTTTTGGGAATGCATTTCCTCTTTTCTGGTGTGGTGTAAGTGGCCCCTCTAATTTGGGCTGATCAGGAAGAATTGATTACATTTCTATTCCACCAAGGACCTCAAAGCCACATACCTGGTGCTTCCTAGGGATACTTGAGGGATTTGATATTTGCAAAAAAAATGACCTGATCTGCATCTCTTGTACTTCTGTACCATTTGGAATTGAGCTAATTCCACTGGGTTTTTCACTTTTCTGAATGTTGCCAAATAGTCATTGGTGGTTTAAATATATCAAAATACATATGTATATAGGATTTTTGAGAGAAAAATACGCATCTAAGTACTGGTTAAAATATGAATTTAAGTACGTATTTTAGGGAGAACTTTGTTTAAATGCAGAGTAATGAGAAAACAGAATGGAATTATGGGTATAAACATGCAAAAGTGACACAAGCCAGAAACAGATTCGCCCATTCTTAGTGGTTCCCCTAACTTAGCCTCACAACTATCAAGTGACGTAGGTTAGGTCAGAGCTGGCCTCAACAGCAGGCATAGTAGGGCACCTGCTGAGGTCCCTTGGAGTTGCTCCTCCTCTTCACCACTGCTAATCCATTCTCCTCTTGCTCTGGCCCAGACAAAAGAAGTGGTGACAAGGAGGAGTAGCAGGTGACACTACCTTCTTGCTCACTGGCTCTTTGCCTGTCAAACAAGCAAGTGGCAGCAATGACGACAAAGAGGAGGAGGAGGAGCAGAGACAGTCCATGACAATGGCAGTGAGAAGGCTGACAAAGGGGTGTTTATTCAGGATGTCTTACCCAAGGGCCCTCAGATACATGGCGGGGAGTGGGGGAGAGAATGTCTCATCAGAGTTTACACAGGGAGCTTCATGGCTTAGCTGGGATGAACACACAGCTCTCCATCTCTGAGGCCTTAGATAGATGGGGCTTTATCCCAGGGTGATCCCCAGGATTGTCCCTGTGCAGCCACATGATGCACAGGGGATCCTGGGATCAGGGAGGGATGATCCCTCCCTTGCCCCAGGATCTCGCCCTCCACTTTAGGCCTGTTTTTTCTGCGGTCTTGGAACGTGTTTGCGGGCATTACAGTTTGTCCTGTCTCCTCACAGTTCCTCACGAGGAGCCAGGACCTGCGCATGGGGTGCAGAGGGGGGGGGAGTAAGCAAGGAATTTTTATTTTTTAAAAAAGGACTTACCTTTTGCGCACGTGCGCTTGTGCGCTGCTGCCTCTTTTTTAAAAATGGCGGGCGCGACGCCTCTCCCTCTGAGGTCATTGTGCACCACGTGTGAATATAGGGAGAGATCTCGCAATAAAAATATTGCAGGATCTTCAATCCTCTGTCCTGCTAGACCGCTAGGTCTAGCTGAGGCCACTGTCCAACTGTGTACCCATGATATCACTCCTCCTCATATGTGACATGCTATATATTATAGGTCATGTGTGGTTTGAAGAACTCATGTAAATTAGCTGGGTTTATATAATCTCCTGATTCCAACCCTCATTGACTGACTGTGGTCAAGCAACTATGACTAGTCAAATGAACTTTTTCAGAGGGTTGTACAGCCCTGCTGTATAAATTGATTTAGATTAGATCTTCACTGAGTCGGTAAGCGAAAGCCTTTTCCCATTAGTACTACTACAATTTTCTCCCTCTTCCCTCCCCATACACTTTTCCTTGTGTGTCATGTCTTTTTTTTTTTTTTTTAGAATGTAAGCCTGAGGGTAGGGACTGTCTTCTTTATTGATACATTGTAAGCCGCTCTGAGAGCCTTTTGGCTGAGGGGCGGGATAAAAATACTCTAAATAAATAAATAAATAAATACTAGCATTAGCAACAGTGGTAGTAATAGAAGAATTAAGGACATAGGAATCTCCCTTACGCTGAGTCAGACCTTGGGTCCATTTAGCCCAGTGGTGTCGACACTGAGCGGTAGCAGCTCTCCAGGGTTTCAGTCAAGAATTTTTTCCAATTCTACCTGGAGAAGCTGGTAACTGAATCTGGGACCTTCTACATACCAAACATTTGCTCCACCACATGTGTTTAGTGCCAATAGAATCCTTTGCATTTAGTATAATTCCAGAATTTTCAGACATTTCTTTTTTTATTATTTTCAAAGAAGGGATGATATGCTTATAAAATAATGTATATCTATAATTATAGAATATCTTCCCCTATATCAGCACTGGTAATGAGGAAAACAGGAATAGTGTGAAGAAACCTTATATATTGAGCCTTTTTTAAAGGAATAAATTTAAAAATAATAGATTATTGGGCTTTTCCCCCCTACAAAAAATGGGAGGAAAAATCTTGGGTATATTTGAAGGGGAATGTTCCAGCATATCTATCCAATTTGTTATGTGTGTTTAATACTTTGTCACACAGTGAAAAGGGGTTGCCATAACAACCATCATATTCTCACAGTAGCTGAAGATTTCTGAGATATAGCTCATCCTCATAAAGAACACTGTGTTATGTGACTTCTGGAGGGGCGGGGGAGGAACCTATGCTAGGCACGGAAAGCCTTGGCCCAGATTGTGCCCCCAAGTTATGACTAGAATGAGGAATCTTTCCCCACACAACTCCCACTAAACTAGGCAGAATTGTGCCATTTCACACCTCAACAATCCAGAGAGAAAAGGGTGGATATTTCCCAACCGGTTGCGTGCACAACAAACCATGGTAAATTCCCACTACATAAAAGTTTGTCTGCATTATTTACTCTTTCACACTATCAATAGCCCACTTCCCCCACAAAAAAAACCCTTTAAAAACTTCCCTCTTGAAAAATCACAGGAAGCCCCTCCTCGCCCCAATTCACTATGTGTGAATGAGGCAGTAAATCCCACCCCCATTTTCATTTTCATTAAGTCCTAAAGCTCACATCAAAGGCAACAGAAGTGTCGTGTTGGGTGAGTCCCCATCAACAATACATTGTCTCTGAGCCACCTCTAAGATCCTTATGTTTGATTGTACAGCACCGCATTCCCTAGGATCAGCCTATAAACAAAGCCTACAGCCTCTGTACCAAGAGACACACATAATGCCTCATAGCATTTCATCCTTACAAACATTCTTCTGGTAGTATTCTGTGCACAAAAAAAATTACAAGAGTCATTTAACCGGCTGGCAACAATAAGAGGCAGATAGAACAAATTATATTAGTGAAGCAAACCTGAGATCACAAGGATTAAATAAAACAGAGGGGAGGAAACATCAAAAGGAGGCAAAAGCTTAGTTCTCTTAGAGGCAGGAAACCTGGATCTAGACTGTGCATGAATTAGCTGTCATTACATGCATAGACGGCAGGAGTCTTCTCACAAGAAAATGAGATGTCAAGGAGAACAGTTCTAACATCGCTTTTTCAAGTGCCAACTCCAGATTTTTGAGGCCCCTTGGGCAAGGCATCCTCAGTGGACTCCCTCTCAAGTCTACGTTCTCATTGCCATTGTCATCAGCTGCCATTGCTTCTCCTCCTCTTTCTCATCATTGCTACCACATGCTTGCTTGACAGGCAGAGAGCCAGGGAGCAAGTCGGCAGTGACATCTGCTGGCCCTCCTCACCACCATCATTGCCTGGACCAGAGTGAGAGGCAGGTAAACATGCAGGTTACAATAGTAAAGAGAAGAAGCAACTCCAGAGTTTCTAATCATTGGACCCCTGCTTTGGGGTGGACCCTTGGCAAGGGCCCAACCACATCTACCCTTGATGTCAGCCCTGGCCTTCTCTCTCTGGCATGCATGTTTTCTGCGTAGAGGGATGTCTTGGTATGGAATGACATTCAATCATCTGAGCCCCCACCTACTATCTGAAATAATACAGCTCAGACACAGGTTTATAAACTCAATGAACATAAGACCCAACAGAAGAACAAGAACTGTGATAAAAATGAGAAGTCAAGGGTGGAGCAAGAAGGAAAATTCATGGGTAAAATAATGTACAATTGGAAACATCATTTAGAATACGAAAATCTACGATCAAGTCAAAATTGTACTACTGCAACAAATGATCAAGATGAACTGTGCAGCCAGTGGCAAATCAGTAACCAGAGAGCAATAAATTACGATGATTATGCAGAAAATAGCTACTGCCTATCTTTCCTCTTGTAGGTAGAATCTGCACAGCACTTGCCCTCATTTATGTTTTGCTTTCTATGGGTTTTATTAGAATATGATATTATAACTTAAATATAGAGTTCATAACTAGCTCCCCCCGGGAAATGTAACCCTGCCCTGATGTCCATGTTCTCATGTCGTTGATAGCAGTAGCCAATCAAGTGGACCAGGGGTGGGAGAAAGCAGAACACCACTATTGGGAAAGGGAAACATTCTGTTCAATATTACAAAAGAGGAGAAGTAATATTTATTATTACTTAGAAATAATATTTTAGAAGTAATAAAAGTAATTATTTAGAAGTAATAAAAATATTTTTATTACAATGAAATTATTACAATAGACTGAATTATTTCTATAACAGGAATTTCATTGTCCTAAAAATAATTCAGTTTATTGTAACAACATCTACGTAGGGACTTTAAAAACAGTGTTTTTGTTATCAATGTAATGTTTGGGAAGTCACTATTGACTCCCTATTCTATGTTGTTTGATTGAACTGCTTTATAATTGATGTTACTATTTTGTTTGATTGAACTGCCTCATAATTGTTGTTATTATATAAAATAAGTCCCTGTTTTGAAATTTGATATAAATGTGGTTTGATTCAACTGTTATGCAGTTGTGTGCCTAGGGGCATTCCTTACCATTTATGATTACCAAGTGCAGCCTTCGTGTTTATTGACTAGCTGTGAGAGAACACCATTTGAGTTCCACTTCAGTAAGCAAAATATCTTGAAATACCACGGCTGCTATGTGTGGCAGCTAATTAGAAAAGATGATGGTGGTGGTGGTGATGACAAAGGAGAAGAAGAAGAAAAAGAGACAGCAGCAGCAGCAGCAGACGTCGTAACCCAGATCTCTCATGTTACATCGAATCTGGCCCTAATTCTCCTCTCCATATCTTCACCAGAACACTAAGCAGCCCTGATTCCAATCATCCCAATGCCTCCCCCTGGACTGAATATATATATATATATATATATATATATACACACACACACACACACACACACACACAGTGTATGTACACATACACTATACTTCTCTAGGGGGGTACAAAAGAAAACTTCTCATTCTTAGTTTTGTAAAGGTAATTTTTGCAGCCATTGTAGCAGGAGTGGGGAACCATATTTGGAGTAGTTTATCTGAATGACACCCCACCTGGCCTTCTGCAGCCCAGATGTCAGTGGGTGTGGCCACATCCCGGATATCATTGGGTCCCCTGGAGTTCCAGCAGATGCTTTGGCCAGTGTCACTTCATCCACCATATGTACTAAGCAAGGCATGGTGTGGGCAAACCTGTCCCAACAATGATGGCACTTTACTATGTTACCCATGCCATACCCTCCTATATACACAATTTCCACTAATATATTTTGGCTAGGGATGCTAGAGAAATCCTTGATGGACCTGAATGACATTAGATTCCTGAGAATCCGACCTGCAGAATCTACAGGGGACCAGCTCTCCCTGCTGGCTAGGTTTGTACATTTTAAGTGTAACTTTTTCTCTCTAAAAACTAGGGATGGGCACAGACCCCCCCGATCCGCTTCTCTTCCAGATCCGCAAATTGCGGATCGGTCCGCTCCGCTCCACTGCGAAGCTCTGGATCCCGATCGGAGCTCCGCTTTTTCCCACCATAGGCTTGCATTGAAATCCAAAAAACCCTACAACTTTTTTTCTGTTAAAGTTAGAAACCTCAAGTTTGGCACCATGACACCTCATGGACATATACAAACACATGCCAAGACTCAAGCAAATCCAAGCATCCCCTGATTTTCGGGGAATTTTTGAAAATCGGACACCCCGATTTTCAGACATGGGATTTACTCTGACGTTTTAACAGATAAAAACTTGGAAGCAGGCACAACAATAAGGAGTTGAACCACAATGAAAGCCTGCCTGACTTCACTGAAGAGGAAAAGCCAGGAGAGCTTGGGCTATGAGGTGTAAATATAAAATGGAATAAATAAATAAACAAAGGAGGGGTAGAATTAAAAGCAGCAGTGTTGCTGAATAAACAACAGGAAGAATTTTTTAAAAAAGGCTATATCTGTCTTTTACCAGTAAGAGGAAAGTGGACGTGCCCAGGGGGAGGGGGATATGCCAATTTGACTGGCCCTGTCTAGGGACCAGTCTTTAAGAAGCAAACTAACACTTCAACTCATGATAGGCATTAGTCTCTCTCCACTGGTTACTCTTTGGAGGGCTCTGATGACCCTCCAAGGGCAGGAGAGTGTGTGCACTTGGCACGTCCACATGCCCTAGGGGACCTCATCCCCTTGCACCACATCTATTCAGTTGTTCACCAAGGTTAGGGTGGGTAGCAGTGCTGTGTTTCCTATCTGTTATTTATTTGCTTAGTATATGATTTCAGGTTGTGTTTGTGCATTTGGTGGGGCTACTGTTTTAAAAAACACTGGGAAAAGTCTGTTCAGACTAAGAAAGAGAAGTTTCCCAGTATCCCAAGTTACTAGTATCCCGTTTTGCCTATCCCCTCCTCCAACTTTGGGATCATGTGATCATGACTCTGCCTCTCAGCACTTCAAAAAGGTACCTCTCCCACTTTTTTTACCTGATTTTTTAAAAAAATATAGCAAGCAAACCGCACCACGCAGAGAGCTTAGAGTAGGCTCAAAATGACCCCCAGCCACGACTCTCTAAGCACACAAACTTTCAGAAAGATAGCTTAAAAAACAACACAGTTATCCCCTATTCTTTTCCACAATGCAATCCTATGGGTGAAATTTTCCAAAATGGCGGTCGGAGTGCTCCACGAAAAGAGAAGCACTCCGCCTATGGCCGCTTCTCTTCGCCATGCTTCTAAGGGTCCGCGGTCTGCTTCTACTCTGCCTCTGGGCAAGACGGAGCAGGCCAATTCGCTTCTGATTCTCCGATTCTAATCGGAGCGGAGCACATCCCTACTAAAAACAGAGAGGGACGGATTTCCCCACAATAGACATCCCTGGGCTGGACATTGGCGGATTCACACTTCCATTATTTTGATCCTACTGTCTCCTTACCCAGGTCAATTATGCAACTATTATGTGCATTTTTGTTCACAATTCCCTTACCTATGCAACTTTTCCTAATGTACACATTTCTTAGCCAAACTATTCAGAGAAGTGTCCAATGCTAAGTTCCAATCCACATGTTAGTCCAGGAAGTGCAAATTAGGTCTGTTCACTTGGAGCCTTCCTAGACCTGCCGGCTTACGCCGGCAGGGAGGCGGGGCCAAGGCGTGCTAACGTTAGCGCGCCTCCCCCACACTTCCAGACGGTGGAGCTGCAGGGAGGACGCAAGCCCTGTGGCGTCCGCCATTTTTTGTTTTTTGTTTAAAGGGGCCGCAGGTGGCCAGAAGACTCCGGGAAGGTAAGGGTTTTTTAAAAAACCGGGGGGGGGGAAGGATGTCAGGGTGGGTGGCAAGGGTGGCAAGGGTGACAGAGGGAGCTCCGTGTGCTGCTGCCGCCGCTCGCAAGCAGGCGAGCGGAGCTTGCCCGGGCACTGGGCGTTGCCCGGGCAAGCGCCGCTCGCCTGCTTGCGAGCGGCGGCGGCGCGCGGCGCTCCCTCTGTCACCCGCTGCCCCCCTTGCCACCCCCCCTGCCATCCTTCCCCCTCCCCTCTCTTTCCCCCCGCCCCCGGGCCGATGGGCACAGCGCTCATACGAGCGCTGTGCCAGGCCGGTCTGCAGCTTTTCGCGTCTCCTCGCAAGTAAGCGAGGAGCCGCGAAAAGCCGTGGAAGTCTCCACACTTCCCCCAGCCCCAGCCTGAGGCCGGAGCTGGGAAAAAGCGCACCATAAGCGACTTTGCTTATGGCGTGCTAGACCAGGCCTCACTGCGGCCTGCCGCCGGATTCCCCTGTGCGTCATCTGGATGCACAGCAGGGAAACCGGGTTGGAAGGCGCACTAAGGCCTGGTCTAGCAAGGCCCTTGGATAATATGAACCAAATAAAATCCTCCCCCATTCCTAGGAAAAAAAACTACAACCAGATTCCTGAAGGAATCCTACAGGATACAAAAGCCACTGATTCAAGTTTTCGTTCATTTTTACTGGATTTTTGTCAGCATGGCTGACTCGCAGGAAAACAGCCAATATTTTATTGTTGCAGGATAAAGAGTGTCAACAGACAGGAGAGAAATTTCCTTACCATTGCTCCCCACCCCCACTGCTTCAGTCCCACAATACTTCCTCTTTCTTCACATAGGGGAAGAAAGAAGAAGTAAACAATGACCACATGGCCCATTCAGTGGCCATTTTTATTGTGGCACTTTTCCTGCACACAACAGGAAATGGTAGCACATTCTGTTTTAAAAAAATCAGATTTAGAAAAGTCTATTTTGTGATGGCAAGAAGGAGCGGGAGACCCATGGGAGACAGATAACAACATCAAAAGGTCCTGCGAACAACCGTAAGTGGGGAGTAATGAGCGTGCAATAAAACGCTCGTCTGATGACACTCAAAGAATCAGACAAATGCTATTTTTAACAGGATTGACTAATCTCCCATGTATTCCCACTCGGTATGTTTATGTTAATAGATGAACTTGGTGTATCTAATTTCAAAGATATTGCCATTTGGAAGAGATCATAATTACACCAGCTACGGAAAAGTGGCATTATAAAAATTAAAAAAATATATGAATGCAAGAAATGTTAATACACTTTAAATGGTTGCATTGTCATTTCGATGTCTCTTCTTGTACTCATAATGAAGGTTCCAAAATACTGCCTATCAGAATAACAACACTGAGCTAAGGAGTGACTGCACAATGTAACTACCAGTACTCACTAGCGCAATGGAGAAAAGTACCAATTAGCTACCAAAATTCAGCACCATGGCAGGGGGAGGGGGATGATTTTTCACTGTCATGCCACTGAATTTCAGTGGCAAATCACCATTCCCCCCCTCCCCCGTTGCAGTAGCAAGTATTCATTACATTGGCACAAGCATTAGTTTTTGCTAAGACAACATCACCAGCCTCTGTTCTGGGACGCCACTGAATACAACCCATTATTTTCAATTCTGTGATAATAGCAATTTCTGCTTGATAACCTGGAAATGTGAACGTGCAGGAGCGAATCCTACTATTATTTTCTGGCATGGAAAGGTCTCAAGCAGTGATTTTTGTAGGTCCATTGATGAAGAACCTTTCACCAATCAGCTGAGCAAACTGCAGGGTGTGGGTGTGGGTGAAAGTGGTTCTCTACTTTTAGTCTAAGACAATAGTGGGGAACCTGTGGTCTTTCAGATGTCATTTGACTACAATTCCCAACATCCCTAGTCATTGGCCATGCTGGCACAGCTGATGGAAACTGGAGTCCAACAACATCTGAAGGGTTCTACACCCCTGGTCTAAGGTTTTAATCCTATGCACGCTTACCTGGGAGAAAGCCCCTCTGAACTCATTGGGACTGACTTTTGAGTAAACTTGCTAAAGATTGCTCTTTAAGCCCATTTTTGTCCCAATCCTATTATAGTTAGCATGTTTAATACATATCTAGGTGAGCAATGGCTAGCTTGCTTCTGCATCTAAATCTCCCTTGCTAGATTAGGATGTTAAGCAAAAGTGCTTCTTTTGCTCATTAAAAGCATACTGCAAGAGACAACTGGACAAGGTCCATATGAATAATTCAAACATAAAGAAGAATTTTGAATATCACATTTTTTAAAAAGCCTCTCCAAGCGCTCAAGGCCAGTAACCAGGAATAAAATAAACCTTTTGTAATCCCATCATTCAATTCCAAAATGTGTTTATCTGTATGCCGCCCAGAGATCTTATTGATATAAGGCAGGATATAAATGTTTTAAATAAATAAATAAATACTTTTAAATAAAACTGTAATCACTTGCACACATGTAACTTTTTATGGGATTTATTTATTGTTTTTGGGTGTAGCCCATTTTATGAGGGCCAAAGGGACCTCTAAGTTAAGGACTGTCCTTATTAACAAAGAAAGAGAAAGTAATAAATGTATGTATTTATTTATTTAGCCTGAATTAGCCTTCAACAGAATTAGTTTCATCAGATGTTGGGTTGATGAATAAAACAACATTTTCTATTCTTTGAGTCATTCAACACCATCAAGACTTTTGCCCAATAAGTGTTACAGCATGTTCCCAATCACATGCTACACCCGATTGCATGTTCCACCCAACACTGGGAGAAGACTGTGGTCACATCAGGGCAGGATTTTGCAGTGGTCCAGGTCCTCACACCACAGAATGAGCAAGAGGGCCTCCTATACACAGCAGGGCTGTCTTACCATATTTTGAAGTAAACAAAGCAATATGCAGTACCAGCACTGGCTGTTAATCTGCATACGTACTTTCAGTGTCATTGCAAAGTTGAGATAGGAGCGCAACATGAGGACCATTTCCTTCCCTGCTTTTCAGCTACATTACCACCAGGTGGCAATGAGGTATAGAGGAATAGCACAAATACACAAGAGGAAATCATATTTCCTTTCACTTTCACAATTAAATGCTGCATTTTCCCTGCTTTAAAAAACTTGCCAAAAAGTGCTGGTTATACACAGATGCAAAACTGGAGGATCATGACATTGGCCATAGCTAGACCGGGTGAAATCTCAGGGCAATCTGCACAGGGGATCCTGGGATCAGGGAGGGATGATCCCTCCCTTGCCCTGGGATCTCGCCCTCCCCTTTAGGCCTGTTTTTTCCATGGTCCAACCTGAGCCCAAGACCGTGGAACATGTGGCTGGGCGCTGCAGTTTGTCCCGGCTCCTCACGGTTCCTTGCAAGGAGTCGGGACCAGCGCACAGGGCACAGAGCTCCTTGAGAGCACGGCGCCCATCGGGGATGGGGTGGGGAGAGCAGGGAAAGTAATTATTTAAAAAAACACTTACCTTTTGTGCCCGAGCATTCATGCGCATCTTCCCCTTTAAGATTTTTTTTTAAAATGGTGGGCGCCTCTCCCTCTGGGGTCATTGCGCATCGCGTGTAAACAGAGCAGGGATCTCACAATAAAACCATCACGATATCGTCACCCCTCCATCGCGGACTAACAGGTAGGTCAAGCTAAGGCCAAAGTCTATAGAACCCATAAACAACCAGGAATGATAAATGCCTCATGGAGAAAAGCTCTGAGCAGAGGAGCTGCTTAAAACCTTTCCCCTCTGGTTGTTACTTTTCTCCTCCAAATCAGCTTTCCCCTAGGCTGCAGGGGAAAGGGTAAAGATACCTGGATCTATTCTCTTGCAGGTGGAAAAGCAGCTGGGGTGGGGAATTTTGAGCCAAGACACAATCAGAAGGGAAAGCATTAAGTACTTCTCCTCTGCCGTTACTCTTTTCAGAATTGTAGCCCCATGCAGTTATTTTTTAAGTCAGGAGACTATTACAGATTCCTGCTGTGTTCAGCTCTGGGAGTTTTGCCTATATACCAAGAGTGAATGCACAAGCTTTATGACCAAAGTGCACAGAGGAAAACACCAACCAACCCCAGCCTGCCTGTGAAGCACACCCAAAGCAAACTGTATGGAAGTGACACAACAACCTCTTGTTGATAACCCCAGACACTGCAGCACTTTGGAAAACAAGGAAGACGACATCTCTCTTATATTTTACTCATTAACTTTTAAAAGCCTCCACTGGCGGTGCTGGATCATTGCAGCAAAGTCTAAATGATGTATGAAACTCTGCTTTGTTGACACCAAAGTGGGATGCTTTACCTGCACTCGTATAGAACTATACTGAATTGTGTGGTTTTCATTTTGATGAACTGGCTATTGGGCAGTATAGAATATATATATATATATATATATATATATATATATATGGTTAGAGAGAAACACATGGGAGGGGGTGGCTGCCTCATGCCCACCCATCCCCTTCTCCATCCAAAAATAAAGTGGAGAGCAAATGAAAGATTGACATATTAGCTGTCAACTTCAGGACCTTCTCTCAGATGCATACATGGATAGTCTTAATAGAAAACTGAAGGATAATTCTCACCAAGGCTCATTTTCTCTTCATAGCAATGAGGCTGCATTTCTACAATGCCAGGTTTAGATACCGGTTTTGCAAAGACACCCTTCATTATTATGAGCTAAGTCACTTTACCCTGATATCTTAAGTGCTGAGCTCTCATGCGGACAGGGCTATCCAGCAGGGTGAAGCCGCCTGCTTCAGGCAACATCTGAATGGTATCACATCTGAATGAGGCAGCCAGACCTTTTAAAGTAGCCTTCACCAACCTGATACCCTCAAGATAGGTTGGACTGCAATCCCTGTAACGCTCAGCCAGCACAGCCATTACAGGAGTTATAGCTCAACACATCTGGTGAGCACCAGGTTGGGGAAGGCTTCTTTTGATCCTAGTTGAGGGGTTAGGGATGCAATCAGAGCTCCACTCCAGGCAACAAAATGTTTTGGGCCTCCACTGTTCATATGGATCTTCCATTCCTGTGGAAATCTATTTCAGATATTAAGCCTGGGCAAAATGATCATATGTGGGATGGCAGTGGGAAGGGTGGGAGTGACATCACATTCTAAGCAACACAATTGGTTGAGGGAGGAGCCAACTGCAATGTTGCTGCTCCAAGGCCAGTCCTACCATTTGGCAGAGTGAGGTGGCCAGCTCAGGTGGCAGATGCTGGGTTGCAGTGACAAGGTGTTGGATAGGATGACCATATGAAAAGGAGGACAGGGCTCCTGTACCTTTAACAGTTGCATAGCAAAGGAAACTTCAGCAGGTGTCATTTGTATATATGCAGAACCTGGTGAAATTCCCTCTTCATCATAACAGTTAAAACTGCAGGAGCCCTGCCCTCTTCTGTATCTGGTCAAGAAGGCCCAGCTCCTGTAGATTTAACTGTTGTGATGAAGAGGGAATTTCAACAGGTGCTGCTGAAATTCCCTTTTCTATGCAACTGTTAAAGATACAGGAGCCCTGTCTTCCTTTTCATATGGTCACCCTAGTGTTGGAGGACAGAACTCTGAGGGCCATGATGCCACTTCTTCTTCCACTAGGTCACTGGTATGCAAAATTCAGCTCTTAGCCCAGTTGTCTTTTCTACACAAAACAGGGCAGGGTGCCGTTTTGTCTGTCCTCTCTGGCAAGAAAGTGTCTTGGGCCAGTCCTGCTGCCCCCACATCTCACATGCATTAATTTTGCTCCTGATAAATGTACGATGAAGGTCTAGTAATATTTGTTCTTTGGGTTTTAAGGTCCAGGTGTCCTGCTTTACAGAGCACAGTCCTCTATTTAAAAGCCTATCAGAGAACAGTCCTCTATTTGAAAGCATCCTCTGTTTCAACAGCAGTCCAAGTCTGCTTTAAAGCTAGAACCATCAGAAGGGAGAGCAGGGAGGGGCCTTGAAGTCATCCACAAGCAGCGAGCACCTGGGAAGTAGACTGAGCAAGGCACGCAGGTGACCTGGTCACAGTCTTGTCTACAAGGATGAGATGGAGTGTATTTCTATTTAATTGTAGGAATGATGTTTAAATGTGAATCTATAAATATAAATATTATTTTATCTTTGCCTTCTGGTGATATGAGTACTGGTGTTGCTGCTGTTACCATTATTGTTGCTGGTTTTATTGTTGGTTTTATTGTTATTTTATTGTGTTTATGTTTATGTTTTTATTGAGGCCCAGTATTGGGCAAAAGGAGGGATGCCACTACTACTACTACTACTACTACTACTACTACTACTAATACTACTACTACTACTACTAATAATAATAATAATAATAATAATGCTTTTAAAATGTTAACTGATTTATATATGTTATTGCTGTAAGCCGCCTTGTCAGGGCTTCTGCCCTGAAAGGCAGCCAAGAAATGTTTTAAATAAACAAAAATGAGTTTATGCCTTTTAGTGCATCCATGAGCCTTCTTTTGTTCTCTTTTTTGTTGTTGTCAAAGCATGTCCTTCTTTCCTTCCTTCCTTCCTTTCTTGGCGATACGTTACTGCCCACCCTATTAGATATCCAAAGGGCTTTCAGAGAATAGGCATTAATTCTTGGCATTAGCATCTCCCTCAACGTGAATTACCCTTACAAAAGAAAATCTTTGTGACCACTAACCTTCAGGGGTGTGTTCTCATTAATGCTTATCAGTGATAACCCTGTATTTATGTGAAGCTGATCGCACTCTTCTCATCTGATGTCTTCAATTTTGTTAGTAGAGGGAAGAGCAGAGCTTGGGAAACATTTTGAAATATAGCGATGGCTGGAGAGGCATCTCTTCAGAACCGCGAGGCTGTCAGGAGCATAGGTATTCCATCACTGGGATGCTGCTGCTGCTTTATTATTGTTTTTAAGCAGAGCTTCAACAATTAAGGAGTGATATTTATTATGGAGGAGCGCTACTAGGCAATAAACAGCTTTTGTGGGCAATTAGGCACCAAAGCATTGCTGGGATTCCAGATAACCACAAACACTATTTATTGCAAGTCCATCAGTGTTACTCAAGGCAAAAACAGTTTCATCAAGCCGCCACATGGAAATAACTGTAACTATATATACTGCTCCTGGAAGAGCAGTATATGCTCTTAACTTTGTTCTAGAACCTTCTATATGACTTCATCAATGCCTGCCATTGGGTCCTGGGAAACAAGTCACCATTATGACCATTGAAACACTGAAAGAGTACACCCCGTTCCCCAGATTAGATATGTTCAGATGTGTCTATACATGGGTTATTTTTATTTATTTTTTAAAAAGGCATTCTTCAGTATATAGTTGCACAGCTTTTTGGACCTTCTGTTTCATTTCTAAATGCATTTTTAAATATATTGCCAACACTGACTGGCAGCTTCTCTCCAGTGTTTCAGCCCTAGCTGGAGATGCATGGGATCAATCCTTGGACCTTCTGCATGCCAAGCAGGTGCTTCACCACATGTCCATGATGTGTGGTATTGGCAAAAGATTTCTTTTCTCACGTACCAAATGTGACAAAAATATAAGTAACCATATTCTGATGGTTTTTAAATTTTGTATACTTTTTAATGTTTACTGTTTTAACTTTTGTGAACTGCCCAGAGAGCTTTGGCTGTGGGGCGGTATATAAATGTAATAAATAAATAAATAAATAAATAAAGTAAGAAATGACAACTATTTGAACCATTCCCCATATTTAATCACTTTTCGTTGTCCATAACAATGGACAAAACTACATATTGTCACTGGTATACTTTTTTTTTTTTAAGTGCATAAGCTTGAGACTTTTAAAGCTTTGTTTAGAGACAATGGTGTGCCCTTCCATGAAAACCCACAAAAATAGTTCACACCTGAACAAAGAGAATATATAAATTCACTTTCCTGCCTTAATTTAAAATATCATTTTTAAAAAAATCTATGCCACGAAATAGTCTGGGCTTAAAGCATGAAGCATCTGTTGGAGATTTCAGCCTTTCCTTTGAGTTTCTAGAAAGGACTCAACCCTTTAATGTATTTTTCATTGTTGAATGTTATTTAATGTTTCATTACTGCCTAAATTAAATGGCCATGGCATGCCTTGATGGTTCAGCGATGTTATCTGGTTTGAGGAAACGTGTCTGAGTGTATGAAGGAGCATCGTAATGCCCTAAGCTTTAGTCTATGTGCCAGTATTTTAGCCTTAATATGCAATCCACATTCATAAAAGACATTTTTTCCTCCTGCCCTCTGCAAACCATTAATATTTTACAGAGGCAAGCAACACATGCTGTCAATGCCAAGAGTTTCACATTATGCACAGGGTGAATAGAATAACTCAACACTTAGAAAGCTCTTTTTATCTTCAAAGTGCATTAGCCCAATAAATGAATCTGACTTTAGGAGCATCTTTCAGGTGAGACCTTTAAAGACTGAAATCTTGTTAGCTTTCTGAAAGCATTAATGTTCTCAGGTACCACATGTAAGGATGAGACACAATGAGGGGTGCTTTAGAGCTACACATGCCAAGGGAATCAAGATGGATAATTCCTAGAGGTGTGTGCCAACCCCAGTTCTACTAAAACCCTGATTTGGCACTTTGGAAAAAGGCCCACTTCTGCCTGGACCAGTTTGGAGTTGGTCCACTTTGACTCAGTAGTGAATCTGGGTTGAGGTTCAGAAAAAAAAACAGAGGCTTCGTGCTTCCCATTGACTATCATGAGGAATCAGAAACTAGCTATACCCATTTCTCCCGTGGTCAGAATTGGATGACAGTTGCATTATGTCTGCCCAATGTCAGAAAAATAGATGCAGGGGCTTTTGTGGCATGTGCTTTTATATTTTGAACTTTTTTAAAAAAGTGAACTGCTGAGTGCTAATAACCTTGTTATTTCTTGGCAGAATTTACCTACTTATATAATTGTGTGACGATGTATTTTATACATTATACATTATAAATAAATAAATAAATAAATTCCTTGACTGCCCTCCCTCCAGTAGATTCCATGGTGGTGAAGAACAAAGATCTCACAAAACACTCACGTATATAATAAAATCATAACGTTAACAATAAAATGTTCTTGTAGCAACCAGCAGGGCTGAAAGCAGTTCACGATCGTATCTCGGCATGTCTTTCAGATATCTCAGCCTGGCTGCTTCATCATCGTTTGAAACTTAACATGGCAAAGACTGAACTGCTAGTTTTTCCTCCTAAACCTTCTCCTCACCTCTCATTCTCCCTTACTGTCAACGATGTCACGCTTACTCCGGTCAAGGAAGCTCGTAGTCTTGGCTTTATATTTGACTCCTCGCTCTCCTTTACTCCTCACATCGAGGCAGTAGCTAAATCCTGTCGTTTCTTCCTGTATAATATTGCCAGGATTCGACCATTTTTGTCTGTCTCTTCTGCCAAGACTCTTGTTCACGCACTGGTTATCTCTCGGTTGGACTACTGCAACCTTCTTCTCTCTGGCCTTCCTTCGTCTCACATCAGTCCGCTGGTCTCTGTCCACCACTCTGCCGCTAAGATCATCTTCTTGGCCCGCCGCTCTGACCATGTCACTCCACTTCTGAAATCTCTTCATTGGCTTCCAATTCACTTCAGAATCCAATATAAACTTCTCCTACTGACCTTCAAAGCTCTTCACTGCCTAGCTCCTGCCTATCTCTCCTCTCTCATCTCACACTATTGCCCCGCTCGGGCTCTCCGCTCCTCCGATGCCATGCTTCTCGCCTGCCCAAGGACCTCCACTTCCCTTACTCGGCTTCGTCCTTTTTCTTCTGCTGCCCCTTACGCCTGGAACGCTCTTCCAGAACACTTGAGAACTACAAACTCAATCACTGCTTTTAAGACTCAGCTCAAAACTTTTCTTTTCCCTATAGCCTTTAAATATTGAGTTTGTTCTGACTTTACACTGTTGGTTTTGCCCTACCCTGTGCCTGTTTACACTTCCCTGTGCCTGTTTGCATTCTCCTTCCCTCTTTATTGTTTACTACAACTTATTAGATTGTAAGCCTATGCGGCAGGGTCTTGCTATTTACTGTGTTATCTGTACAGCACCATGTACATTGATGGTGCTATATAAATAAATAAATAATAATAATAATAATAATAATAATAATAATAAAGGCAGAAGAGGAGGAGATGGTCACTCAGCAGAGGTGATGGAATGGCCCTGTGTCTCCTCTGCTCCCTCTGCTCTGCAGCCTGCCATGCATGAGAAGGCTATGCATGCTATCCCTGACATAGTGGGGTTAACAAAATAAGGATGCCATTCCCCTGTGCATGTCGACAGGAATCCAGGGGGGCAAAGGGAGCAAGTCACCTGAATATAGGAAATGCTGTGCATAGCACATGATTTAGCACAGGGCTCCCAGTTTTCTTCTCTTAGCAGTTTAAGTAGGAAAGAGTTTTGACCAGATCCACGAGTAATAAATGGAAAGAAAGCTTCCACCCCAACCTTAGTAATAAAATTATGGCCCCTTGTTTTAGCCTGGCTGCCAAAAAAATGATTTTATTAATCTATCAGTCTAATCCTGTAGTAGACCCTTGCTTTATGCAACGACTACCCTTTCTTTCTGCATTAGGCAAACCTTCATTCTTTCTCTGTCTCACCTGTATTGTTTTGCATGCTGTTTGAGTAGGAGTTTCTTCCAAGCTGGGCTGGAGGGCAGTTTCTGGGCCTCTGCTGTGAAGTGTATGTGTATTGTGATTGATTGCATTCATTAGGAAGGTTGACTGTTGTTTGTTTCATCATCAATGGATCTGTTAGCCAACAAGATAACTGAGAGCCAGCCAATGTGTTCTAGTAATTACCGAAAGTTCAGATAAAGCATTTTGCAAAAGAGCCTGACCATAATGAATCTTTGCTGACGTACAGCAGGCAGATCATTATCTATTAGAAACCATTCTATAGGTAGCATGGCAAGGATCCCAACCCAAACAGAGAAGAGTTTATTTCTTGCTAGTTTTCAGATGCCAGTAGACACTCCCCACAGGGGTCCAGGTTTTACTCCACAGACAGGAAGTTGATTTTTAAATGGAATCGGGCACCCAACCTGGTGACCTCCAGTTGAATTGGACCACAACTCCCATAATCCCCAAACAACAAACTGGGGAAGGCTACTCTTGGGATGTCAATATTGTACGAGATCATTAGATTCCACACTTTTTTATTATTTATTTATTTATTTATTGCATTTCTATACTGCCCAATAGCCGAAGCTCTCTGGGCGGTTTACAAAATTAAGACAATTCAAAACAAAACAACAGCATAAAACCATAATATAAAATACAATATAACTTGCATAGCAAGCTTGCCCATGTACAGGTTGAACACATTTGGAAAGATCCCATAGTCTTTGTTCAGAACTGAGGGCACAATGTTAAAGTGTTTGTTCAGATAGACAAGTGGGATGTACAACAAAATGCTGAAGCACGTCTTCCTCACCTCCTAACAGGGGTATGTCTTTCAGTGTTCCAACCAGTCAGCTGTGCCCTCCCCGAGAATAGTCCATTCCATTAACCCCTTCCCCATTTTCCATTTTTCTTTTCCAACCGGCATGCAACATTCTGTGGTTCCTGAGCAGGCTCAGTTCTCATTGAAATGTTTTGGGCATTTTGGTGGGTGGGTGGGTGGGTGCCTCCTTAGGTTTTGTGTGTGTGTGTGTGTGTGTGTGTGTGTGTGTGTGTATATATATATATATATATATATATATATATATATATAAATATATATATTAGTTTTTCTTTTGCAAACTACATGGTTCCTTTGGGCACATTGATACCTTGCTTATGTTTCCTAGTGGTCCAGGTTTGGCCCCAATCTTATTAGCGTATACCACCAATTCAAGTTCATAGAGCAGACACTGCTGTTGCCCCTCATAAGAAGAGCCCTGCTGGATCAGACCGAGGGTCCATCTAGTCCAGCACTCTGTTCACACAGTGGCCAACAAGCTGTCAACCAGGGACCAATAAAGCAGGACATCGTGCAACAGCACCCTCCACCTGTGTTCCCCAGCAACTGGTGCACACAGGTTTACTGCCACTGATACTGGAGGTAGCGCACAACCATCAGGACTAGTAGCCATTGATAGCCTTCTCTTCCAGGAATTTATCCAACCCCCTTTTAAAGCCATCCAAATTGGTGGCCATCACTACATTTTGTGGTAGTGAATTCCATAATTTAACTATGCGCTGATTTCACTATTAGAGGGAGTGAATCTCTCAAGGAAGCTGTTCTGGTGACTGTATTCTCATGCACAATGTAACATCAGGAGATGATCACATCTCTGCTCATTCAAGCTCAGGGTACATTTTCAGCATTAGATCTTCTGACCTCATTGGTCACATATTGACTCATGAGAATGCAAACACCAGAGTGGGTTCAAAACATGGTCTAGACTACAGTTTGAGCACTCATTGCCAGTGAATGGTTAGCCCCTGAGAAAGGCTATTAATATTTCTTTTCTTTTTTAATAGGGTGGAATTTACTATTGTTAAAAATCACAACAGAGCATGGCAAAGAAGAGAGAAGGGGGAATATTTAACAGGATTCCAACTTTATGGTCTGCAAAGTGTGTTTTTCATGGCCAACTCCTTGGCTACCAGTTCACATAAGAAGCAGTGAACATTTGAAATGATAGCACATAGCAAAACAATATGTGTGCATTGCAGATCTGGTGAGTTATTAATTAATTGAAATTTATTTAGACTCTGAGGTGTAAAATCACTCAGAAAGCTATGCATAAAATTTAGGATGAGCAGAATTATACAGACCTTATCTCAGGCATTCTTGTAACACTAGAGACAGATGGTTAAAAGTCCTGCTGTACACATAAGGAGCTATAGCTGAGCAGGTAGGAGGCTTGTTCATCCTTTAAGATGGAATTCAAACCCAGGTCTGCCAGAAACAAAGCTACCATGCCATCCCACAAATATGTACACTCTAGACCAAATTTACAAACTGCAATCGATGGCAGTCTCTAAAACATCTCCTATAGGAAGACGTTATCTCAGCAAGCAAGCAAAACACAAACAACAGGGAGTCAGTTTCAAACTTCACTGTAGAAGAGGTCTTTGGGGTCCATTCATGTTGATAATCCCCTTATCATATCTCAAGCATTGATCCTAGCAACCAGACACTGAGAACAGACAAACAGTATGAATCTTCATTAGCTCTACAGAAGTGGCGGAAGGCCCTCTGAACAGGACATGACAGAAGATGGATTATATGGAGTGTTAAATGGACAATGTAAAAACAACACAGCAATGCTAAAAGCAGAATAACGAGACTCCTGAAACTCAGTCCGGTTTGCTTATGCTTGCTTAGCTTTTTCCATATAACTCTAAGCTTGTGCAGTGTATATACTGAACAATGTTCATAATTATTACCCCCTAATTATCAAATGCCACAACTTAAACCATGTGGATACCTGCAGATGCCATTTTCCACTATCTTGTGCACCCCTGTCCTTTTGATGCACTTACTTTATTCCATTTCTATCCCACCTGTCTTCCAGAATGGTACTCCAGGTGATACAAGAAGGGTTCCCAAGTAGTCTCCCATCCAAAGGCTGAGCAGACCCAGAGCTTTCAGCTCCAGCCACATTGTTATTGGGGAGCAATCCTTCTGCCTCCATTTTGTGTGTCTCTTCCCAAGTGCTTTGGCTCAAACAGTTCCATTTTGATTGTTAAACGTGTGCTTGCAAAGACATTGCTGGCCAGTTGACGTGGGCAAATGAAACTGTATGTTTCCCACATGGCCTCTAGTGGCTTGGACCAAAGGAGGATATCCTCCTGCTGTCCAGCTCCAGAGATAGGAAGGAAAGGAACTTCTCGTGCAAGCACTTGAGTCATTGCTGACTCCTAGAGGGACGCCGGCTTACGCTGACGTTTTCTTGGCAGACTTTGTAGCAGGGTGGTTTGCCATTGCCTTCCCCAGTCGCAGTTACCTTTCCCCCCAGCTAGCTGGGTACTCATTTTACCAACCTCGGAAGGATGGAAGGCTGAGTCGACCTGAGCCGGCTGCCTGAGAACCAGCTTTCGCTGGGATCGAACTCAGGCCGTGGGGAGAGTTTCGGCTGCAGTAACTGCTGCCTACCACTCTGCACCACACGAGGCCAGAGATAGATAACTGCTAATTTTCCATCCATACTGATCAATTCAAGCTCATTACAGCAGCCATCAGGAACTTGGAGTGTCTAAAGTCCCTCCTAGAAATACTTAACTCCACTCGGATGTACTTAACACAATACTGTAAGTTCGGCTGCCTCTGTTTGGCAAACAATCATTTTTGTAGCCCAAAAATGATCACCTCTTTTACTCCACCAGTCCTAAATCAATAACCGGTCTGAAAAAATCTCTTTGTTCTTTCTCTTTTCCCCCCTTTCTCTCTCCCTCCCTACCTTTGTTTCCTATCTTTAGATGCTGGCGAAATGAGTTCTTTGCGGATTCCTTTATGAACTGACCTGATCCAGACCTCCCAGACTAACGTGCTGATCAGAACACAAATATCCTTCAGATTTCACACATCTCCAAAAGTTGCAGTGCAGTTCTCAGCTCAAAAACCATTCCAAAATGCATATAGCATGTGTGTATTTGAATAACATACTTTTTAGAAATGTATACCTCGGGGAAACATTTCGAAATGAGTTGTCTGTGGGAAAACACATTCAAAACTGTGTACTTAAATGCGATTTATTTTTTTTAAATAGATTTGTGTGTGAGTGTGTGTTTAAAAAAAACAACCACACATGAATGTGGAAATGAGATGGACTTATGAACAAACACAGGTGAAACTCACATGGACCAAAAATAGATTTGGTGTGTCTATCTGAGGAGACATTCTAGTAGGGATGAATAAGTCTGCCAATTTCATTTTCTCCCACATTCAATTATTTTTAAAGTTCTTCCTGCCCTGTTTATGAAGGAATTTGTGGATGTTGGTGAGATGATGACACTGATGCTTAAATTTTACTTATATACTAATTCACGTTTTGTTTTAAAATGAACTAAACAAAATTCTCACCCGTCATTTCTTGGCCCCCTCCCTTTCTCCAAGCCTCTCTTTCCCACCTCTCCTCACAAGGATCTCATGTGCCTGGCAGCTGCCCCCCCCCCTCCCCGAACCATTGCCCTTTCTCCAGGAGTCCAAGAAGGTATAAGGAAGGAAGGCCATAGTTCTTTCCTTTTTCTGTGGATTCTGGGAAGGATTTTCTGTGGATTCTGTGGGTCGCATTTTCTTTCTTTCACTTCAAATCTATCTCTCCCCCCACCCACCCTTCCCATTTCTCTGCACTCCAACTGCTTTCCAAACTGCAGTTTTTACCTTCTCTTCCCTTTCCCTTGTGAAGCTGCAACAGCGCCACACACTCCTACTCAACTCCCCCCACCCATCCCTCATATTTCCTGGAAGCCTTCAGAAGCTGATAATGTAACTGCTATTTTTCATTATGATTATTTCCCAGTTAAACTCCATTACTGAAAAATCAATGACCTCATAACTGTCACACTCTGGGGTATCTCATGTGGCTTCTTCCCTACCTGGATGTACAGAGTCAAGTGTAATGTATGTCTGGCTTTTGTGTATTTTGATTAAAATGCATTAGCTTTCGGTCAGCTCTACCAGATATTCGCATGAAATAGAGACAGGGCTCCAGTGGGAAGTAGTTCCCTTAGTTCAACAGTCGAGGTAAATTACTCCAATCATTCATGTGGAGCACTTATTCCCTGAACATGGAGAATTACTCTTCAGATGGGTTTAAGGACACATGTCCTGAGCAAGCATGGATAACAACATTGCTGCATCAGGTGCCTTCAGACAACACCCTGGGAACTCATTTTGCTGCCTTATCTCTCACTTTGTCTATGCATACATAAAGTGGATTGTGCAAGTGCCAAATGTATGCCCATGCCCCAGAAAACCTCATAATACCTAGGTTCTCAGATGCTGAATGCTGCCATTTTGTGAAGATAAGGAAACTATTTTCCTTCCCAGAACCCAGGAAAAAAAACTAAGATCAACCAAAGCTTTGCACCTTCCGGCAGATATGCAAAAGAACAACCATGGCACATGATGTCCATTTTATTATTATTATTATTATTATTATTATTATTATTATTTATTTATTTATTTATATAGCACCATCAATGTAGATCTGTCATATGGTTGCTTCCACCTCCTTCCAAACTTTGTGTGTGTGTAGTGTTGGAATCATGATAGCAGGGGATCACATCAAAAAAATTGTAGAAACAAAGGCTTAATTTGCCCTTAGAGTTTTCAAAACAGTTAACAGGTGCAGTAACGATGGTCACTCAGAGTGCAGAGCTAATTAACACTCTTGGGCCTCAGCTAGACCTACCTGGTCTAGCACAACAGAGGGGGAAGATCTCATGATATTTTTATCATGAGATCTCCCCCTCTGTTTACACATGGCGCGTGACGACCTCAGAGGGAGAGGACATCGCACCCACCATTTTGTGCTCCCCCCACCCCCGATGGGCACAGTGCTCCTGAGGAGCTTTGCACCCCATGCACAGAGGAGGAGCCGGGACAAACCACAATGCCTGCATACACATTCTGCCATCTCGGGATCAGCCCAAGACTGTGGAAAAAGCAGGCTTAAAGGCTAGTGCGAGATCCTGGGGCAGTAACCTTGCTGAAGCTAAGCATAAGAAGAGCCCTGCTGGATCTGACCAACAATGTATCTAGTCCAGCCAGGTATATAACAGAATAATACCACAACTACTACAGAACATACTGAACATGCTAGTCTTTTTATACACCAAACATCCAAGTTAAGAAGGAAACGACACACAGGGGATCCCAGGAGCAGGGAGGGATGATCCCTGTTGGCCGTGCACTTCAATACCACTATAAAGCAGTACTGTAGATCCTGCCTGGCATGCTGGAGATGATGATGATAGCGATGATAGCCCAAGGATGTTACAAGTTGTATTGCAGAGCTCTCTGAGACCTCAAAATAGGAGTAAGAAAACTTTATTCAACCAGTTCTAACCAAGATGAAACATTGGCTGTAAATGTAAAAAGACAATCCCAGCACTTTCCACAAGATGGATGACTGTTTTAGGAAGGTACATTGCCCAGAAAAGCAATTACACAGCAAATCACCCATCTACATAGGTTTGGAATAAGAACAGCACAGGTCTTATATTTATATCCATTTGCCACTTAATGCGGTTTACAGCAAATCATCTCTAAAATTAATTGCTGCAGCTGCCTACTGTTATTGTGTTAGTTCTCAGCTGTCTCTCTTGGGGGTAAAATGAAGTAATTTTACAGCAAACACCTTCCCTTGTAAAAAGAAAAAAAAGGAGAATATGATTCACGATTGCACTGACATCTGTTCAATAAGGCTGAAAGAGGATGCGACAACAGTAAGGGCAGTGTGTAGGTGACCTGGTCTGTAGTGGGCACACTGTCACATTTAAAAGGTTGTCCTTGAACCAAAGTCTTCAAGGATGAAATTGCTACCTTCAATAAATTTTAAAAAACCAAAAACACTCCTTGTGACATCAAGGAGGATTCACTTGAACTCCTTTATCTACTGAATGGCCATTTTGCCATGCCCGGCATAGCCTGGGCATGGGGAGGCATTTGTAGGCGGGGGAGATAGGAGACGTGCCCAGCCAGCATTGGCTGGGTGCTGGTATGGTGCCACATGGGGGGAGGGGTTAAGGAGCCCAGAAACTGTGGGCTCTCCCTCCCTTCACCCTCTTTGCTGTGCAGCTCCCTCCCTCCCTCCCTCCCTCCCTGTAGGCAGTGTGGGCTTGCTGGTTGCCGAGTAGGAATTTTTTACTCCTGTACTGAATTGTGCAGGAGTTTTTTCACCTACTCCACACTGTGAGACAGTCTGGGTGTATTAATTAGGTTAATCTGTTATCTAATTTGGTCACATTTTGCTATTTGGTGCTAGGTACGGGCATCCAGAGTGGGAGTGGGAATGGTGAGCATTCACATGGCATTGTTCACAGTGACTGGTAAGTCCGAGGCTCCCAGCTTTGAGCCCCACGGCCTGCCTGGGAGATAAGACTTACCTTTGGGGCAGACCCTACTCACCCACTCAGAGCTGGATGGCCTGAGATAGGGCATGACAAGAAAAGGTCCCCCGACCCCACAAGGGGCAGGCCCAGGGGAAGGCGAAAGAGGCAGCGCCTACCCTTGGGCCACGAATGGCTCGCCCAACTTCAGGGGCCTGGCAACAGGCCATACTGGTTGCCCGGTAGTATTCACCCCCTTTTGTAGATCATTTAATAAAATGTGGCCCTCTTTAAATCCAGCTGTTGTTGTCTCGTCTCCTTATTTATTGACCTTCGCACCACAAAGAACATGTAATGGGTTTATGGGTTGATTTTGCATAGAATCCCAACCCTTACACACACACACACACACACACACACACACACACACACACACACCCTGCTAGCTGCTCATTCAACAGCTGGGTGAAGGGCCCTTACGTAGTATCAACGTCTGCATGTAAAACATCTCCATTCAAGGGAATTGGGAGGAGATCCTGAACGTTTCAGAGGTGGTTGAGGAGTGTGTTCTTCCTTGAAAGCAGGAGTTCTTTTCACTGAAACAAACTAAGGCTAACTGTGGCCATGAAATTTGGCCGACAGGTTGGAGGAGTCACTCTGGAGGAGTGCCATCCTTCCCCCTCCCTATCCATTCCCCCTCCCTCCCACATCCTTTTCTTTCTGCCTTCCCCTACTCAGCCCCCACCATTCATCAACTCTGTCACTCACCCTCTCACTCCAACACATTGCTCCCTAATGTCCACTTCTGAAACCCACTCCTTGGATTAGTCAAGAAGGGCAAAGGCTAAGAAAAGCCCTCAAACACGTGCCTGTAAGTCTGTGTCTTGACATGCTCTAAGTGTGACAGCACTGTGTGTGAGAGAGGGTGGGTAGAATGTTGGAAACTGGCTATTATTTTTGATAGACCAAGTGTGTTGAATCTATTTTAACTTGATAGCTGGAGAAGCTCTTGGGGTCCACATTCCAGTACTGGAGCTGAAGGCAAAAGGGATAGAGCCAAATATACCAAAAATACCAGCATATTTGAGGTTGAAGCCCTAGAGGCAGTAACTAAACATTAGGAAAGCCAGTATGGTATAGTGGCTCAAGTGTAAGACTGGGAATCAGGAGATCCCGGTTCTAGTCCCCACTCAGCCCACTGGGTGACTTTGGGTCAGTCATAGTCCTCACAGGGTTGTTGTTGTTGTGAGGATAAAATGGAGTGGAGGAGGAATATGTATGCCACCTTGGGTTCCTTGGAAGAAAAAATGATTATTATTATTATTATTATTAATAATAATAATAATAATAATAATAATAATAATAATAATAATATCAACTATTTAGAATGTGTGGGGAGGAAGCTACACCAAAGCCAGATTGGTGGTCAGGGAAAAGGGTGGGGCCGGGGGAAGGGAATGTGACCATTTGGAGAATCCCAGAGGGCTGAATTGGGACCCCATAAGGGCTGGATCAGTACCTTGAGTCTGAGGTTCTGCATCCGTGATGAAGGGACATTGTGTCTTGTTTCAGGATGATAAAAGAGTGAAGTTTGTTGATTCTGATATCTGACCAGCCAGACTTTAGTGGGGGGGAAATCAAAGCATCAGACCATTTCAATCTTTCCCCAAGATGATTACAATTAGATATCTGTTTCAGTGATATTTTTGCATGCAGGCCAATGCAAAATCAAGGCCCAGCAAACAGATGCTAGGGCTGGTTATGTATATATCAACTGTGCTCCTCTGACTTTGCTTCAGAAAGAAAACTTATCAAGGAGTAAATTGGAGAAGAAAAACGGTGGTGCCAAGACTTATCAACTCATTATACTTGAAAGGTTTTTGGAAGAACAAAATACCATGAACCTCTCTTGGCAGGCACCGAGCTGGTAAGCAGCTGTTCTCCACACATTCCTGACTCAATGGCTGCCAACGTATTTAATTCTTCTGCCAAAATAAGTGAATGCAAACTGGATGCTGGTCAACTCAGGTGAAGCACAAGATCCTTGCTGGTGATGTGATTGACATTGCTACTGTTGGAAGAGCTGTACTTAGCTGCAACTGAAATCTGAACTCAAGAAATGCATGGAGCACTGAAGAACATGGTGCCCAGTATGGCAGATCATGTTCTGGTTTAGCTTTCTGATGTCATTGCATTTGTCTGTTAGTTGCTGGCATTGCCCTGTAGGTGGCCTTCTTCTGATGAGAGCTTCATTTCATTTCATACATTTCTATAACACCCAGTAGCCAAAGCTCTCTGGGCAGTTCACAAAAATTAAAACCCTAAAACAGCAATATAATGACATAATATAACACCAACATGCAAAAATATAACAACTTTAAACATAAGAATGTAAGTAAGAAGAGCTATGCTGGAACAGACCGAGGGTCCATCTAGTCCAAAACTCTGTTCACACAGTGACCAATCAGCTGTCGACTAAGAAACTACAAGCAGGACATGGGTGCAACAGCACCCTCCCACCCATGTTCCCCAGCCACTAGTATATATAGGTTTACTGCCTCTGACACGAGGTAGCACATAGCCATCAGGTCTAGTAGCCACTGATAGCCTTCTCCTCCAGGAATTTATCCATCCCCCTTTTAAAGCCATCCAAATTGGTGGTGATCACTATATCGTGGTATCGAATTCCATAGTTTGACTATGTGCTGTGTGAAGAAGTACTTCCTTTTATCTGAATCTCCCACCAATCAGCTTCATGGGATGACCCCAGGTTCTAGTATTTTGATAGAGGTAGAAAAATATCTCCCTGTCCACATTCTCCACACCGTGCATCATTTTGTACACCTCTATCAAGTCTCCCCTGAGCCTCCTTTTTTCCATGCTAAACAATCCCAGCTATTGTAACCTTCTATTTATAGGGGAGATGCTCTGGCCCCAACAATCAACATACACTGTCAAATGCCTGGCTGTGGAGAAAAGTCTTAACCTGGACTGGCAGACTTCACTGGAGAGATCATTCCACAGTTGGGAGGCCACCACCCAGAAGGCCACCCTCTGAACCTCCCTAAGAAGAGGCACTCAGATGGAGATCACATTGAATGAGTGGGTTCATACCAGGAGCGGTGCTCCATCAGGTATTGCAGTCTCAAGCCAGGTAAGGCTCAATAGGTCCAGTACCTTGAATTGGACTCTGAAATTTACAGGCAGCCAATGCAAAATGAGGCTTCAAACACACACACACACACACACACACACACACACCAAGGCCAATGGTTGGATCTTCCTGATTCTGATTGCCTGGTATAAGTATCCCAAAGCAGCCTTTCAACCTTTACTGGGTAAGAGGATCTATATTGCAACCTGGCTATCATGATCTGGTTCTCTTTTTACATTTGTTGCCTTTCTTTCTCACCTTGTTGATTTGGTTTATTTTCTCTGGTTCCTCAACCCCAGCAAATTCCCCCAATCCAGCAACGATCTGGAGTTTTCTAAGGTTCACCAGATTCTCTACAGAAAGGATTGTGCCGCAATGTATCCATTTATTTCTTAATATGTCACCGCTTCCTTTGTTGTTTCAATGTCCTCTTATGCCTCACTGCTATCTTCATTACCAGCTGCTACTACCCAACTCTGTGGATCAGCATAGCACTTCCGGCTCAGACATTCGTCTCATTGGTTTCACTACTACTGCATTTTGATTAATTGTGTCCTTCAAACAAGAGAAAAATGGAGAGGAATATAACAAAAGAAAGGATGGATGGATGGATGGATGGATGGATGGATGGATGGATGGATGGATGGACATGCCTTTCCAAAACCACAGATGGAAAGAACACCCCCAATCTGCTATCTCGCTCCCTAACACTTTCCTTATCTATTCAATAAAAATAACCAATTTGATTCATCCAACGTAAAGCATGTGTAAGCCACATTAGAAATGATAGAACCACTAGTAACAGTAGCAATAGTAGCAGTGACCTCCGAGTCTCATCTGGTGGCATTTCTAAATGTCCTTTACTTTTATGGAATGTTCCATCATTTAATAATGGAAACATAACAGAATATGATGGCCAACTTTCTTGTTGTTGTTGTTGTTGTTATAGTAGTAGTTGTTGTTGTTATGTTGATTGCTGACTAATAGTCTTAAGATTGTATGTTGACATTTCATCAGTATAAGCAAATACTTATGAGATGGTCTCCTGCTAGCTCGAAATCTCTCTCAAGTATTTTGAATGAGATACCCATCAGAATTTGGAGAAGACGACATCCCTCCCACTAAGGAAAGCAGTTTGGAATTCAGAATGAATGGAGACAAAGAAAAAAAGGGGGGGCATTTCTATCCAGAATGCAGCTTGGAAAGGCTACACATTGCTCTCTGGAGTTCTGCCGCCTGCTGAAATAATGTCTATTTGCTTGCAAAATGTTCTGCTTGTATGTTTGTAAAAAAGAAAACGAAAAAGAAAGAAATATTGCAAAGAACCTATAAGTCTCTGGGCCATCCTTTTAGGAAATGGTTACAAACAACTTTATAATTCAAGAGGTATCATTATTATCTTCATGCCGATCAGTTTGCAAGAATTCTGCCATTATTTGTAGCCTCATTTTTCCTGTTGTATTAGTTTCATTCTAAAATGCTCTGACCTTACTGTAATGTATTTGCTCTTGATGGAATCTCCAAACTGCTGGCTCTGCTTCTGCCTTAATGTCTCTCCACAGCAACAGCAACAGCCTTTCTTAAATAATACCAATGTGGGCTTGAGTCATGCAGAATTTTAGATGAGCACAATATTGGCACAAAGTAATCCTATGCTGAAATTGCTGCATTGTCTCCAGTAGTATGGAACTGATGTCACTCCCAACTTCTCTGAAAGTATCTAACAAATCAAGGTGCCAAGATTCTGTCTTTCCCCTCTAAATACTTCCCGTCTTTCCATGATATATGTTTCCAGATGGAAGGAAGGCAAGCTTTCTGGAGCTTGACCAGGACTTTTCTAAAGGATGTACTGGCCTGGATACTCCTGGTGCTGGTTTTGGAATGGACCAGGTTATATCGGGTTGACTCAAACACAATCTTACCAAGTCATTTTAGGAAGAAATATGAGGAGGTTAGATCCAGAATTTGTCTTCCACGAGAGATGGGACCTTCCGTGAGAAGAAGAGCTCTGCTTATGTAAGATTGCACCATACAATTTGGGGAGGATCTCCCCTCCCACCCACCCACACCACAACTTCAGCATGGTCTCCTGACATTCTGTGTAGTAATTTTTAGGGGGATGTAGAAGCTCCCATGGGAAGAAGAGGCCACTTCCACCAACATAGTTGATCCAGCTTAAATCTGGATCCAACCCAGGTTTAACTTCTGTGCAGTGTTTAGGGGAGTACGGATTTTGCTAAATCTGTTCCATCAGTGTTGTGTGGCATCTTTCATTCCATCACATGTTCATTGATGGAATCAGATTTTTTTAGGGGAGGTTCAAGAATTTCATTCCACTTGCACAAGTGTGCATGTGCGCTAATGCACATTAGCACAAGTGCACATTAGCATGAGTGCAAATTTGCACAGATCCCCCCTCCATTTTTTTTAAATAGGGCCACAAGTCCAGGGAATCCATGCAACTTGGAAAAAGCTGGTCCGCTGTGGAATCCACTGGTCAGATTCATAGAAGCCCAAATTTATTTGAATTTGTCGCAGATTTCTCCAACATCTCTAGCAGTGATGGAGGTAGATAGCATTTTTTTTAGGAACTCCAGGGGATTTGTAACGATATTGTCAGGGTCAAAATAGATTTGGTGGTGACAGGCCCATCTCTTTTAATGCAAGTCTTCCCCCGCCCCCAGCATATATAAAATGGAAGCTGGGGTGGTATGGTCAAATTTAATGAGCAAAATGGTCTCGTGTGTGGGTGTGGGTGCCTCCTCCCTGTGTATGTTGCTGATCTTGCTGCAGACCCTCCCATGCAGGTGCTTTTCAGTTTTCTCTGGAGTCCGGTTCAGAGGAAAGTGACATTAGAGAATTGACTCAGGTAAGGTGTGGGTGAGGAGGTCTGTCGCTGGAGGATTTATCCCCCATAATCCCATGCATCCCTTCTGTTTTGAAATCCAGACTTGTGACAGTGTGTTACAGTCATCACAAGTTGATCTGGTCCTGTCATATTTGCATTTTCCAATACATTCTCAAGAGCTCATATTTATTATGCCAGATCATACCCTTGTTTTCAAAAGTTCTGCTTGGTGTGGTAAACAAAAGGTCTCACTACAAAAATGAAAGAAGGATGGAAGGACGGACGGAGGGAAGGAAGGAAGGATGGAAGGAAGGACAGACGGACGGACAGAAGGGTGATGAGACAGAGTTCATATTCATCCCACAAAATGTTGGGGGAGGGGTAGCACATCAGAAAAGTAACAGGTGGATTGGGCCTCAGGTAGATGCATTAGAAATTCTTGTTATCTTTCATCAAAGCTGTTCATGCCTGCTATATCTGCACTGCATGTATTTCTTATCAATATTGAGTTACACGTTAGAGAAGGAGAATGGATGAATTGTCCCTGAGCTACCAGGAGCTCAATTATTCTGTGCAGAGCTAACAAACAAAGAGGACTTTTTGATGGCACTGTAAAGAGATCAGTACTTTTGAACTGGAAGTTCTCACCAATCATGGTGTGCTTGAATGAATGTGTGCCAACTGCTTCAGCAAAACCGTTTTAAGTTCAAGTGAAGAAGGACCCGCCATTGACGTGCCCTGTAATTGACAAGTCCTAGGAATGAAGATGGAGTGAAGCTACGTGTATAGTTTCCCCCCCCTTTGAATCAGCAACCATAATTTTGTATTTCAAGGGTAGGTTGGGGGAGGGGGCTGTTGAAATAGAGCGGCAGGCAGCCTACTTGGAATTCTAGCCATGCTACATCTTCAACCTTTTCTGCCTCCCGTTCTGAATTTTGCATAAATGGAAAAGAGTAGCTGACATGTGTTAGTCATGTTCACCTGCTGCCTTTTGCTGGAATCTTTTTGAAGCATGGGCTCATAGGTTTAGGGCCAAGAGACTGTTTTCAAACGAAACGCAGATGATACTTTCACTCACTCATTCACCCACTCCCATTCTTCAGCCAAGATAGCTCAAATCTGTCTCTTTCCAAGATGTGCTGTAAAGTAGGGATGGTTTGATTTCCATTCCAACCTCAAAATCCCCTTCCTCTCACTTCCTAATCTCCTGCTTTCATGCTCCTAACCCAGAGAACCCCTTGGCTCCATTCTCTCCCTGTGGCAAGTGCAAACTCTCCTGCTGCCTGAGGTGGGAGAGCACACACATGCCTCTCCGTGGGCCACATCTCCCCCTGACTCCCTGGCATGTCTCCCTCCAATATGTCTCCCATCTCCCACCTACCTCCCCAATGCCACAGCCACCGCCACTGTTCTTGTTGCTGATGCTGCTATTCTTTGAAGAAGTGCATCAGCCATCAAAAGCGACCAGCACGGCTCTGCAGAGAGATGGCCCAGCCCAAATGCCTGGCTTTGAGGGGTCTTCCCCCAGCAAAAGGAATTGTGGGAGGGAGTGTCCATAGAGATGTACCAGCAATCTCCAAGAAATCACCTCCCACAATCCCGGACTCTAAGGAAGCACCCCTCAGACCAGGCATTTGGACCTGGCTATGTCTGCCGCCTTTTAATGGATGACACTGCTTTTCAGAGAAACTGCCCACCCACCTGCCCTCTAGATTGCCTGCTCACCCTCTTAATCACCCTAAGAGGATCCTCAGGGTGAGCCAGAGGGATCTGTTCTGGGGATCCCCACTGGTTGCTCTTCCTGTGGGATTGCTGCAGTCAGGGAAGTGGGCCATCAGAGCTCTCTGCCAGGTCAGAAAGCCCAATTGGCTCCAATTTCCCACTGTGGCAAATGGCACAGTGAGAGAGTGGCCATCAGGACTCTCCAGAGACCCACCTGTCCTGCTGCACCCACCCAGTGGCATTCATGAGTGGGCCTCCTCGTGGTGGGGGAGCACACAATTTGCCTGAGTGGCTTCACCCCGCTTCTAGGGAGGGCCAACCCTGCTATTTTACCATCATTGACTTAAGGGGGCACCACCAAATTCCCATTAAGGCCTGCATCAGAAGCATGGCATAATAGATGACCTGTAGAAGACTTGGATCAATTCCATAGATGACAAGCATGGGATGGCCCTTCCTGGTTGCACTATAGCAGGGGTGCAGAAACTCTTTCACCAGAAGGCCATATTCCATTCTGGATATGCTTCCAGGGGTCAGCAGGGCTTATATGTTTTAATTAGCTGCTAAGTAGCCATTCATGCCAATGGAAACTTTACATAATATATGTCAAACATGCCCAGTGCTCCTGTCAGCATTCTGACAATGAGGGAAGGGCAGCAAGGAAAGCTATCAATTGAAGTAAGAGTGCAGTAATTCTGAAGGCTGAGGAATCACTCTGCCTGGCACATAGATCACTGCTGAAGAGGCAATGGGGAGAGAAAGGGTTACACGGGTATCCTTTTTGAACATAGAGGGACATATCTATTCATTTATATACATGCATCAAACTAATGTGTTTCTGTGGAGGGGCTGTTTCAGAATCATTCTGTAAGTTAGAAATATTGCAGAGCTGTTGTATCAGTATTGTGCCAGTGCTAATACTTGTAAAGCTCTGAGGTAAAGTGCATGAAACAGAATACCGTGAATGAAGAGTAGGAATGTCACTCAGCCCTCCCCTTGGAGTAGGGTCCGTGGACTTCACTGGCCAGCAGATCTGTTTGGCGTGGGCATGTCTGCAGCTACCCAGCTCTCAGTGAGCTGCCATTTTGTGTTAAAATGCTGGCTTATTCTTTTACTTAAAGGTTTTTTTTAATGCAAATTGTGGCTGTAAAACAGCCATTTACACAAGATTACAGGTGTAAATGGACCATTTACACCTGTAATCTTGCATAAATGGCCACTTTACAACTGCCATTTGTGTAAAAGGCCCTTTACATAAAACAACAAGCCACCATTCTTATGAAAAATGGCAGCCCTGCACCACTCATCAGGCACTCATGGGCCATTCAGTGGCTTGCGGTGGCACAGCAAACAGGGCCAGCCAGCCAGCTGGAGTCTGGTGGGTTGCATGCAAGGTAGACTGGTAGTTAATATCTGTAGGAGGGGCCACCTGCCTCTTAAAGGCAGTGTGGGGAAAATAACTCCTTGTTGTTGGCTGTTACTGTTAAAATGGCTGATAGTAGTCAAGAGGCTTTAGGCCACTGTTTTATACTCAGACAAATAGTTTAAGTTAATTCCTATGACACTGCATCTATTTTGAGTGGAAGCCAGGGAACACTTTTGAACTGCTGTCATCAGGAACCTGAGCACCAATGATGGCATGGAAAAGACGTGGAGGGAGCATTTTGATTTTTTTTTTTTAGCCTGGGTCCCATTCCATATATTTATGCTTCTTGGAAAAGTGGGTGGAAGGGATGGGAGGGATGGGATTTTGCCTGCTGAGCTCCTGCCTCATGATACTCTGGTACATGCCATATCATGGTTTATATTACACGACCTTAATTTTTTTAAAAAATAGTGACACAGAAGATCAGAAGATGTTTACATAGCCAAAGCAGTGGTAAATGGCACCTGATGATTTTGTGCCTGACATACAGAACGCTGTGGGTAGGAGAAGGAAAAGGAAATTAAAGTATTGATGTCCGGGATGCTCGGAAATAATAAGTCCTCTGCCTCTGGAAATAGGGGAGGGAGGGAGGCTGGAACTACAGCTGCTGTTACCTACAATTCTATGCAGCTTATTCAGAAGTGGCTTTGGGACAAGTTCCCCAAGACAACTCCCATCCCATTAGTTTATGCATGTATTTATTTAGTACATTTCTAATCCACCCAATAACTAATACTCTTTGGGCAGATTACAACCAGTTAAAATTTAAAATTCCATTTTAAAATACAGTTAAAAATATAAAATACAATACAGGTTGTAGTTGTTGTTGTAAAAAAAAAATGCAATACAGTGCTAAATAAATAAATAAATAAATAAATAAATATATCAGAATCAATAAAACAGTGATAATAATCTAGAATTAAGTCTCTAAAATGCCTGGGAGAGAAGAAATGCCTTTGCTTCGTGCTGAAAAGATAACAATGTAGGGGCCAGGTGAGCCTCTCGAGGAGGTCTTCCCTCTTGTAGACCTTCACCTAGCTTCCTTTGGCTCAGGCACCTTGAGAAGGGCTTCTAAAGATGATTAAGGGTCCAAGCAGGAACATGCAGGAGGAGACATGTCTTTAGATCCTCTAGTCCCGAGCTGAGTAATTAGAGCTTTAAAGATCAGCACCAACGCTTTGAACTGGGATCGGAATTGGTAAGCTGACGAAGCACCGACATCACACGGTCAATTCGGCCAGTCCCAGCTAGCATTGGATTTGGATTTTGCCTAATGGGTCATATGATCTAGTAAGTCAGAATAGAATTGTAGCCTTCATTTGGAATCCATATCATTCATTATAAATTGCGGGAGTGACAGTATTCCACAAGCAAGGAACGTCATTCCACAAGCATGAGTATTGTAAATGGGACATTTATGTTTCCTTCAGAGAATAGAAGGTTAAACCCAACAACAGCAGCACAGAAACCTCTGGCTTTTGATGCTTTAGTCATGCAAGTGCCCATAACCATTTTTTGTTTTAATAACAAAACTATGAAAGTTCATCTCTGTTCTTTAAAACCATCGGCATGGCCACAGCTGGAAAGGGGTGTGGCTAAATGGATGTGGCTGAAGGAAGAGGAGGGAGGCTGCAAGACCAACATAGGAGATTCCCCCATCCCCACAAGTCGCAACACCCAATTACTCCCATAACCCATGTTATTCCAATGCCTCGTGTAGTTCAGAGGTGTTTCCACTACACACCAGTCATTTAGGATGCAGAGCTAGGAACTACTAGCTCTTCACACAGTCCTTTTAAAGTGTTTTTTTAGAACACATATCAAGCTGCAAAACACATTTGCTTTCCAAATGTATTCTCTTCCTGAGATAGGTTGTAATAGGAAGCAGGAAGGGGAAAGGAGGGGGGAGGGGGGAGATCTGCTTCACATCAACCTGACACCAGAAAGAGCCAGTTATCTCTTGACATTTTGCAGATAAACAAAAAGTCTTTTTATTTAGATAAGCTTTAGCTCGGGCATCGTACAACCTTGGCAAAGGCAAGAGCTAAGGATGGAATAACAATAGATAGTCTTCTTTGATTTGAAGCAGCATTTGGTTTAAAAAAAATATGTTCCAAGTTCCTGAAAATTGTAGGCTATAAATATTAACTGTGATGAAAACTTTCCTTCGACTTCGTATTTATTTATTCATGTACCTTTGTTTATTTACAGCTTTCTGTGGACTGGATAATTCAATGGGATTTTTCAACTCCTTGGAGTTTCACCAATAAGAAAAGGGCACAGAAACTGCCCTAGGTTAGAGAAATAACATGGGCTATTTAATATATCATCCAAACCTAACAGAGAAATTGCCAACACTGAAGAAGATAGGCATCAAATGCAAGGATTTAAGATTAATATAAAGACATATTTAAAGGATTAGTTGATTAAGGGCACAAACTATGCAAGTTTAGACAGAAAAAACATCCTACAGCTCTGCCATCTAGCCAAAAAAGCAGGGCAGAAGAAGATCCTTTCCTCTGTGCTTCAGCTGCCCTGCATTGGATAGTTGTAAATCCCCGAGATATGAGTACCCAGGGTGCAACCCATAGGATTGTGCCCTAAATTGTTCAAGAGACTTCCAACATTTAAAATATATAAACAGCAATACAATTCAAAACCATAAAACACCATAATAATTAAATTAAAAGTAATAGGAACTAGCAATAATACAAAAACAGAAGACATGTGGTAATAAAAACCAATACATACATACATCTGAAAACACAGAAATGAAGCAATGCAATCAAATCCATTATTTAAGAGAAACAAATGGGTCTATGGGCCTGTTTAAGGCCTGCAATGATATTGCCTGGTGCATCTCCATTGGAACAGAGTTCCACTGCCAAACAGGCCTTCTGTCTCATGCCTGCCAACCTAATTGTTCTTATAGGTGGGCACATAAGTAGGGCTTGGACATTGATCTCAAAAGAAGCCATTGGCTTTGGGAGGTGAAGTTGCTTTTAACATTTAAAACAACTGGAAAAAGGGCGACAAAATACAGAAAGGAGGAGAACACTAGATGTGCTGTATGTTGAGGGAAACGTCCACAAAGCTTAGAGTGGAGCCGAGGCACAGACCTCCAGAGCCTGAGCCATGGAGACATATGCTAGTATGTTATCTAGGATTGTGGGTATTCACCACAGAGCTCTCTTCTACCCTAGAAAGGTCAATTCCCTGATATTGGCAGGCAGTGTGAATATTAGGAGCCTGGCCATATACAACTGACCATGCCCACCACGGAAGCCATTTTATGAATTGCCAACCCTTCCCCTCCCCCGGTAGCCATTTTGTGAGAGCATCCGCTGCACTCTCAACATTCCAAATGTGCCCATCAACCCAAAAGGGTGGGAGTCTCCTGTCAAATGCCCTCACCTGGTCAATAGAGCACTCCTTTCTGCCAGCCCCAGTTCCAGCAACTGACTTCAAGGTCCCTTCGATGGAGAACACATACTTCAGGTTTGGCTACAGCTGCCTCACCTTGCCCTAAAAATGTCCCTACTTTTTCCACACAGGAAAACTTATGAACTCATTTCCTTTGATGGTGGTGGCTCTCAGCAGAGAATTACATGAAATGTGGTTGTGACATGGGCATGCAATATTCATTACTGAGATACTAAGCAAGAGGCAGAGGTGCGTGGGTTTTCTCTGCTGAATTTCTTCTTGTCATCCATCCCTCTTTATTTAGTGTATAAACAGGGGACTAGGAGAACACATTGCACTGCGGGGGTCATAGATATATTAAGCTATAAAATGGTTTGTTACCCACCTTTTGTTTCTAGTTGTCAGTTATTTGGAAACTGTCTCTAGTACCTCTAGAAATAAAGGGGATGATTACATTTTATAGGCAGGGAGGGATTCATAAGACCCGTAATGCTCACAAAGAAACAGCTGTTTCTTGCATCCACAAAGCCTCTATGCTCCTCATCTAATGTGAGCAAGTCATGTGGGAAATGCCAATAGAGTTTTATAAAAGGATTAAAGGGGGAAACCCTGGTGCTTATTTGGAAACAACTGTTCTCTAATTGTGCTACAAATAGGAGGGGCCCTCTCACTATTAAAACAATGCCTATGTAGGATTAGGGAAGCACGGATTTTGTTAAATCCATTTTGTCTGTGTTCCATGGATTGTCAGGGGTCTTTTGTTCCATCAGCCGCTCATTGACAGAACCAGATTTTTTTAAATTTATTTTTTGGTAGGGTTGTACAAGAATTTCATTCCATGTGCACCAGTGCACAATGCACTGTTGCTAATTAGGTCAAGCGCTGCTGTGCAAGGGCTGATGCACACTTGTGTAAATCCTCCCACAAAAGTAAAAACAAACAAACAAAAAAGCAGTCTGCAAATCCGCGCAGTCCACGTGTCTCAGAAAAAGCTGGTCCACTGCAGAATCTGCAGGTTGGATCCATAAAAATCTGAACTCATTTGAATCCCTTCAAGATTTCTCCGACATCCCTACTTAGGACATACCTTCAGGGACACGGCTTTGTTAGGAATAAAATATGTAATTTGAAATTAGAGACAACCATGACATGGCAACCTGATTTTAAAAATGGGTTTAATGTCCTGCTTGAGTGGGTGCATTGCTCACATTTGGCAAAGGTGAAAGTGGGTGGGTGGGTGGGTGGATGGACAGCAGCCTTTCCCAAACAAATGATGCTAGAGGTCTTATTGATAAGATGAAGTTCAAAATACACCAGCTTTGCCTGGGGACACTTTTGAATTTTTTCACATCTGAATTCTTTCTGAATCAGAGGTGTGTGCGCCTGTTCTAGAGTTTGCTTGCTTGTTTTTTTTTTTAAAAAAATAAGATTATTCTTAGCTGCTTACTATGCAATTAACATAACATGTCATTTGACCTTCAATGTAGAAATATTTCACTCAAAGCAGAACCACTGGCTTAGGTGGAGAAGCTGACTTTCTGCTCATGGACCTAGGTGGGAAACTAGAGCATAGAGAGATCTTCTATAGCAGGGGTACACATACTGCAGCCCTTAGGGCTGCACTGGGCTGCACATGTGCACTTATGTACACACCTACATTCGACCAATGCACACACACACACACACTGCTTTAAAAAAGTTGGCTACTTATTCTGACTTTTTCCAGTCACCAAGGCTCAGACGTGCATTTGCCATCTGTCATCATCCCCTGGCATGGTGCCGGAGGTGTGTCCTGGCCAATGCCTCACCCTGATTGGTCACCCAGCTGGTACGAGGGGAGGGGCAGGGAAGTGGGCTGAATGGCCACTGGATCACCTCCCCAGACCATTGCTTTAAAAAAAATGAAAGTAAAAAATGAAAGTAAAAAAAAATGAAAGAACTGGGGGAGAGGGGAACTGGGGAAGGGGCAGCCCAGTGCACTGAATGGCCACTGGGCCACCTCCATGCCTCTGCAGACCATCATTGTTAAAATAAATAAATCATAAATAAAAGGGGGTGGATGTGCAAAGCCAGAGTGTCCCATTCTCCCTTGCCCCCCACTGTTGTTGTTTTCTTTTCGTTTATCTGTAAATGTGAAGCTTTGCATTTACAGATTTTTTTTAAAAGAAGAACCAAAAAAAGGCTGCCTCCCCCCAAGCACCTGTGCAATGTCCGATGGTGCTCACAGGCTTGGGGGCACGGGCACATGGCGGGGGCTGCAGCACACAAAACCCACACTTGCGCTCCTTCCTGTGCAGATAACGGGAAGGAGCACCAATGCGAGACCGCGATGCTTTGGGGTAAAGACGCAACACTGTCAAGACATGGCCTCAGAGTTGCTTGGGGTGGTGCAAACCCCTCCCCACCTCAGAGACCCCAGCCTGATCAGTGCTTTACCACTACTGGTGATGGTAATGCAGCAATCCAGGTTGCTTTGGGCACACTGTGGAAAGGACCATTATTAGCAGTAAAACACACTGTCCATCTGCCACCACCTTTTTTTTTCAGCAGTGGCAGAGGAGGAGGCTGGGGGGGGGGCACCAGAGAGGGTTGCACGTCTGCTCTATGGAAATCAGTGGGGTGCTTTGAAAGGATGTAGAAAAATGACACATTTTTGTTTGTTTGTTTGTTTTTTAAGTGTGTGTGTTTTTCCCACCTCTGCCTTGATACTGTTTGGGGAGTAGCAATGACTACAGATGGGTTGGCAAGTAGCCACACTTCCAAAATGCCAAAATAAAACACAAACCCTCCCTGCTTATCAAAATAAAACACAAACCCTCCCTGCTTATCAAACCAGCCATTTCATTTTGTGCTGTCTTAGGGAACCTTGGCAGTCGGACTTGGCTCGGCTTACATTTCACAACCTGAGGATTGCCTGCTTCTTTGTTATTCTTTCCTCTCATATCACCTGTCTGCTCTGGAGGCTCATCCTGAAACCCATTCCAGAACATGGCACTGCTGTTGAATAAAATTTCCTGCGGTTTCCTAGGGAACCAACACCTAGACATCGACGTGCACAGTTTGCTCGGAGAATAGATGGGACAAAATGGGAGGAGGAGGAAACAGCTGAGACGGGGAACTGGGGACAACGGTTCATAACGTCTTCTCACATGCACATTGTTGTTGTTGTTGTTGTTGTTAATGAGGCTATCAAAATTCTCATCATTATGACAGATAAGACCTGTGTGGTGGGGAAGCTGTGTGTTCAAGGAGAGCCTCCGGTGGAAGGGAAATGCACAGAGGGGCACATTGGACACTGAGCACATATAAAAGAGATCTAGTAGAGGTGGCTTGTCTGCCTAGGGTCAGGAGTGAAGGGCAGGCTTGGCCCTCACAAGGGTGAAATCTCATATTACATAAGTGGAAAAGCCACTCCAAATCATCAAGAGGCCTGCTACAGAACACTGCAAAATGTGACACCAAAATTTGGAACCTTGGGTGTACGGTAGAAGATCTCGCCACCTGATTTTGGGTGATTCCATCCACCCACATTGTACAATGTAGGTTCTGCTATGAATCTCCAGGCGATTTAAGGCTCTTGGTGTGGGGGCAGGGAAGGGGAAGAGCCCTTGCCTACACTTGTCTTCCACCCATGTGTCAACATCAGATTTCATGCTCCTGCAATAATGTCCTTAAGTGCAGTGCTTTATTCACCACCACCCCACCTGCCCTGGTGACCTCTGCCATCTGGCTTCTGTTTCTTGCTGGTGCAAAAGCCTCCTTCACATGTTACTCATGTCAAAGAGCAAAGTGTGTAGAAAGGGGCTATGCAGTACCCCCAGTGACACACGGCTTCCCCCACTCCACTATCCTTGCATTTGCATAGATGCCTGAGGCTTTCATGCGTGGAAGGTTTCCTGGGTTCTAGAACCTTGATTGTTCAATATGCCCAGTTCAGGGGAAGTCTACCACATAGACATCTATGAACAAAGGTTTCCTCACTTTCTGACATCCACATAAGTGTGAGGAAGGCAGAGGTTGGGCCAGGAGGAATTGTGTGCCATGAGGCGGGGCAACATAAGTGGTCATTTGGAGTGGGGAACCTGAAGGCCTGGGCCTAATTTCATGTGGCCCTCGGCACCATCTGACTTTCCCAATTCTGTGGGCCCGCTCTTGCTCTCTAGACAGCTCCTCTCTGCCCACTTCACTGGCTTCCCTCCCCACCCCTAGCTGGGTTTACCACCACTTTTCCTATGCCCACCCTGGTCTCCCTAGCCCTCACTGTTCTCTTTAGCCCCCCACCCACCTACTTAGCAGACAGAAGTGAAAGGAGTCCCTTCTTTCCTTTCCTTCTTGCTGGCTGGGTGGGCTGCAGAGGAGGAAAGCATCAAACTACATCTGCCCACCAGCATCATTTCCTCAGAATGTCTCTGAGACTCCCATGTGTCCCAGAGGCATGCATGGGAAATGAAGGTGGTCACAGCTGGAGGAAAAGTTGGTGGCTGGTTTGTCCGGCTAACTGAGTGGGGTTCCACCTGTTGTGGAGGGGGCTGCCCTCCCCCTAAAGATCCAGCATGGTCACAGGAGGCATTGGTGGCCTGGATGGTGCAGGTCCCCCTTTGATCAGCTTGGGCTGATATGCCAACTATTTTATTTTTTATTTATTTTATTTATTTAAGGGTTTTTATGCCGCCATTCAGCCAAAAAAGGCTCTCATGGCGGCTTACAAAAGTATTTCTTGACAGCCCCTGCCCACAGGCTTACAATCTAAAAGACATGACACAAAAGGAAAGGGGATTGGGAGGGAGGAGGAGGAGGGGGGAAAGGAAAGCAAATTCAGGCACTACAATCTTAGTTGCAAAGTTCAGCAGTTACAGTTGACAACTATGATCCTTTCTGGACAGAGATAGCCTGGCTACAGTGATTCATCCTCTGGAAACCTCTCCTTTAAATTCCTGCAATGTGTTACATGTGGGGCTGCCTTTGAAAATGGTCTGGAAAGCTGGTCCAAAATAGAATGGTGAGACTATTAACATGGACTGGCTGATTTGATCATATCATCATCACCATCAACATCTAATTTATATGTCCCTGTTCCACAAAAAAGTGCCCAAAGCAGCTAACAAAACAGCAATACAAACCAAAAAGCACACATACCAATACATCATTACAATAACAAACAACCCGTTTCACTAATACGACAATTATAACATTTCAATTTAATTACAAAATAGCCATACATATTATGCCAGTACTTTGTGATGTGCACCAACTTCTAGTCTAATTCTGCATCCAATTCAAACTGATGGTATTAACTCTCTTAGTTCAAAATGGCTTGGGCCAGGTTACCAAAGGATCATTCCTCTGATATATACCTGACAGGACTCCAAAATGAGAACATAAGAGCCCTACTGGATCAGACCAAGGGTCCATCTAGTCCAGCATTCTGTTCACACTGCGGCCAACCAGCTGCCCATGGAAAACCCACAAGCAGGACACTGTGCAACAGCACCCTGCCCACCCTTGTTCCCCAGAACTGGTGTACGTAGGCATGCTGCCTCTGATACTGGCGATCATCTAAATCAGCTCCCTCTATTGGGTACTCCCACCAAATGAGAAGAGGTAGGTGCCTACTGAGAAGGCCTTTTCAATGGTGGCACCCCAGTTGTGGAATGCCCTCCCATAAACAGTGACCTTTTCATTCTCCAAGGTTTTTAGTCATTCAGTCTGATAGTTGTTGCTGCTGTTTTAAATGTGTTTGTGTTTTCAGATCATTGCACTGTTGCTGGCTTTTACTTTGGTTTTATTTTGGTTTCATTCTGTTGTGCTAAAGTTTGTAAGGTTTTATATTTGGTTTTATTATGTTATTGTCTTTTATTGTTTTAAGCCTTATTTTGTGAACTGCCCAGAGAGTTTCATCTATTAGGTGGTAATACAATGCCATAAATAAACAAATAAATAAATATAATGTGAAGCAAATTTTGAATTGGAGACTCCTTGGCTTAAAATTGACATGCTTAGCTTGCTATGCTACATCAGCATACCAGTATACAAGTCTAATGAATGGGATAAAGTAAATCCAAGCGCTAATGCCCTTGTGTTACAAGATGCTGAGAAGTATGTAAATGGATAAATTATTGAAACGAGATATGTTTTGCCGAGACACAAAGATCTCAGAGCTGAAGTTAACCAGCTGTCCCTGGACAGATGTCTTTTGCTTTATCTGTACATCACCTCAGCTTGAAGCCTGGCTAATCAAAGTTTGGCAAAAGAACTCACCAAAGTTATAAAACTTTAGTACCATTTCAGACACTAATTTACTCCATGACCTCCTTGTAGCATGGTGCAGATGGAAATGGGAGACTGCATGCAGTACGTCTTTTCCTCTTAGCAGCAGTATCTGATTACTGCAGGGGTTGGGAACCCGAATTGGCCTTGGAGCTGGATTGATTCCCTCCCCTATGCACCAGATGATGTCAAGGGGTGCAGCTCCAATGGTGACATTGAGGCCGGAGTCTTGCTCCCAACGTCATCAGGTGTTGTGGTTCCAAGCCCTCCCACTGAAATGTGAGACAATAAAAAATGTCTGCTGTGCAATCTACAAAGCTTTATTCAGTAAACAGACATCTCTTTGCACCTGAAGAGAGTGTGAAGGCTAGGAGCTATCTTCTAAGCTTAATTAGCAAGGCAGTTGCTTGTCAACTAAATGGACAGTTTCCCCGCACTGCCCAAATCAGGGAGGATTTTCAAGGTGAAGCTTCTGCTGAGTGGCCAACCTAGCGGATCGCCTCTCACCTCCTCTCAACTCTGCCTGCTTGTTTCTGTAGCAAACTCTGGGGTCCCTCAACTCCGATGGTCCCTCCCCCTTTGACAAAGACTGTGTTCCCAGGGTGGGAGGGTGATCTCTGAGTCTGGGAGTCCTGTCTGATAAGCTCTTGAGAAGATTCCTCCTTAACTCCTGAAGAGTTTTGAAGAATCTCCTCCCCCACTTCCTTCCTTTCTTCTTCTTCTGTCTACGAGTCTGATTGAGGCTCTGAAAGCCCATCCCCCACACTAGGGAGAACGGGCCTCTTCCTGACATCAAATCTCTGCCCAAAGGGTCAGTTCAAGCTCTCCCAACTGAAACTTCTACTTGGGTGGGGGAGATCTTTGCTTTTCCTGTGCCTTCCCCATGCGGAGAAGGCAAGGAACAAGTGAAGCACGCTTGGCCAGTGCTTTAGGAGTGGAATCGCATCAGCTATTTAACTACCAGTAGGATTTCTGCCACATCATATGATGAAGGAATCAATGCTTCATAAGAGTATCACTGTCGCTGATTGTATGTTACCTGGAGCTGGTGGTGGTGGGGAAAGATGAACTTTCTTAATTTCACACTTCAGAACCAGCACATGGACAGAAACTCTTTCAAATTTTATACTTCTCTGAATTTTGCAGTGGAGTTCTCCAATAAAAATAAAATGTGTATAACGATACATATATTAGGGGACGGTGCACTTGTAAATATGTATACTAGTCAAAATAGCATCTAAAATGCATTATATTAGGAAAATTACTTGCCCAAAATCTGTATATTTGGCAAAATTGTATTCAAAAAATATTATAGGAATGGAAACTTTAAGAGAGAAAAACATTCTCACGGCGCAAGAGTAACTGAATTTAAGATCACGTCGGGGAGCCCAAATCTCACCTCGGCTTTGGAGCCAAGGTGACGTGGGCAACCCCAAAAGCACCCTGAGTTGAATTGGGGCCATTTCAAAGACTCCGAAATGGCCTCCATGGCAAATAAGGGGGACCATGCACAACCCTAATGTTCAGGTGCCTATTGAGAGCTCACACCCCAGTAGGTGTGGGCCCATCCTCTTATTATTATTATTATTATTATTATTATTATTATTATTTACATTTTTATACTGCCCCATAGCCAAAGCTCTCTGGGCAGTTTACAAAAGTTAAAAAAGTGACATTAAAAAGAAATATACAAAATTTTAAACCATAAAAAGCATAAAATACAAACAAAAACAAACAATATCCATTTAAAAACAACTATTCTGGGGTCAGTTTAAAAAATCAGCATATGTTGTTAAATGCCTGGGAGAAGAGAAAAGTCTTGACCTGGCGCCAAAAAGATAACAATGTTGGTGCCAGGCGAGCCTCCTCAGGGAGATCATTCCATAATTGAGGGGCCACCACTGAAAAGGCCCTCTCCCTGCTTGCCATTCTCCGAGCTTCCCTCGGGGTAGGCACCCGGAGGAGGACCTTAGATGTTGAGCGCAGTGTATGGGTAGGTTCATGTCGGGAGAGGCTTTCCATCAGGTATTGTGGTCCCAAGCCGTGTAAGGCTTTATAGGTTAAAATCAGCACCTTGAATTGGGCTCGGAAACACACAGGCAGCCAATGCAAGCTGTTCACTGTTGCAGCCTGCTTATTCATCTGCCTCTCACTCTGATCCAGACAATGGAGTGGGGCAAAGGGGAAGCAGTTGATGCCATTACCTACTTGCTCCCTTGCTCTCTGCCTGTCAAGCAAGCAAGTGGCAGCAACAATGAGGAAGAAGATGAGGAGCAATAGCAGCTGGTGATGATGGCAGTGAGAAGGTAGACTCAGTGTAGGCTCATTGAAGGTTCCTTGCCCAAAGGCCCACAGAAGCCTGGAGCCAGCACTGAGTGTATAAAATGGCAGGCTGTGCAATACACAATGCTGTCGTGTTCATGCACATCTATCTGCTACATACACATGTATTCTAAAGGCAAGGGATGTGGTGAGCTGTGATCTTCCAGATTGTATAATATTCTCAAGGACTTCTACCCAAAACTAAAATTGCAGAGTAAAATCAATTAGTGAGGAGTTTCCAGAATGCAAACTGTGGTTTTCTGGGTAGGCATTTGGCCACTTCCCACAATTTTTTTTTAAAGGTAGTCATTTTCTTCTTCTAGTGCCTTTTCTCCCCTTGCAGATTCCTCCTTGAAAAGTGGTGGTTCACTGCTGTGTCAATCTCTTATTTCATCAGGCCAGCTGATGGAGCCAGTTGGAGAAGTGAACCAATAGGGAGAGTGATAAGAAAACATATATCTCAGGTTGTAGACATCCATTTATCTTTGCATTACAGACAGCACTCCATCTTTTGTAGACTTTGTTTTTTATTTTTTTTTATTTTTAAAAGGGGGTTGCTCTCAGGGATGTTAAAATAAATGAAGACCTTCTTGAAGATGAAGAAAATAAATTATTAGCCCTCAGGGCTGAAGAAAATAAATAGGAAGGCCTTCTCAGGGCTAAAGAAAATAAATTAAACATAAAAAGATGCTATTTCAGGGACAAAGATTTATCATTTTTTTAAGCTCTGAGAGGGCCAGACTAATATTCCAAGGTCCAAAATAGGAGCGCTGGGTGGTTGTTTTTTGTTCTTGTTCTTGTTTCACTGCTTCCTTGCAAAATCCATTAAGCTCAGCAGTATTGAGCTTCCCTCTGAATTTCAAAGTACCTGCTGCTTTCGTCTCTCCCTCTCTCTCTCTCTCTCTCTCTCTCTCTGTGTGTGTGTGTGTGTGTGTGTGTGTTTTCCTCCTGGACTAAATGGCTCTCCCCCGTCCCCACCCCTCTTTCCAGAAAATTATTCTGCTGTGCTATTTCCTTCAGAAGACACTTTGCATATAAGAAGCAAAATTGTGCTATTTCATCTCTCAGACTGTCAGGGTGAGGATATTCCGATTTATCATACACTCTTTTTCATCATCTCTCCTCCAAAATTGTTCAGTAGAATGCCTGATACACTGTTGAGGGTCTGTATGTTTTCGTTTTATTCCCCCTAGGAACACAAAGAAGAGTTTGCAGGATTTTGATAACCATAATGACATGCACGGCGCCATATAAATGGTTCTCCAGAAAATGCACAGTAGCTTCATATTGTATTTCAGTCTGAATTGGGCAAAAAAGTTTCAGAGATATTACATCTGCCAAATGATGGCTTTAACATGGCCCTAGCCATGTTTACTCTGAAGTAATCCCCAAAGAAAGTAGTAGACAATCTGTAAATTCTAAAGCCCTGCTGGCTCGCACTGGCCGGAACATTGAGTTGGATAGGCTTTCCTTTGAGAATTCTCTGGTGGTTCTCTTGTTTTTCCAACTCCCCACCATAGGTCTCAATGGGAAGAAAATTACTTATGTCAGCTTCAGGCTGGTATAGGGAGTAGGAGCAATCTGGGGCCTCTGGGGAGAATGGAGTGTCTTTGGATGTAGCCGATCTAAGGTTGCCCTGGAATGCTGAGTTTTGGGCTCTAACACCAGTGAAAATGCTTCCAGTGATAGATTTACCTTTAATGGAGCTACCCATGGGTACACTGGAGACCACCCAACAGATTTCCTTTCCGCTACCAGAAGGGCACTTATGCCCCATCCTGAACTCCCCAGGAAGTGGATCTGAGGGTTAGGATTGCTCTCTAAATCATTAATACCTAGCTTGCAAGAACTCTAGGTCATGATATGCATTCTGAAAAATACCTCCTTGTCTTTGCTGCATTTTCACTCTATCCAGCAATTGAAAGACAGCATAAAAAGCCAATGTTTGGTTACTATAATCATACAAACATATTGATTTCAAACTCAACACAACCATTATACCATATCAGAGGATACTGGAGGTTTCCTAAAACTTCATGTAATATTGTTACAAGAAGAAGAAGAAGAAGAAGGTGTTAAATAGTTGTTGTCTTTTAGATCTTAATGTTCATGATCGTGTCAAGGCATGTTAGATGAGAGTCACACACATTGCACATAGAGCATAAGAAATGTTTTTTTTATTAAAAGTTTTTTTTATATATATAACATTACGGTCCATTCCTATCCCTTACCTATCCTACAAAGAAGTAAGTCATCTCAATTAGAAGCAAGGATTAGTAGGCAACCAGCATAGCTATGTTCTTGGATTGGAAGGTAGAGTCATAAGTGGAATTAGAATATTTGTGAGTGTATGCTCACAAACTCTCAATGGGGTTCAACAAGTGCTCATTAAATGCCTACGGGGCATAATGGGATCGCCTCCTACTCCTTCTCTTTCCCCCGAAGGGGGAAAAAGCTGTGCCTTTGGGAGAGGGAATGCAGTAGCAGTTGGCAGGATCTACACTACTGCTTTAAACCATTTTAAAACGCTTTATAATAGTTTTGACAACTGTTGGGGCCCAGGACACACTCCATTACAGTTGTCAAAACTGTTATAAAGCACTTTAAAGCAGTAGTGTAGATCCGGTCACCAACTGGATGCTGCAAGTGTTTAGAGAATGCTTGTCCAACACATTTGAGGGCTGATGAGTCCCTCTAAGTGACACCGCCTGGAATTTATGTTCTGATTGTCATTTCCCACCAGATAGGCTTGTATCTCAGTCCTATCATCCCCAATATTTTTAGATATACCATCAGTACATCTTGTTAGTTTTTGTTATTATATTTTAGTCAGACAAAAGATTTAAAAATATCTTCTCTGGGACAGTATTACCATGCAGATAAGACAAGATAGAACCCAGAAATTTGACTTTGGTTCAGAATACAAGGGGCAAGACAGCAAATAATGTGGCAAGTGTTCGATCTCTGGTGTGCCACACATGCAAAAGTGTTGACCTAAAGGAGTTTTGGAACATCTCCCATCAATTATAGCTGTTGGCATAGTTTGGAAACAAAGAGCTGTAAATGCTTGCCTGAGTTTTAGTGAAGTAAATTTTGTCAAACAGGCAGCTCTTTGATTATGATATTTGTAAAACCTGTACCATTTTGAAAATTTTGACTTATTAAGAGACTATCTATCCAGAGCAACACACACACACCACAATTCTAAAGTAGGCTTCATCCAGGCCTCTAAACCTGCACAGGAACCCTGGTTTTATTTTATTTTATTTTATAATTTTTATTTGTTTTCTACACTATATAAACATACAACATTACAATAGTAATAATAAAAAGAAAAACATCAAACAACTGCTACATACATATTAAATAAATGTTGAGTACATATATGTTGAATAAGTATTACCTATACATTATCATACTACAACATATTCATTCTTAACATAAAAGTGCACCCCCCCACCTCGGGATCTATTCCTGAGTCCAAAATCTAATCGTTTCTTCTGCTGGCAGTTTCCCACTTCCCTTAGTAAACACAAATATTAGGAACTGTTTCCAGATTCCTTCAAACTCATTTATTTTAGTTACGCCTTTTCTCCACTTAATATTACATGTCAGTTTATCATTAATGGCTATATCCCATACTTCTTTGTACCATTCTTCAATAGAATATTCCCCTTGAATCTTCCAGTTCCTAGCTACCATCAATCGTGCTGCAACCAGCAAACTCGATATCAGCTCTTTAGTTTCTTTTCCACACTTTATATCTTCAAATAGTGACAGCAATGCAATCTTTGGTGTTTGTTCTATTTTCATTCCCACTATTTCTTCAATTTCTGAAAACACCATCTTCCATAATCTTTGTACATATTTGCATTGCCACCACATATGTAAATACGTTCAGGAACCCTGGTTTTAGAACCCTTAATACTAACCAGAATCATAACCCTAACCCACACCTCATTCTTAAACCTCTGCCCATCCAGACTGCATGTTCTAAGACAGCATGCAGGATGTCCTCGTTGACAGCTCACTCTGCTACACCTAGCAGGATATTCCACTATGAAAGGGATATGAAAGCGGTATATAAAAGGCAGGAGCCACACCACTGCTTTATAGTGATATTGAAGTGCACTGCAGGATCTACACTACTGTTTTATAGTGGTAATGAAGTGCACTGACAACTGTTGGGGCCCATTGACACATCTACACCACATAGGATATAGCACCATGAAAGCGGTATGAAAGCAGTATATGGTATGTGTCAATGGGCCCATCAGTTGTTAGTGCATCTCAATACCACTATAAAGCAGCAGTGTGGCTCCTACATTTTATCTACCACTTTCACACCACTTCCATAGTGGAATATCTGCTTGGTGTAGATGAGCCCTCTGCCTGTCGATTATACATTTCATCCAGGCCCCAATCCAAACCAAACCAGTTTCAAAGCTTATATTTATGACTTATCTATTCTTAGTCATCTCTTTACTACAAGAACAGCATCAGCAAAAGGTTGCAAAAATTCCATTTAACTTTTTCTTGTGATACAATGAATGAAGGTCGTTTAATGAAGGTCATCTCTTCTAAAATGGGGATAACTCAGAATCATCATCATCATTCTTTTCTGCACTTAGTATTTTGCAGTAGATGAACATAATAAAAGCTGCAAAAGATCAAATGTCTCTTAGACTTGATTGTATAATACAAAGCCTCCAGCTTCCAGATAATTTGCCTGGTGCCGGGGAGCTTTACTAGACTGCTTCATGATGTGTATTTGTTGTAGGCATTAGCAGAAGCCCAACTGTGACATCTATTGACAGCAGAGCTCTGTTTGCACCCAGTGGACAGCTATGAAGGAACAGTGAAGCACACAACCCAACTGGACTCTCCTGGGGGCATTGCAGATTATCAGCACAGTGTGACACAAACAAGCAGTTTTTACTTAGTTGCTTGTAATAGGGAATCCATATCACTTCCCTGAAAGAAGCACTTCTGTTGCTTATTCACTAAAGCGTAATGGTGTGCTTTAAGGGTTTATTATCCTCACCATCATCGTTTTGTAATAACAACGAAGGAGGTGATGCTTAACTGACAAATGAATTAGCTTAATCAATTTAAAGCATTTTGATCAACTAAAAACATGACCCTGATAAATCTGGCAGCAGGTTTATAAATGTCTTAACTTTTTTTCAATACAAGTATTAAATGACACATTCCCTCCAGTGTGTGAGGGAAAGGGGAACGCAAAGGCTTTCAGACTGGCAGCCCTTCCTGAACTTCCATGAGACCATGTGAGATTGTGTACTCTCTTGGGCATTCAGGAAGAGCCTCACTGGAGAAGGCTCCCTGTAAAATGTCCTGTGCTGCTGCAACTGAGGCCCAGTATTGGGCAAAAGGTGGGATACAAATAATAATAATAATAATAATAATAATAATAATAATAATAATAATAGCAGCAGCAGCAGCACTGGGCATTTTTAAAGTAAAAATAAAATAGAAAGAAGACCCTTCAGCCACCTCCTACACTTAAAAAGATAAATGGAACTCATCACCCCTCCCCAAGGAGAAAAATTATTTAAAACTCTCACTTCCCCACTTTGCACTACAGTTTGCATATCCCCCACCCTATGAATTGCTGAAAATGGAAGGATCAAAATATTCAGCATGGCACTAACTGGGGGTCCTTGTGAATGACAAGGAGGATGCCTGAAGGGTACTCCTGGATCCTTTGCAACATGCAATATTTCCGTAGTATATCCCTGGAGACTCTGCAGCAGATGAGCCACTATAGAAATTGTTTCCTGAAGGATAGACTTTTTAAAAACCTTCAGGCTGGGGCAACATATTAGGAGGAGAGGCAAGTAGCTCTTCATTTGTAATTTTGTTTTGCTAATCATGAGACAAGCAGACCTTCTACGCACTAATGATGATATTTAGCTTGATCAATGGCCACATCCTTGTCCTGTCTCACTACTACTGAGTAACAATGTGCACAGTGTGTTTAATCCATTTCATCTGAGTTTTGTGGATTGTCAGACATCATCCACTCTATTGTCTGCTCATTGACAGATTTGGGCCTCATCTACACCAAGCAGGATATTGCACAATGAAAGCAGTATGAAAGCGGTATATAAAAGGCAGGAGCCACACTAAGCATAATGTAGTGGTATGAAAGCAGTATACGGTATGTGTCAATGGGCCCCAACAGTTGTCAGTGCACTTCAATACCGCTCTAAAGCAGAAGTGTGGCTCCTGCCTTTTATATACCGCTTTCATAGTGCAATATCCTGCTTGGTGTAGATGAGGCCTTGGTTTCCCCCCACCCTCTTCAGAAAAGTACACAAAAAAATCCACCAAATTATTTCTTAGCTCACCCTAAAATCAATGAGCAGAGTGTGTGTGTGTGTGTGTGTGTGCATGCGCACACACACACACACACATACAAACGTTTGCTACAGAGCAGAAGCTGAAGATAGATCAGAGATGTATAAAACATTGTGTTATTTTGAAAATGCTGTATAGATTAGCGTATTTTACAACAACTTTCGTATGTTTGTGCAGCCTCATATAATTCCAGAAAGGTTTTTTTAAAAAAAATGGTTCATAACTTTTCAGACTCTGTGCAACTCAGAAAAGTTGGTCTTTTATGGATTCTGCAGGTAGAATTCACAGAAATCTGATGGCATTTTGATCCATTGAGGATTTTTCCCAACATCACTACTCCTGAGTAAATCAGATTGCCTGTTATAGGCTATTAGCTCTGCTGAGTATTGCTATTCTTAAACCTCGGACATTTCAAGAGGTAAAAACAGTCTCGTTCTTGTTTTCCTGCTAAGATATATTAACTATGCCCAAATAGATTTGAGATTGTGTAAAAAGTAATGGAATCAGGCTGTCAGTAAGGCCTGTACTTAAGAGGTCGTTACCCCACCTCACCCCACCCCACCCCGTTGCTTCAGGCATCTATCTTTCTTCAACTCCTCTAGCTTCCTCTGCTCAGTACTACAGCTCAACAGAATAACTTTAGCTACCACTTGTCGTTATATTACTTGATGCTTCCTTCTTTCTTTCACGTATGGAACACTCAGAGCAATAGCACTCATTAACTACTTACATTAAAGCCTTGACAAAAGCTAGGTTGGAGTGGGAAAACTCATTACACCTGATGTAAAGGAATCATTTGCTCGCTGAATGATCATAGGATATTTAAGACTTAAGGAAAGCAAGAGGCAACCATAAGCTGGAATGATTCTCAAAGTGTTCGGTAAGTGTTTTCTGACTCCAATACAAATCCAAGAGATTTAAAACATATTTTTGAAGGGAGCAATTATTATATAGAATTACAAATACCAACCCTTCACTTTCTTGATAAATCTGGACCTGAACTACCTTGTTGTTTGATTTACCATGGTCTGCTTTTGATCTCAGGTGCCGCATTGTGACAGCGTTGTCATTAGCAATTGAGATAATAAAAGGTTTGCAAGAACTGAGCTGTGGTATCAAAGCTGACTTTGCAAGAGCTAAGCTCCCCTGCTCAGCTGCTTGTGATTAATCAAACCCAAACAAAGTTGTGTTTGCGAACTCTGTACAACTTTCAGAGGATTTTTGTTATCCTTTTATATGGGGGTGGGTGGGGAGGTATTGTGTAAGGTTAAATCACAGCATAAAGGGTTGGATACACGGCTCTGCTTATGTAAACTTTTGTAAACCGCCCAGAGCGCTTCGGCTATGGGGCAGTATATAAATGTAATTAAATAAATAAATATGGAACAGAATGTCCTTGGTTCTTGACTTCTCCAAGCCCCTGCAGCACCCTGTGCACCCAGCAATCTGTGGTGGAGGTTGGGAGACCCAGCGTGGAAGGTGGAATTGGAAGCTGTAAGGAGAATCTGCAGATCTCTCCTGCTCCTAGACACATTTGCTCATAGAAGCTATACTGGCACCCAATCCTTTCCCTGCATCAAAGGCCATGGCTAGACGGGGCGATATCCGGGATCGCCCTGGGATCATCCCTGTGCGTCCACATGCTGCACAGAGGATCCCGGGGGCAGGGAGGGATGAGGCCCTACACTTCTGTTGTGGTTTTTCCCGCAGTCCTGGGATGATCCCAAGACTGCAGGACGTGTGGCCAGGCATCATGGTTTGTCCCTGCTCCTCGCAAGTAAACACGAGGAGCCGGGACTCAGGCATGGGGTGCGGCGCTCCTCAGGAGCTCCATACCCATCAGGGGTGGGGTGGGGGGAGCGAGAGCATTTTTTAAAAAGAAAATAACTTACATTTTCATAGGAGAGCTCCTACGCTCTTTCTTGATTAAAATAAAAAAAATGGCAGGTGCAACGTACTCTTCCTTCCTGGATGTCGCATGCCACATGTAGACTGGGGGGGCTGGGAATCTCACAATCATCATATCGCAAGATACTCCCCCTCCACCACTCTCGTCTAGCCATGGCCAAAGAGACCGTTCTGTAAACTCGAAGTTTTCTTCTATGAGTCCAAGAGCATGTTTTGATCGACGCCAAAGTAAAAGATGTGCATTGTACATTGTCTTAAAACATATCGTTTTTATATATAAGAAAAAGCAGACCTCTCTTTCCATAAATCAAACAGCAATTAGACATGATTTCCATGTGCATCCAAAGTTTGTCAACTGCAATATATTAGCAACGAGATATGAACCCATCCTGTTCTGAAAGAAGGATCCTTTTTCAAAGAAGAAGAGGAGGAGGAGGAGGAGGAGGAGGAGGAGGAGCAGGCAACAACTATTCTAGCAGCAGCTAATAAATGAACAGTCACTTTGCAATCAGGGTTTAGTTTTGTATTTTATTTTATTGGGGCAAATTGCTGAAGAACAGTACTATTGTGACAAGTGGCCCTGAGTACCCAGTTATTTATTGAACATCATTCAAAACCAAGCAAGCTCTCAAAGTGTGAAACCTGCAAGCATTTCCAAATGAAATGGATTTGATTTTAGCATACTTTTAGTAATGGCATCTAAAGCAATCCTATGGGGGAGCGGGAGAGAGATAGAATACACAAGCCAGAGATGCCACCATTTTTATAACACATTGGCTCATGATGAACGTGGGAAGGAGTGGTTCTGCCCCTCTTTTGGCCTTTTACAGGCTTTTTAAAAGAAACCCTTTTTCCTTCCCATTGCCTTTCAACTCTGAGGCTGGCATTCAGAGTCCCATTCTAGGCGTGTTTCTTGGAAATGGGAGGGCTTTGGATCCCGTGGACACACAGCCTCTCCTGGAATGCTCCGGGCACCCACAACCCAGGCTGGTCATCAGGAAAAACTTCGTGACTGTTAGAGCACTACGACAATGGAACCAATTACCCAGGGAGTTAGTGGGCTCTCCCACCATAGAGGCATTCAAGAGGTAGCTGGACAGTCATCTGCCAGGTATGCTTTAAGGTGGATTCCTGCATTGAGCAGGCGGTTGGACTCGATGGCCTTATAGGCCCCTTCCAACTCTACTATGACTCTATAATTCTATGAACCCAAATGTTGGAATGCTTTAACTTTTTGCATTGGTTTTTTGTTTGCAGCAGAGGGAATGGGAGAGAGGCAGGATCTCTTTAGGAATAATTTCTGAACTAGATATGTGCTTTTTCAACTAATCCTTTTTACATATCAATCCTAAGCACATCTGCAGGGTAGGAGACCTACAGACCATTACTTAGATCACAGTAAGTGTTCTCATAGAAAAAAGGTGTAGTCCAAAACATTTGGCCAAAGTCCTCAGCTCACTTAAGCTGGAATAGACACAGGCCACAGCTAGACCTAAGGTTTATCCTGGGATCATCCAGGGTTTGCCCCTGCCTGAGCACTGGATCCCCTGTGTGTCACCTAGATGAACAGGTTTGGCTCCTGGATGATCCAGGGATAAACCTTAGGTCTAGCTATGGCCTCACTAGAAAGCACTTTTCCAAATCAGTGACAATTCCGTTAGGTTCCTCTAGCATATGTTGAGCACTACTGTATTAGTGGGCAACTAGATCTTCTCTGCCAACAGACACCAGTAGGAAGTCAATTGTGTCTATTGTTACCATCTGAGAATTTCTAGAAATGCCATTACATTAAATATATCTTTCAAAAAGGAATGTACTAGTGCTGTGCCAGAGATTTCTCCCACATTTTTACCCCCTGACCATTCTCATTTAATCTGGTAGAAGAGAATTTGCTTTCAGAAAAGAAATTCAAAGGAGAAGAAATTTTGGGAGAAATTCTCATGGGTTGGGTTCAGGGTTCTTGTGCTCACCCTACTTATGAGGTGGCTGAGGGTCGTGCACGGCTGCCCTGTTTTTCATTGTAAAATCGTCTCTCTGATAGCCTATAGCCTCCTTGGCTTCCCACACTTCAATTAGAGCCCAGAGGAAGGCACCATAAGGTAATTTTTCTGATCAGGAAGCACAGGCAGCCTGGGAGGCTTCAAGCACTAGAAAGATACATAACAGAAAGAAAACACACATACAACACCCTTGGCTGCCTTATAGTGATTAGGTAAGCTCAAAAACACCACACACAACAACAGCCTGAGAATGAAGCAGAAGCAATGAAGGTCACAGCTTGCTCTTATGCTTTCCCCCCTACTATTCTTTTGTAACATGCCAACGTAAGTTTCATGTTTAGAACATTTTTCATTTAAGGTTCCTTCCTTCCTTTCACCAGGCTCTCTATTTCTCTTTTTTTCCATCTGGACTTTTTCAACTTTGTTATTGATGCTATGAATTTTATCATAGCCCACTTTTTTCTTTTCTTTTTTAACGTCAGCCCTTTTCTATATTCCAATCCAACCAAGATGGACTTGCCCCATGATGCATCATCATCATCATCATCATCATCATCATCATCTCTTACCCACCTTGTCCTCTAGATTGAAGTGGGGAACATCAAATACAAAAATACATAAAACTGATTAAAAACATATAAAATTAATACATTATTAAAATAACAACGCGACATGTTAAAATTCGACTGGGTAGGCCTGCTGGAAGAGATCGGACTTTATAGCTTTCCTGAATTCGGAAAGACTATTTAGTTGACAAACCTCTCCCAGCAGGCCATTCCAAAGTCTGGGAGAGGCAGAAGAGATGGCCCCTGGGTAAGAGTTGTCAGTCTCGTTTTTGCTGACTAGAGTAAATTCTTCCCAGAGGACCTGGCAGGATCTACACTACTGCTTATAATGGTTTATAATGGTTATGAAAACTGTTCAGGCCCAGGACACATTACATATACTGTTTTCATAACGTTTAAAAGTGTTATATCCTGCTTGGTGTAGATTGGGCCCCTGACTGTACGGGAGAAGGCTATCCTGCAGGTAACTTGGACCCAAGTCCTGTAGGGCTTTAAAGGTTATAACCAACACTTTATACTTTGCCCAAAAACTAACTGGCAACCAGTGAAGTGATTTTAAAGTTGGTGTAATATGGTCACCCCTAGGTGTATCAGTGACCAACGTGGCTGCCATATTTTGAACTAGTTGAAGTTTCCGGACTAGGCACAAAGGTAGCCCTAAGCAGAGCACATTGCAGAAGTTGAGCCTCAAAGTTACCAGCAAATGTACTGAATCCAAAACAGAGCAGTGTTTCCCAAATTTTTAGATATTTCTGGATTACAACTGGAGGTGTATTGTGATTATGGAATGGGCTGCATCCAGAAATCCTGGCCCATCCTTATTCCCTCTCTCAGGATAATTATTGCCAGTGAGACAAGGATCAATAATGTGTGTAGGCCCCATGCTGCAAAAAGCATAGAATGGAAGATACATCCAGCATGATGTCCAGTTTTCAAAGCATATTTCAGGGGCTCTGAGAGAACACTCGTGTGACCTGGCACAGAGTTTGGAAAACATTGCTATAGAGTAGTGGTGGGAGACCTGTTACCCAGAAAAAGTTACCATTTGGCTATGCTGGCTGGGACTGGTGGGAGTTGGGATCAAACATCTGGAAGGGCACAGAATTACCCCACCCTCACTCTAGAAGTGGTTTGGCTTCCTACCTACCACAAATATAGTGATGGCCATTGGCCACTAAGTTGGATGGCTTTAAAAGGGGATTAGTAGGGTGACCAACTGTCAGGATTTCCCCGGATTTGTCCTGGTTTTTGTTCTTTCCATGGTGTCGGGGAATTTTCTATAATTTTCAATAATGTCCTGGAATGACACACCTTCCCCTTTAAGGCTGCCATTAGCATGGCAGGAGGGAATGACATGCGTTCTTGAGGCACATCATTCCCCCACCCCGAGCTCCAATTGAGGTCTTAAAGGGGAAAGTGGGTCATTCGTGGACATTATAGAAAAGGCCCCAATTGGAGTGGATGGTGGTGGTACAGAATGAAATCCTTTCCCCTCCTCCACTCCAATCGGGTTCTTTAAGGTGGCGGGGGAATAACGTACTTTCTGCAGGACTCAGAAAGCTTCTTCCCCACACACACACTAGGTGTCCTCTTTTTTGGTTTCCCAAATATGGTCACCCTAGGGATTAGACAAATTCATGAGGATAAGGCTATCAAAGGCTACTCTTTACGATGGCCATGTATTATCAGTGGCAGTATGCCTCTCCAAACCAGTGGTTAGGGAATATGAGCAGAAGGGTGCTATAGCTGTGCCTATGGGCACCTGGCAAGCCACAGAATGCTAGACCAGATATGGCTTTTGTCTCTCCTTGCATGCCTTTTCTAGTGCTCTTATGTTGTCCCATGAAGTGGATATAGCAGGGAGAAGAGATGTAGCTCCAGTGCTGGATTGCATTGCTGCCTTCAGAAGGGTGTGTGTATGATTGTGCAAATATGCCTTTTCTGTAAGGAAGCACGTGTAAATGTGAGTTTACTCATTGCAAGAACTCCATTTATACAATGGAACCCCAACTGCTAGCCATGAAAGAGAAAGACGGGTGAGCACACCTGCTTTCCCAAGTGCATTCTGCTTCTAGCTAATTCTCCCTATTTCTGTGGTTTCTAGAGAAGGCATTACAATCTGTCCTAGCTGAAATTCATTGACTACGACCTCTTAAGCACATATTTGCAATGTGCTTACCGAGATGACTTCAGAAGGAGATGTTATGGTCTAATGGTGGCTTGTAAAGTTGAGTAAACAAACTGGAGATTAAAGGGCCAGATCTCTATTTGGTGAGATAAAAGCTTCAAACTACAGTACTTTGCCTCAATGATCTCTAAATAATTAGGAATAAAACCACTATTAAGGCTATAATTAACTAGAAGGGCTGCATTCTAAAACAGTATGTTTGATATAATTCCTTTAGAATGGGATTCTATACATCTCTACTCTAGGGGCCTTCCTAGATGAGGCCTTAGCGCGCATTCTGACCCGGCTTCCCTGCTGTGCGTCCAGATGACGCACAGGGGAATCCGCAGACAGGCCGCGCTGAGGCCTGGTCTTACCCGCCATAAGCGAAGTCACTTATGGCGCGCCTTTTCCCCAGCTCCGGCCTCAGGCCGGGGCTGGGGAAAGTGTGGAGAGTTCCGCAGCTTTTCGCGGCTCCTCCCCCTCCGGGGGGGGGGAGATGGCAGAGGGCGACGAAGGAGACGACGAGGGGATGGTGGAGGGCGACGAAGGAGATGACGAGGGGATGGCGGAGGGCGACGAAGGAGACGAAGAGGGGATGGCGGAGGGCGACGAAGGAGACGACGAGGGGATGGCGGAGGGCAACGAAGGAGACGGCGAGGGGATGGTAGAGGGCGACGAAGGAGACGGCGAGGGGATGGTGGAGGGCGACGAAGGAGACAGCGAGGGGGGCGAATGTGGGGGCTTAAATAAAAAAAAACCCTTACCTTCTCTGGCGGCTTCGGGCCCCACATGGCCCCTTTAAAAAAAAAAAAAACATGGCCGACGCTGCAGGGCTTCCGTCGTCCCTGCGGGTCGGCCGTCTAGGAGGCTGGGCGGCATGCGTTAAACTTAGCGCGCCGTAGCCCCGCCTCCCTGCCGGCTTATCCCGGCAGGTCTAGCAAAGCCCTAAATGTATGTGGAATGGGGAAGGTGCCATTTTGTCCTTCACCTCAGGGAAAGCCCTGCTTGTAGTATTCAAAGCAGCCCACTATCTTCAGAACTATGAACACTGTGAACAGGTGCATCCATTAAAACATCTCAACATCCCTTCTTGCCCTTGCTTCTCTTTTCCCAGCTCTCTCCTTTCTTGGTGGTCTCTCCTACTGCCAAAATTTAAATTGTAAATTCCTTGAGGCAGGGATATTTCAGGCACTCTTGAATGAAATGGATTATTTAGATCCATTTCAATCAGGCTTCAGGCCTGGTTTCAGAATGGAAACTGCCTTGGTTCCCCTGTAGGATGACCTTTGCCGGGAGAGGGACAGGGGGAGTGTGACCCTGTTGATTCTCTTGGACCTCTCAGAAGCTTTTGATACCATTGACCATGGTACCCTTCTGGATGGGTTGTCTGGGCTGGTTGTTGGAGGTATTGCATTGCAGTGGTTCCGCTCCTACTTGGATGGCCGATTCCAGAAGGTGTTGCTGGGGGATTATTGCTCTGTGCCATGGCATCTAGGCCATGGGGTTCCACAGGGCTCTATTTTCTCCCCTATGCTGTTCAACATCTATGTTTTTAGAATGTTTTTAGGATGTTTTTAACAATGTATATTATGTTTTAATTCAGTTTTATTATTTTATCATTTATTGTTGTTCTCCACCTCGATCAAAATGGAGAGGAGGGTAAGAAATAAATTATTATTATTATTATTATTATTATTATTATTATTATTATTATTATTATTATTATTATTTGAAATCACTGGGACAGGTTATCCAGAGATGTGGGCTCAGGTGCCATGAATATGCAGATGACACCCAGCTCTACCTCTCCTTTTCATTAAACCCAGGTGAGGCAGTGGCTGTTCTGAATTAGTGCCTGAGCTTATGGACTGGATGGGGGCCAATGAACTGAGACTCAATCCAGACAAGATGGAATACTGTTTGTGGGTGGTTCGTTTGTCTGGTAGGTGATGTTCAACCTGTTCTATAGGGGGTTGCACTCCCCCTAAAGGATCAGGTTCATAGTTTGGGGTGCTCTTAGATCCAGAACTGTCACTTGAGGCACAGGTGGAGACAATGTCTTTGCTTTTATCACTCATTGAAGCATTATGTGCAAGGATGGTGTCAAACCTCTTTGAATTGTGCCCGGAAAGAGACCAGAAGCCAGTGGAGCTGTTGTAACAAGGAAGTTCTTTGCTCCCTGTAACCAACCCCAGTCAACAGTTTGGCTGCAAACACCCCATCATATGCTTTAGGGTGTTGAGTGTATGATCCTATAAATGGATCACAAGCCCAAACTCCCAAAGGATATAATGGGGAGGGGATAAACACTAGGGTGACCAGATTTGTAAGAAGATAAGGTGGCACCTTCAAAAGTTGTGAAGGGGGGGTTAATTATGTATGTATTTATTTATTTATTTATTTATTTAATAGATTTTAAAATAAAATGTCCATTAAATAAACCTGATTTTCACAATAAATTATTCTTGCAAGGCATTTCACAATAGTGAGTAAAGCAACCTAAGAAAAACAACAGAAAGAACAACATTAAAATGTGAAAACAACACATATATCAATAATTGAGATAAACAATCAGCTGAAAACTGCAGCAGCAAATAAAACATTCACAACACTACAAATCATGGTCCAAAAGCTGGCTGGAATGCAAAGGTGACAAGATGCACCTGATGAAATTCCCTCTCCTACATAACTATTATGGGTTCAGGAGCCCTGTCCTCATTTGATCCCGATATAGTAAAGGGTTAATTATGCATTTTATTATTCTGATGATTCATTGCCTCCAATCCATTTAAAGACGGACATTAGAGACAACTGTTGCTAGGAAATCCAGTTCTTTTTGACTCAATAGAGTTCTGCAGCATGTCCGGTTTGATTTCCAGTTGTGAACTAAGGTGCAGGTTTTTCCTCGAAATCTAGGAACATTTTTTGCGCATTTTCTTTCACAGGCTTCACAATTTGCACAAATTTCTGAGCAATTTGCACAAATTACAGGTGAATTTATACAAATCTCAGAACGTGCATGGAAAATGCACAAAATGCCTGGATAATCTGCGAAATTGAGCACTGAGACGTCTGGTGGAGGGGGCAAACATAGAAAAAGTCATCAAACTCCATTCCCCAAACCCATTTCTCCAACATCCCTAATTGGCATCCACATCAAAGGAAAGGTAAACTTTTAGGAATAAGCCCACAGTTACCCCTTCAGAGACAGGTGTGTGAGTTAATGATTATTCCCCATGTACTGAGCAAGGGGGGGGAAGTATTGCTTTCAAAACGGAGGAAAGAGTTTAATATAACATTTGGCAGCTGTGTTCAGGTCTTTGCAGCAATGGCAAGAAGCAGTAAGCTAGCAGAAATTCCAGTAAATGAGTGAAATGCTCAGCAAACATGCCCCTTCAGTCCTCTTAAGTCCTTGGGTTTTTACATCCTATAAAAGTGATAGCTGCAAACCTGGTGATCAGCTGATGTTGTTTCAGGTGAATAATATATTGTATATTGTCATGGCCACACTAAGAGCACATTTATTGCAAGCAGAAAGAGTCTCTGGTGGCCATTGACCATATACAGCCATATAAACGAATAACTGATAAGCTAAAGGATCTATAATAAATAAAGACAAATTACCCTTTGAATAAAAGGTGCTTTAGGATAAATGTCTCTGAGGAAATGGTGAAGTGCAGAAAAGACAAGAAGCATGTGTATTTCTTCACCAAAACAAATATTTGTAAAGAATCAAAATGTCTAACTTTTGCTGTACTCGTTTTGAATATGAAATTTCATCTTTAAAATGAAAAGTGCAATCCTATACATGTCAGCTCAAAATTAATTGAATGCAATGGGCCTTGCTCCCAGGGATGTGGATATGAGGCTGAGTGTGTGTGTGTGTGTGTGTGTGTGTGTGTGTGTGTGTGTGTGTGTGTGTGTGTAAAACACTCCCAACTTGAAATATTCAGCTTTGCTAAAGACCACTGCCATGAAATCTCCTCCTCTTTCAACAACCACCAGCAGCAGCCATTCCAATAGGCCATCACAGAGTAGGGTGGCCATATGGAAAGGAGGACAGGTCTTCTGTGTCTTTAATAGTTGTATCGAAAAGGGAATTTCAGCTGGTGTCATTTGTACGCATGCAGCATCTGGTGAAATTCCAGCTTCATTACAACAGTTAAAGCTCCATGAGCCCTGTCCTCTTAACCAGATGTGAAATTACCTTTTCTATGTAACTGTTACAGATACAGGTGCCCTGTCTTCCTTTCCATATGGTCACCCTAGCTATTCCCCACTTTGGTGAAAAATGGTACATAAAATTGCTTGTGCACAATGCATCTCTGGTAAAGATCCCTTTATTTCCATTTTTACACATGCAGATATATGGATTCATGTGTATATGTAAATGAGGATGCATGAGAAAGATATGTACTCATGTCCCAAGGCACTGGCCCATTTGTATGAGCAGACAGAGATAGTAAGACCTTAGGTGAACCTGACTAATGTCCACGTTGACCTTGTTCAGATGACAAGCTAAGCCACAGTTGTGTGAACCATTCATAACCATACTAGCTACATAACCAGGGTTTAAACACACTCACTAACCACTTGCTACAAAAGGTTTAGCAGCCTAACCATGGCTTAGTGTGTCGTCTGAACAGGCCCAACACAACAGGTTTCTACATGCATAAGGTTTAAAGCATGTAGGTATAAGCCTGATCCATGGAACTCATGGTTAACAACTGTGTAGATCAGACTGTTCAATAGAACACTTGGCCACCACTAGGAGTGGTTTGGGGAGAAATTAGTTCAATTTGAAATCTGTACACATTTTCATGTCAATTATAAAAAAAACCCACCAAAAAAACCTCCACACCTATGACCCTGTTCAGACGACACGCTAAATCATGGTGGTTAAGGATTTTGAGCTAAACATTATGGCTTAGTGTGTTGGGTGAACCACGACTTAGTGTGCCATGTAAACCATTCCAAACCATGGTGGTGAGATAACCACGATTTAAACACACTCACTAACCATTACTGCAAAAGGCTTAGCAGCCTAACCATGTCTTAGGCCATAGCTAGACCTAAGGTTTATCCCTGGATCGTCCAGGGGTCAAACCTGTCCATCTAGGTGACACACAGGGGATCCAGTGCTCAGGCAGGGGTGAACCCTGGATGATCCCAGGATAAACCTTAGGTCTAGCTGTGGCCTTAGTGTGTTGTCCAAACAGGCCCTACGTATCTCAGAATGTGAAATTGGAGGTAATCAAAATTGACAGATTTGTTCTGCCCTTTCTATTTATTATTTATTAATTTAGCATATTATCTACCATTACATGGTAATGGGGCTAGTACATATGTCTGTCATTTGGTGTGGTGTTGGTTGATTGTGCTTCTTTGAATATCTTTCTATGCTACCTGATTGCAGGATACCATTAAACACCAAGCCCAGAAGTTCCAAGACCGCATTCTAGGAACAAACTGAGGGATCAAATGTATTGAAAAGTATAAATCGTAATTATACAGTGCTTGTATTGAGAGCCAGCGTGGAGTTTGAATCCCCCTATTACTTCCTCTCTGGTGTTCCCTCTTGCTTCAGCATTAAAACATCCAAGACATTTTTCTAATAAGCACAATCTCTGTAGACATTGGAGTCTGGGGAGCATATTTATTATCACATATTTAATTTTCACCCAAGAAACATTTTAGCAAAGTTTTATTATTAACAACACATAGCTAAGCCCCATAGATTGGATTAAAGCTTCACCAATAAGAACAGAAAAGCTTTGACACTGTGAATGTAAAATGAACACATCATCTGCATGAGATATAATGGGGAGGGAAATGCATAAAAAAAGACAAATTAAATATCCAGGATGGAACAGATTTAACACAGCATGGGAGGTAAAAAGCCATCTGTAGTGCACACAAGAAGAAAAATGGTGTTGTTGTAATAGGCTGGTAAAATGACATTGACCTTTTTCTAATGAACAATTCGTGCTACTCATTTCAGTAAAATGGGTGCATTACATTAGTATGTTCTGCTTGTTACTGGGAATGATAATTACAGGTCCAGATCCAGCCAGTGCAGTCAGTGCTTCAATGTACACATGGAGTTGCCTGTGCATGCCAGTTCTGTTCTCTGGGTCAGAAGATGCTTTGCATGTACAATAGGAACTCCTGAAGTTTTCCAGAAAGGGGAACTTCTACATCACCTGTCTACAAATATATATTAGTAAGTAGGTCTGCTATGTACAGATGTACTGGGAAGACAGCCAAAATAATGGTGGTGGGAAACTAATAGAGGGTCTCTACTGATGGTTTGATATCACATAGGCCCCATTTAGGCATCCAAAACAAAGAAGTATTGTGAATGCAGGGAAGCACACATTAGTTCTGCCACCAATGTCCCCACCCCTGTGGGAGAAAGCTTCAGACCTTAATGCATTCAGGGTAAAGGTCTTTTTAGTCAAATATACCTGCATGGGAATGATTGAGACGCCAATCCTGTATACACTTACCTTGGAGTAAGTTCTTCTGAAGACAATGGGATTTACTTCTGAGTAAGCATGCATAGGATTGGGCTATGTTGATGTTGTTTTAAAGCTACAGAAACTATCATGCACTGCAACAACAAATGAACATATGAAAGCAAAGAATGTCGTCTCAGGTGTTCTGATTTCATTTGTTTTCCAGATGCAAAAAATAATAGCGTGGAGATGGCTTGGTGCTACGTTCGCTAAGCTAAACCAAACTGCCATCATTAACAGGAATAGATTCTCTTGCAGCCGCCTGCAAAAACACATCATAGAAAGAGCAGAGCTGGCTAGTGAAAATAATTGTTTCTCTGAGCTGTCACCATGTCTCTGGAGTCTGCAAGGCTTGGCAGAATTAAATATAATGAACTGAGACCTCAGCACAATTATTTATTTTCAGATTGGTGAAGTGCCATTTTCTTCCCCATTCAGAAAATTAACCTCTGCAAAAGCCAACTTGCTCTACACAAAATTAATAAAGCGGAGCATGCCGGCAATAACTTACACATGTTTATTTATAGGAGATGTCTCCAGTGAGAAGGGTTAAGATGAAAAATTGACTCAAAGGACTGAATTCTGAGGGGGTTTACTCCAAGCCTGGCCTTCTGTTCATGCTGTTTAGACTTGGAATTGCTAAAATGTGTGCCTCCTCTTTTTATATATATGAAATTAGAGGTCCTTATATTCTCTTTTCATGAAGATTAGCATAATCTTTCTAAAGAGATATCCCTTGATCCTGCACTAGGCATGCACAAGCAGGCTTCTCTATGTGCAGCCGCTGCTGGTCCAGAAAACAAATATGCACAAGGATCAGGATGAACCATGTGTGCACATGCGTAGCTCCCAACCCTAGCTCTCCAGCCCAGGCAGGCTGTGGGTAAAATATCTAGCCATAGAATCATTCTGTATGCACACTGCCATAGTTCAATATAAGCCAACTCATTCACATGTAGCACCCCAGCAATTCGCAGACCACATGGGCAAGCTTCTGGCAAGGTAACTCTGGGCAGGAGTGGGCTGTGCACATGTCAAATGTATTTAAGCCTGATGAGATCAGCTGATCAGAAGGGAACATGGACATTCCAACCCATTATGTGGAGTTCTAAAGAGGGCTCAGAGAGCAATGGGGAGAAATCGTATCACAGAATCATAGAATAGTAGAGTTGGAAGGGGCCTATAAGTCCATCGAGTCCAACCCCCTGCTCAATGCAGGAATAGAGAACCCAATTAAAGGATTCCACATCATCCTGAAATGTATCAGTCTATTACATCACACCAACAGGCTGATGTCCCCATGCAGTGATTATCAGTCTTTTGCTCTTCCTGCACATTCGTCTGTGTTTTTAATATTGTGTTTTAATATTGTGAACCACAGAGAGATTTTATTATATTCAGCGGTATATAAAGACCACCAAAAAACAAATCAATAAATAAATAAAACGTCAGCTCTGATATACTATAAACATATTAGCCAGTTGCCAGATTCTGTGGAAACAATCAAAGATTTAACACGAGTCTTTCTCATTCCAGTGACACACAATTATCTTTTTAGCAGCAATTAACAAATGAGTAAACATAGGGTCAATGGCTAAAAAAGCTTCCAGATGTAGAGAGCCAGTGTGGTGTAGGGATTAATGTGTCGAACCCAGTTCTAGTCCCCATTCGGCCATAAAGCTCGTTGGGTGACTTTGATGTCCTATCACTTCCTGGGGCATTGTATGCGGGGGATGGTTTCTTCCTGACAGCCATCTTTTTTTATGATACAATGTCCCTTAGAACGACAATGGCCTTAGCTAGACCTACCTGATAGCCCGCGACGTAGGAGGGAAGATCTCGCATTTTGTTTAACGCAAGATCCCTCCTTTGTTTACACATGAGATGCGACGACCTCAGAAGGAGAGGTGTTGCGCCCACCATTTTTTTTTATTTCTTAAAAGGGAAGCAGCGCACGAACGCTCATGCGCTAAAGGTAAATGGTTGTTTTTTAATTTAAATTATTTTCCCTGCTCCCCCACCCTACCCCCAATGGGCACAGTGCTCCTGAGGAGTGCTGCACCCAGTGCGCGGCTCCCAGCTCCTCGTGAGGAATCGTACGGATCCGGGTCAACCCGTGGCATCCAGCCACACGTTCAGTGGTCTTGGGCTCAGCCCAGGACCACGGAAAAACCAGGGCCAAAGGGGAGGGCGAGATCCCGGGGGGGGGGGGGCTGTGCATCATGTGGATGCACAGGAACAATCCTGGGGATCACCCCGGGATTTCACCCAGTCTAGCTAAGGCCAATGTGTCATAACATTGGGAGGAAGCAGCAGCCAGGCACCTCTCCACCATGCCTGGGTCCAGCTCCAGCTCAGAGCCCCCTCCCTCCTGCTACCAACTGTCTCTGCAGAGGCCACCAGTGAGGGAGGAAGCAGCAGCCAGGCACCTCTCCACCGTGCCTGGGTCCAGCTCCAGCTGAGAGCCCCCTCCCTCCTGCTACCAACTGTCTCTGCAGAGGCCACCAGTGAGGGAGGAAGCAGCAGCCAGGCACCTCTCCACCGTGCCTGGGTCCAGCTCCAGCTCAGAGCCCCCTCCCTCCTGCTACCAACTGTCTCTGCAGAAGCCACCAGTGAGGGAGGAAGCAGCAGCCAGGCACCTCTCCACCGTGCCTGGGTCCAGCTCCAGCTCAGAGCCCCCTCCCTCCTGCTGTCAACTGTAACTGCTGAACTTTGCAACTAAGATTGTAGTGCCTGAATTTGCTTTCCTTTCCCCCCTCCTCCTCCTCCTCCGTCCCAATCCCCTTTCTTTTTGTGTCATGTCTTTTAGATTGTAAGCCTGTGGGCAGGGACTGTCACGAAATACTTTTGTAAGCCGCCGTGAGAGCCTTTTTTGGCTGAATGGCGGCATAAAAATCCTTAAATAAATAAATAAATAACATGCCACTGCTCCAAAGAACATTTTTGGCTTCATTTACACTGTTTAACAAGTGCTTTTTTTTTAACAGTAAACCAAAAAAACAAAAGGTCATCCAAAACTGGTCAAAAAGAAGAGAAATGAGTTCTCAAGATGCAAAATATTTATGCATAGGCCCGTGTGGCAAAAGGCTTACTTAACCTAATAGCAAATATATATTTTAATACTATGTGTTATCTCAATTTATTTTATTGTATTACTAGCTGATATACCCTCTAATATATATTTGGACTCGATGGCCTTGTAGGCCCCTTCCAACTCTGCTGTTCTATGATTCTATGATATGTCTGCAAGGTAATCACCTTAAAGTAGTAAGTGGATGCTAGGCCTGTGGATTAACTTTTAAACTAATTAAATTGACCAGGGCATGCTGGGAGTTGTAGGCATAAGCTGAGGCTAGAAGGGAATGGTGGGCGGGGTTAGTGGCAGTTGGAGAAAGTCGGGTAGAAGGAGAACAACGACAGTTGGCGAGAGGTCAGGCAAGTGGGACATCAGTTAGGATTGAGAGATAGTGACCTAGTTTGCTCATAATGACCTGGTTTGCTAATCCATGCTTTATTTAAAATCAGCCACTCTACATGCCAGTACTACACATCCCAGCATGACTTTGGTGGCCCACAGCTGTCCATGTCCTCTGAGAGGTGCTTCCTTCCTCTCATTGCCGATGCTGCTCCCTGATAGAGTGTTGAGGAGTAGAATTGCTGAGGAGGAGAGGTAAGTGGCTGTCAATGGACATGGCCAGCTCTGGCCAAGTCCTGCATGGACTGCCTCAGCCCACACTTCTCACCCATCAAGTGCTCCATCAGGAGCTTGTACTGAAGGGCCGGGTCTGGTCTGTGCACTTCCCCCCTCTGTTGGGCCTGTTTCTGGGCAAGCACAAAGTGACTCACCTTCTTCCCTCCCCCCCCCCAAGGGTGAGGGTCACATAAACACTTCCCGCAGCTTCTCAGAAAACAGCAATATCAGGACGAGGTGCCTTTGAGCATGATCAGGGTTCAGCCTCTCAAAGTCATGCTGTTGTAGCTTGTTATGATTTTAAAACTATGCATGGTGGTTGGGAGGAGACACCACAAATGGACACAGCCCAGTCATGTAGGTTGTTTCCTTTTATGTGGAATTGGGTTGACTGCTTGAGTCTGACCTTAGGAGTCTGGGTTGTGAAAGGCACACAGTAGCTACCCATCCATGCACTCACAATGGCTGCCAAAGGCTGGTAAGTCTGGTCTCCCACCGAAGGCATGCTGGGAGTTCTGCCCAAGGCATGCTGGGAGTTGAAGGTATAAGCTTAGGTTTTTTAATTCTTTAAAAAATACTTTAAAAACCCAAATTCATGTTTTTAGATTTTTCTGGTACATTGTACAGCCAGACCTATCAGCATGCAAATTTCAAGTTTATAACTCATCTGGAAGTGGGTAAACATTTCCGGACATACATTGCACACACATACTTTCTGCTTTATAGGTAGAAATTACTGTTACAGACTGAAACACATTGGGCTTCTTGAAAATACATATTTTGCATGCTGAAGATGCTTTTCTACAGTAGCCATGTGCTTTTTAGCCATTGCAATTTATTTATTTATTTATTCCACGGTTTTTCAATAATTCTCATTTAGTTTGATAGAAAAGAAATAGCTTTAGAGAATTAGAGGAAAAGAAGAAGAAAATCCAAAGAAATTCTCATGAGTCAGAGTTGAGATTCTTGTGTTTATGTTGCTTATGAGTGTGAGCAATTGTCCTGTCTTTCAACGTACAATAATCTCTCTGCCAGCTTGTAGCATCCTCAGCTTCCTGCATTCCAATTAAAGCCCAGTGAAAAACATCATGAGGTAATTCTTCCCATATGGCCTTTTTTCAGTTCAGGAAGACCAGACAGACTAGGAGGCTGCAGAGCAATGGAGAGATGTTTAATGGAAAGAAAAACACAGAGAGCACCCTTAGCCACTTTGTAGTGACTAAGGCAGGATCTACACTACTGCTTTATAATGGTATTGACAACTGTTGGGTCACATGACACATCCATGTGCAGTTTTCAAACTGCTTTCAAAGTGTTATATCCTGCTTGGTGAAGAGTAAGCTCAAAAACACCACCAAAAGAAATGTAAAACAAAATATAAAATGCCTTGAGAATGTGACAGGAAAACGGAAACTCCTTTCCTGGGGGTATGCTACAGGGCATTCAGGCAAGTAGAAGTATTAGAGACAAAAATAATACCTCAGAAATGTAATGTATAGAAGACCCTGGGGAACCCTGAAGTATGTCAACTAGTGCTGAACCAAAATTTCTCAGAAAAATCCCCCCCCCCCGAAATGTGAGATCTTTCTTTTCTTACCACTCTAAAAATAGGACACTTTGCATAGTTTTCTCCCAATTTTCATTACCTCTGTGTGTGTGTGTGTTCGTTCTACCCTACCTTACCTCTCCCATCCCACCCCCAACAATAGCTCAATCTCTGGAAATGGCACAATTTCTCAATCACAAATTCTAGATTCTCCATAAAAAGTGAGTGAAGACCAAGACGAAACAGCTAACGTAAAAGCAACCACACTAAAATCACCACAACTGGATTAGATGGTAAGAAGGATCAAAGATCCCATCATTGCTTCGATAAAAAAATAATCATCCAAGCCCCCAAACTGGGAAACCTTATATTGTATATTTCGAAAATACATTGCCTTCTACAGTATCTTCAATCATGGAAGGAGTTGCCTCTGGGAAACTGTTGCTGTCGCTGGGGATGCACCATGATATATCCTGCATTCCCCAGGGTGGTTACACAACAGACTTGCTCTCGATTTTGTGAACCAGCCCTTAGCTCACAGAATTCACCTCTCAATGTTTACTGCAGTGAGAACTCATACAGAGAGAGACAGAGAGAGAGAGAGAGAAGTGTGAGGAACTGGAGACAGACAGCCCTTCATGAGCCTTCAAAGAAAGTGACTCATCTTTCTAATCCCTTCCCCCTAATTAAATTCTCCCAGAGAATACAGTGGTTATTCATCCAAAATAAAAACAGCCCTGCCGGATTTCCCTTAGCGCACTCCATTACATGGAGGACATCTGTATGTTTGGGCAGGGGGAGCAGGGGAAACTGTCTGTCCCAGTTTGGCTTTGAAATTTATCCTTTGGAAAAGACTTAACCAGCAGCCAGTGTAATCACTTCAGAAATATGGACTCTGCTCAGTGAAGATCCTTCATTCTTCGACTGTAGCTACAGAGACTCTGGGGAGTTTGTACAGCAGATGCAGGAACTAGTTCTGAATCAGGAGCTAGAGAGAGGAACAGGGGGAGAGAGAGAGCAGAAACGGAGCAAAGTATCTATCCTCTTCTCTGTCAAATTCAGATGACTGCAGTTGGATTCTCTTAAAAAATCTTTTCCCATTTGGGCTTATTCAATTGATGAACCTGGTCTACTGGCAGCCTAAAACATAGCACATTCTCCCTGAGCTAACAGGTACATCATTCATGGGTGCCCTCATTATGGCAAGTCCCTACAGTCAGAGTAGGCCCAGGTGGCTAGAAATAAGGCATCACTTGGAAGTCATCATGAAAGTCTGAAAGAATTGCTCTCTCCAGTTACTGGCAGTTGATTTGAGAGATGAGCATTAATTTGGCAAGGAGCAATACTTCCTCTACGTGCGGGCACACCTGTACATGCCAAAATGCAACAGCATCAGCTGTGTTGGCAGCCTGGCCCCCATTTTGCATCCTCCACAATGCCCCATATGCCTAGCATCATTCCAGGGCATTGAGGGGAGGGATTGCAGACGCCACAAAAAATAATGGTGAAGAAAATGTGGAGAAAATTCTGAAAATTGTCCTTTTATTTCTAGACGGTAAGAGAATGCTTCCATTCTCAGGGCAGTTTATAATTCTTTTTTAATGTGTCCATTGGTGGTATTTTTGACCTTACCTAATATCACTGCAAAGTGGCTGTGGGTACTGTCTATATTTTTCTTTCTATTACACATCTCACCATTGCTCTTCAGTCTCCCAGGCTGCCTACACTTCCTGATCTGAGGAGGCCCTACGGGAGGAATGAATTAATGATGTCTTCCCCTGAGCAGGAAGTATGGGAAGCCAAGGAAGCTACAGGCTGTCACAGAGATGACAGTACATTGAAAGACAGGACATTCACACACACTCTTCAACCATCTCATAAGTAAGGAAAGCACAAGAATCCCAAACCAAACCCATGAGAATTTCTCCAAAATTTCTTCTCCTTTGAATTTATTTTTGAAAGCAATTTCTTTTCTATAAAATTGAATGAGAACGGTCAAATTTTTCATGGGAGAAATTTTTGGCACAGCACTAACTCCAGCCTTAAACTGTGGCTTAGAGGAAGGGGCAGGGCCCCATAAACCCACCTCTCTCCCGAGTCAGGCATGGCTCACCCGGGATGGCTGGCCAGTTGCCTGTGGGAGCTTAGAGTCACATTCCAGCACATCCACCATCAGTTCCTGTGTAGGTTTTCCTGATCATTAAATAAAGAAGCCCTGACTCAGCCTAAACTCTTGTGTCTGCCTCTTTACGAGTTCCTCCTCTGGGTCCATTATCTTCAATAGCAGCCAAATTAAGAGCAGCTGCCTAGCTCATGACTTGCCCAATATTTTGCTGAACATGTAGCCTCAGGCCACCATCATTGCACTCAGTTGCTTTGGTTCAGTCCAGTTAGTCTGAGAGCTGACTGAAGTTGAGCTCCATTCATTTGAGGGGAAGTGGTATGAAAAGACTCATTTTCAGAGGCCGGGGCTAATTTCCTACACAGTTCACAACTTTATCTTCTTAGAAATCTTGCCTTTCATGCCAGTTCTCTTGTAATGATTTAATCTGCAAAAAGACTTAACATATTCTCTTTGATTCAGCCCCCTTCTCTTCGAGGTCTCAGTCAGATTTATTTCACAAACAACCTTAGTCTTCATAACCAGGTCTTTGATATGTTCAGGATGTAAAGAGATGGTACTCAGTTTGATCCAGATAGGATCTCAGTCAGTACACTGCAAGTTTCCTACTGTGTGTGAATGTGAGCAAGAGGGAGAAAGAGAGATGGAGAGAGTTCCCCCCTCCCCCATTTATTTATATATTTTTCCAAACCTTGGGAAATCTTATTATTGCATTGCTGGGGTAAGATCATCTTCATGTATAGATTGCTAAAAGACAAACTGAATTTAAGGACAATTTATTGTGATTAAAAATAATAAGAGAGTCAGAGAAAGCAAACGTAGAGCCTTGGAGAACATGCTGCATCTAGATTATTATTGTATTTATTTTTATTATTGCACATATATCCCACTGTTTTTCTTCCAAAGAACCCAAGGTGGTGTACATAATCCTCCTCCTCTCCATTTTGTCGTCACAACAACAAACCTGTGGTTGGGCTGAGGGTCTGTGACTGGCCCAAAGTTGCCCAGTGGGTTTCCATGGCTGAGTAGGGACTAGAACTGAGATCTCCCAACTCCCCAGTCCAACACCACACTGCCTCTGGATATCAAAGAGGAACATCTTGAATGTATCAAAGGAGTCTTCTCTGGCCCTATTTTGACTTGTAACAATGGATGATCTTCTAACTCAGGGGTGGGGAAACTTTCTCAGCCCGAGGACCATTTTCCTTTTCAAGGAACCATCCAAGGGCCACATGACAGAGGTGGGTAGAACACTCTGCAAGAAGCATGAAGCCAACCCACACTGCCTTTCACACACACACACACACACACACACACACTTTCACACATAACACATACCCACACATACAATGGACTCATTCATAAATATATAACACACCCACTCATGTATACACACACCACCACCACTACCCAGAAAATGCCCCCATGTTGTAATTCAGCTTTTAAGAAGCTTGTACTGGTGCCAATGGAAGCTTTTAAAAACTCTGTTGCCCCAAATGCAATCAGCCTTTTTTAAAAGCCTCCATTGAAACCAATGGAGGCTTTCTAAAAAATGAAATACTGCATACATAGAGGAAGGGAGCCATGGGCTGGATGGGGAGGCCCGCCCATGTTGTAAACCTGTAATTCTAAAGGATGAAACAAACGATCATTCTATAGGTTTCTTATAGATTAATAGTGTTGTATCTGCTTCATGTTTGGGAAGTACATCTACAACAACAACAACAACAACAACAACAACAACGACGACGACGACGACGAAGAAGAAGAAGAAGAAGAAGAAGAAGAAGAAGAAGAAGTAAAATGAGAAGTACCCCTATCAATCAATCAATGAAAATGTGTGGATTGGAAATGAGAGTGTTATGAGACTTTGATTGGGTGGGTGGCTCAAAATGTGAACTCCCCTTTCTCAAAACATCCGGTGTCTTCTTTGAGACAAATATTGTGCGGCCCCAAAGGTTTATTTGTGTCTGAGCTCAGTGAGATTTGCTGGCATCTCTAGAATCGAATGAATTCAGATTTCTCTGAATCTGACCCACAGATTCTGCAGCGGTTTTTCCCGAGTTGCATGGACTTGTAGACCTTTAAAAAAAACAAAAACTTTCCAGAGTTTTACACAAACTTAGTCATAGAAAAATACATAAAATTAAAAAAAAAAAACAATAATCCAAATTTCCCTCATAGGCTAAATCATGAAATGCACATTTTGAGGGGTTTTAAACATTTGTATAAATGCAAATTTATGCAAATTTGGGAAATTGGCAAAAATCCGATTCTGTCAATGAGTGGATGACAGAACAAAAGGCACCTGGCAATCCATGAAGTGCAGACGGAATTGATTTTGCAAATATCCATACATTCCTAATCTCTAATGACAGTTTCATTTCGCACTTACAAATTTCAGCGCGGTGCTTTTATCGCACACTTGCAGTGGTGTCTTTGGCTCAATGTAGTCAAATACTATAGCATGCCTGGAAGTTTGTGCATGTTCACTGTGATTTTTCACATGTTTATTTCCCATACCATATCTCCACTTTTGAAATACCCCCATCCTCCCTATAGTCTCTGTTTTCAAGTTTGTTATGAGGTGTTGGGAACATTTATCTTGGCTATATGGAACTAATTGCAAAGTTCTTTCTATCATGGCTTATATATTGTAGTGCTTTTGTTACTTTTTTAAATTTGTGAAAGTTAGTTTTGCCTTGCATTTTATATTTCAAATACAGAAAATCAATGGTGGGTTGTTGTTGTTGTTTTAAAAAGAAATAAGCTCAGAGGATGGCAACAAGAGAGAGGGCCTTTTCAGTGGTGGCCCCTCAACTATGGAATGATCTCCCCGATAAGGCTTGCCCGACACCAACATTATTATTTCAGTACCAGGTCAAGACTTTCTCTTCTTCCAGGCATTTTGTCTTTGAACCCCACCTTACTCTCCTCTTAATACTGCAACATTTTATATAGCTTTAAGATAGCTCCCATGCTTTGCTACCTGATCATGCTTTTCTGCCAAATTTTGTTCTAGCTAATCTCTGGGCATGGCCAGACAGGGCGATATCCCGGTGATCATCCCGGGATCATCCCTGTGTGTCCACATGATGCACAGGGCATCCCGGGAGCAGGGAGGGACAATCCCTTCCTTTGCCTGGGATATCACCCTACCAATAAATTCCAATTTTTCCATGGTCTCGAGATGATCCCACCACCGTGGAATGTGTGGCCAGCTGGCCTGTTTTTGTCACAACTCCTCATGAGTAACTGTCAGGAGCTCTGTGTCCATCGGGGGTGGCATGGGAGAGCAGGAGGTTTTTTTAAAACAAACAAACAAACCTCACATTTTCCTGCGCTCTTCTCCGATTGAAAAAACAAAATGGCGGTCGCAATGTCCTCTCCCTCCTGGGACAATCTCGCAATCTTAAAGTCGTAAGATCATACCCCTCCAACCCCCTCATCTAGCACTGCCTTCTGTTCTACCAGTCCAGACCATCTAATCAGTTCTACCTTGCTAACCCATCTAAGCTAACTATTTTGAGATAGCTTTTGGTGTCTTCTTTTTGGGGGGGGGGGCGGGGGGAAGGCATTAGTTTGCTCATGATTCAGCCAAAGCTAAGTACATTGGAGACCCATTGAGTTTTCAATGGGACAGTTAAGCATGTACAAATTGGCTGCCATCCCTTACTTCAGCATGAAACTTTAACAATAAATGTGCACAGCATCCCATTCAGTGGAGCTCATCTAATAAATGAGCTCTCTGAAAGCCCTTATTATGAAATGATGAAGGGCAACAAATTCAGCATTATTGATTATAATTCTCTGATTCATCTCCAGTGTTGGGGTGGGTGGGTTACCAGTATCCCTGCCCCTTGGCTTTCAGCCCTTTTTATTCATTTTTATTCTTTTTTTTAAAAAAAAAAACCCAAAATATAGTCTTCCCAGATACTTCCTTTACTCAGCTAGCCAGTGTACACAGTTATAAATTTGTTGAGATCTGTGATGTGTAAGATCTAGGGATATTTTAAGAATGTAGATTCATGCCCTAACTTCTTAGCTAATAACAGTAATTTTCTGCACTTCTCGATTTGCCTCTCACCTTCTGAACCTTTACAGTCTTACAATATGTACTTCCACCAAACTCTCCACTCTCCTAATCATAATTAGCCCTGTGCTGAAAATTATTACTACATATACAACATAATCCTATGGTCCTTGAGAGAGTTTCCCAGAGAATAGTTTTTTTTGTGGGGGGGGGGATTTTCCCCCAGTCTCCAAGGGTGGACAAAGAGAGGTCCATCTTTGGAAGGGGAGACATGTCAAGTACCCCCTCTTGAGTCCCTGCAGATAACTCCACAACTATTGTCTCTCTGCTGTCAGAGTTCCAATGTTATAGAGTGGGGAACAGGGGCATGTTGGGGGGTGGACAGGTCAGCAAGCAGGCTGGAAGGGTCTATGGTTCCACAAGATCCACAGCTCTCCTGACCCCAAGTGGGCTGCTGATTAACACAAGCTCTGGAGCTGGCATAGATCACTTCTCTTCTATTGATTTCAATGGGGGAGAATTTGTAAAATAAAATAAAAATCGCCCCACGGGGCAGGAGTGGAAATGCTACTGCTCCCTTTGCTCTATCATGCCAGGCTGTGGCTGAGAGGGTTTGGGGTTTATCAGAGGCTCTGGCCATGGCTAGACCAGGCCTATATCCCGGGATTGTGCCAGGATCATCCCTGTAATTGTGCCAGGAGCAGGCAGGGACGACCCCTCCATTTGCCTGGGAGGATAATCCTTAGGTCTAGCTAAGGCCTCTGATATCAGAACTCAGCAACAAATAGTAGTAATTCTCTATAAGTGTTCTTTGGGGTTTGTTGACACGTGCCTCTGGTTTTCAGTACATTTCAACCCTTGCCGCCAACACTTTCCCATCATTTTGATGTTGATCTCCACTATATCATCTTCTGTTGCTTTCTTTGCCCTCACTATCCTCAATCTAATTTGCCATCACTGCTATTTAATCCATCAGGATTGCTAATGCCAGCACAATCTTACTTATGACATGCCCTCGACAACATTGTGGATGCTCCAAAACAGTATGACTATGCAACAGTCCTCCACCGTGCCTGGGTCCAGCTCCAGCTGAGAGCCCCCTCCCTCCTGCTACCAACTGTCTCTGCAGAGGCCACGAGTGAGGGAGGAAGCAGCAGCCAGGCACTTCTCCACTGTGCCTGGGTCCAGCTCCAGCTGAGAGCCCCCTCCCTCCTGCTGTCTCCTGTAACTGCTGAACTTTCCAACTAAGATTGTAGTGCCTGAATTTTCTTTCCTTTCCCCCCTCCTCCTCCTCCCTCCCAATCCCCTTTCCTTTTGTGTCATGTCTTTTAGATTGTAAGCCTATGGGCAGAGACTGTCAAGAAATACTTTTGTAAGCCGCCGCGAGAGCCGTTTTTGGCTGAATGGCGGCATAAAAATCCTTAAATAAATAAATAAATAAATAGTGTGGGCAAATGAGGCCAAGGACAGTGAGGGCAAAGGATAAGGAAAATGGCAAGACAGAAAAGCAGCAATCTCTGTGGGGGCTGAAGGATTTTGAACACTAAACAATGTATATATCATTTCTCAGTAATTTCTTTATCTGTATTGCTTGTGCTATTTGAATATCAAAAGTAGACACTATTCAGTGTGCCCTCGTTCTAACATTTGCGTTAAAGCCCCTCATCTCTCCATTTCCTTTCTTCATCTCATTTCACCGGTGTTTCCTTATTACTTCAATTTGCTTCCTACCTCCCTGCTCCAATATTTGCAATGCCTCATCTTCAGCTTACAAACTCTTCTGTTTCTAAACTACAGTGTGAAATGTTGAATGGTTTTAAACTTTGACAAAAATTGGATTTTAAAGGATGGTCATCTAACCTGGGCAAACTTTTCCTTATTTCTAAGGCCTGGAAAATCCCATGTTCTTGTATATTTACTTGGATACAGATATGTGACAGCAGCAAACTTTATCCTGGGGTGAACCCCAGGATTGTCCCTTTGCAGCCACATGATGCACAGAGGATCCAGGATCAGGGAGGGATCATCCCTCCTTTGCCCCGGGATATAGCCCTCCCCTTTGGCCTTGCTTTTTCCTTGGTCCCGGGCTGAGCCTGAGACTGTGGAATGTGTGGCCAGATGCCATGGGTGGACCTGGCTCTGCACAATTACTCACGAGGAGCCGGGAGCTGCGCACGGGGTGCAGTGCTCCTCAGGAGTGCTGTGCCCATCGAGGGTAAGGTGGGGGGATTGGGGAAAATAATTTAAATTAAAAAAAAAACTTACCTTTAGCAGCATGAGCGTTTGTGCGCTGCTGTCTCTTTAAAAAATAAAAAATGGCGGGCGTGACACCTCTCTGTCACATGTAGACAGAGGAAGGATCTCACGATAAACACATCGCAGGATCTTCCCTCCTCTGTTGCGGGCTAAACTGTAGGTCTAGATAAGGCCCAAGTGTGATTGCTCATAGAACTTCACAGATGCTGGATTTCATTTTTCTACTAAAGCCAGGCTTAGAATGACATTACTGTCTCTGATTGGCTTATATGGCTGACTAGGGATTGGCTTGCATTCAAAAAGAGACTCATTCATCCCTCTCCAAGATAGTCTGTTTCTGTTGATTACAAAGTCAGAGCCAGGGGACTCAATCCACAGTTCATTGCCAACCAGAGGGGGCCCAGATGGACCTGTGCAAGCATACATGCACCAACATAAGCAGTTGGCCTGCACCATCATACTTCCTTCATTCTTCATTCATGTAACTTCTAAAATATTTATTTGTAAAAATAACAAACCAAAAGGAAAGAGGTGGCAAAGAAAGATAGGCACATATTATTCCATTCTCATGTTGGGGCAAACAAAAGAACTATTTTTATTTGTAACCAAGGTGATGTGGTCCCAACTAGACAGACCAGCATCATTGGCTAGATGTGTAAAACAAACAAACAACTTGTATTGTTTTCTTCTGTTCTTTTCTACTTTTCTAATGCCATGTAAACCTTCCATTGTATTTTATTTTGGAATTATCGTAATGCTGTGCAAGCTAGGATATTCATCCTCCCACACCGCATTGGCTGAACGCACTACAGAGAGTTTTGTACGTCCCATAGTTATTGGGATGTACTTTTGTAGGTAATCTGAATTACGACTTAGTCTGGGTTTCTTTACAAGTGGTATTCCAATGATCTGAGTAATGCTAGGTGGTGGCAGCTGTTTAAGTAAGCTTAATAAGTTTTAGGGGGTGTTTGTGTATCCCTGCCTTGAACCCAGTCTTCCACAATGCCCGCCTCAGATGAACATCCTACTCTACTGTTCTCCTACTCTACTGTCATCAGAATGAATGAGACCTGTGCAAGAGTACATCTATAAACCCATCCAAGATTGAAGTGTGTTTTTAAAATTAATGGTGAAAAGTTAGATTTCATGTTAATTGAGTTCTTAATTTTCTTCAGTAACAAGTAAATGGGACATGAGCTCAATAATAGAGACTTTAATTAACAAACTGATTGTTATAAATGCTTAGTTTGGGGGCCTTTGTCATTACTGATAATGTTTAACAACTGCATAACTCCATTTTTAAAAATGAATGTTATTTTTGAGTGTAGAGAATCCTATTAATTTCATCTCTGTTCTGAATTCCTACGCACATTGAACCGTTGCATGATTTAATTTGGCTTTGCTTCTAGCCACAATATTTAGGCTATTGTTTCTTTATGCAGAATCAATAAATTATGTGATATGATTGAACAGAAGTCATTGACTGGAATAGAGATTGTGGCTGTGTTGAGTATGTAAAATCATCAATCCTCAGAGAGGGACTAAAGCTCAGGAAATAGAGCACAGGTCCAAACATGGAGTGGGGAATGGTATACTTTACTGGGGCCTGGAGTTCCAGGAGGCAGCCTATACCAGAGGAGATGAACGGAGTTCCCCATGTAAATGGCTGGTCAAGGAAGAATGTCCAGTGATTGCCAGTGAGCATGTGAGACGTGGCTACAGCATGTGTGAGACATGGCCACTAGAGGCTGGTCCCTTATTCCCCTTGTTCCTTTGATGGGGGTGCTGAAAAAAAAGAGGCATAAGCCCCAGGAAAGGCACTATAAGAATGATCCCAAAGTGACCATGAAGTAGGTTCCCTTTTCCACTCACTCATTGGGAAACTGTCCCTGAAGAGTCTCAGTTCCCCAGAGGTATTCAGTAGACACTGAGCTTCAAAATTGGCAGTAGCCCATTGGCCAAATACTCCGATCAGCATTCTAAATTGCTTGGGTCCACTGCTGATTGTCTCATTTCATTTCAGCCCAAGTCAATGGAAGGTGGAAGAAACACCCATGAGGCATTTTTTCTTCTCAACAACAACAACAACATTTGTATCCTGCCCTATTATCACTGGGATCTCAGGGCAGCGTACAGATAAAATCAGAACAATACAAACATAAATAACTTTCATATGTATTAAATTGTTAAATTGAAACTGGTAGAAAATGTTTAAAAGCAGTAAAAACAATTAAAACTATGTGTAACCATGGAGAATTTAGCCTTCAAAGGCTTTGATAAAAAGCCATGTTTTAACTTGGAGCCAGTGTCGGTGCCAGTCAGGCCTCCAAGGGGAGGGTATTCCACAACCAGGGTGCCACAACAGAGAAAGACCTCTCCCACATCCTGCCATAATGTATGTCTTGTGCCTAGTTCAATGGCCCCATGTGGTAAAACAGCTAGTTATTTATTAAGTCCTGAAAAATACCTGAGCGAACCATCAAGGTGAGGAGTGATATGGATGTAGAGTTAGCTGTGGAATAGGTGAGTGGGCAGAATATTCATTTATTTATTTATTTATTTTATTACATTTTTATACCGCCCAATAGCCAAAGCTCTCTGGGCGGTTCACAAAAATTAAAACCACAATAAAACAACCAACAGGTTAAAAGCACAATTACAAAATACAGTATAAAAAGCACAACCAGGATAGGCAGGGAAGGGGGAAAGGGCTAAGGAACAAGAGGGAATGGGGAAAAGGGGCACATCCGTTATATCACCCTGAAATCCAGAACCCTACCCGTAATATTTCACATGCCTTTTCTCTAGTATTTGACAATGGATATTTGACAGTATTTTATCATAAGTATGTAATTCCATTTGGTATTTATATCTCACAGCAATTGCATTGCTGACAGGCATGCAATAATATTTAAAACTAGGGGTGTGCACGGACCCCCCGCTCCGCCCCGTGGGCCGCTCCGAAAATTTCAGATCGGCCCGCTCCGCTCCGCGCCACTCTGCCCATACTCCGCTCCTCTTCACCGCGGAGCTCCGGCTCCGAATAGGAGTTCCGCAGTGGAGGGGAGTGGCGCCAGGTAAGGCCGGGAGAGGAGGGCGGGGGGGTTACCGGGCCCTGCCGCCATCACCACCCGTGCAGCGATGGCGGCAGAGCCCGGTAAGGGACCAAGGGAGAGGGGGGCCTTACCTGCCTCTGTCCGTGGTCTGTCGCCGTCTTCAATTGAGCCCGCGGTTCAACTAGGAAGTCTGGGCCGCAAGCGGCCCAGACTTCCTGGTTGAACCGGGGGCTCAATTGAAGACGCCGATGGACCACGGACAGAGGCAGGTAAGGGAGAGGAGGGCTGGGGGGGTTACCGGGCCCTGCCGCCATCACCGCATGGGTGACAGCGGCAGGGCCCGGTAAACCCCACTTACCTTTCCGGCGGAGCTCCGGATCGAGGTGAAGGATCCGCCTTCACCTCGGTCCTCTTCGCCACGCACCGCCGGCCCCCCAATCCTCTTCGTCTCCGCCTTAAGGGCAGGCAAAGCCCCCCGCTCCGCTCCTGCTTCTCTAGTCCGATTAGAAGCGGAGCACATCCCTATTTAAAACCTTGGTGAATTTTGATGGTTTAGGTTATAGTATTTGACAGTTGAAATTTCATATCACTGCCTCCCGAAACCAAAACAGGCATGAGAAATGCACAGAGCCCTTGGTTTTTAAATGTTGAGGTACAGTTCGCATGCAGAAAACTAATTCATATTTTAGATTTGAAATCTCAGCTTTGATGTTTGAATGTCAAACTGTAGGACCAGGACAGTGTTTGAATATTTCCAAATAATATTTGACTTCAGGCAAACATGCTAGTGAGGAGGGAGACCTCTTTGTGGTCTGCTGGGAAAGTCCTAGCTTTAAAAGCTTCTCACATTCCCAAATGGTTCAGCTGATAAAGAAAACATACAAGCATTTGAAGGGAAAGGAAATTGGTGTTCGGGAAGACGTCTCTGTCAATTAGATCACCACTGATGAGAATTGAGGCTGAAATACCAAAGAGAAAGGTTGCATACTTTGAAAGGATGCAAAGTAACTTATGCATCCCTCAAGTTGCTGCTCCATAACTGCTCCATAACTTTATCTCTCCGACAATCCCAGAAAGATGTCTATTCACATACAACTGGTTTGATCATAGCAAATGGATCATAGTCATGATTCTGGCAAATAATTTTTCTGTATCTTCAGGCGCATGCTTAGAATTTCCATAGTGATGTTCAGAGAAGGAGGGGTGCACAAAGCCATCTCAGGAGTCAGGGAAGGAGGAAAGCCAGCTGGTATCTTCCTTCTCCCTGCAGAGAGAGAAATGGTTGAGGTTGTGGCATTTGACAGTTTATAGTTGTAGCCTCTCCCTCTCTACAGAGAATAAAGAGGCAAAAGGTGAAACACAGAGGTAGTATCAGTCCAGCAAGAGAGCAGTTCAAAGCAGGAGTGGTCAGTCAACAGGCAATGGTCAAAGACACAATTTTATCGAGAGAGAGAGAGAGAGAGAGAGAGAGAGAGAGAGAGAGAGAACTCCAAGCAGGAGGTCTAAGGAGCAGCCAAGATCAAAACACAAGCTGTCAGCTGTAAACTCAGTCCAAGAAGCACAGCCAAGCAGGAGTACAAAGGTAAGTAGCACAAAGGTTCAGTTATGGAGCAAGGCCAGAGAAACACTAGTTCAAGTCCCTACAAGCTGAGATAAGCTGTTGTTCCAAGAGCTGGGAAGTCTCCACTGAGAGTTTATATGCTGGAGCTTCCAGAACCCCACCCAGGACTCAGCTGTATCATGTCAGAGGCTTGTGTAAGAAGACCTCCTCATGAAGAAGGTTCTACTGATGTGGCATTCCTTTACTCATAAGGAGCCATCTTCAGCTTAGCCTGACTCTTAAGGTGCCAGTGTTCACAGGGGCTAGGTGGTAGCTCAATATTTCCCTCTGCCCTGGAGGTGGTCTCTCTTCCTCTCAAGCAGGCAGATCTGAAGGCATCACCCCTGAGGGCCAAGAACTGTCTGGAGTAGTGTCAGGGCCCTCTGAGATGACCTGTTTCCTGGAGACATCTGGCTTTGAGGCTTCCAGCTCATCCTCTTAAGAAGATTCCACCAGGAAGGGCATGAGGCCCCAGCGCCAATCCAGTTCCCCACACCTGGTTTATGACATCAATTCACTGTTGCTGTTGTTTTTTAAAAAACACAGCCTGCCCAACCCTATAACTTGGATCTCTAATACCCCGTCATTTCAGGTCTTGAACTTCTGTGATCATGAATGACTTGTTTCATACATTCAGTTCTCACAGCTGATGTGAGGCGTCCTTTTTATTTGCACTTATGTATGCAGACGTCTTTCAGAGATTGTCAGAGAGTTAACCTGCACTATACACCTCTTTAACATTTCAGCCTCAGTTCTCATCAGTGGGGATATAATCGATCAAGACATCCCCCCCCACAAATGCTTATTTCCTCTCCCTTCACGTGTGCTTCTACGAGCTTTATCACACCAGCATTATACTGTGCAATCGCTGCAAATTGCATGCAAAGGACTCTGAAGTTTTCCACCTTATAATCTGGAAATTTATTGTCTTCTCTTTATTGTGAAGTACTCCCATGCATCCTGCTTTAATTGTGCTATAAAGGCAAAAGAATCAACCTATTTTGCTACTAGTTTTGGAGCAAATCATTTGTTGTTTTCCAAGAGGTCACTGGGGGCACAGGAGCAGGAATTGATATGTTTAAAGAAAAATTAAACAAATGCTTTCATCTGCGTAAGTTTTAAAGATAAAGGCATCAAAATTGGCACAGTAATAGATATTAAGGGGAGCTTTAAGCATACTAAATTTGAATCGGATTGGGTTATCTGTTGATTTTTTACATTTTCCCCCTTAAACCCATTTCCTAGTATGCAAAGGATCTTAGGGGCACTGCCGCCCAGGGTATGATTTAACTAACAACAACAACAACAACGGCAACAGCTTAGCACTGTAGGGGATAATTCGAGGGAAACAGGTAAGTGGGATGAAGTTATACATTTCTGTGTTATTTGGAAATGTGATCAGCTTTAAATCTGTTTTTCCCCCCAGTAGTGGACCTGTTCCTTGGGCAGAAGATCTAAAATGTCTCTTAATATTTATTTAATTATTTATTACATTTATATACCGCCGCATAGCCGAAGTTCTCTGGGCGGTTTACAAAAGTTAAAAAGAATGAACATTAAAAAAACAGATATACAAAATTCAAAACCACCAAAAGTAGATATATATAAAACAAGAAGAAGATAGCTAGATTCCTTCCACAAACCTTTCCTCTTCATGGACGTAAACACAATGACTTTAAAGTCCTAAACAATTTTGGAATATGTTATTTGAAGGACTACCTACACCCATGCAAACCTGGTATTAAGACCTTCCTCAAAGGCCCTGCTCATAGGCTTGCGTAGAAGATCAGGTCAGTTGGTGGACACAAGAGATAAGGCCTTTTAAGTGGTAGCCCCCAGGTGGTGGAATTCTCTCCCCACAGCTTGTGTGTCCCTGGTCAACAGCTGGTCGGCCACTGTGTGAACAGAATGCTGGACTAGATGGACCCTTGGTCTGATCCAGCAGGGCTCCTTTTTTATGGCCTCAATTCTGCCAATTTTCAAACAGATTTTAGAAACTCATCTATTTGCGGCCACCTTTTCATGAATTAGCTTTTATTGTTGCAGTTTTCAAACGAATGAATCTCTAGTAGAGTTGGCATTTTATTTTGGTGGATATGTTATTTGTTATATTTCAACTGGCCTGTCCTTAAAATGACTTTTGTTCTGCTGTTCAAGTTTATTATAATTTGGTTTTATTGTGTTTTTTGTTTTATTTTTTATATGAGCCACCTTGTAAGGATTGTATCCTCCTCAAAGACAGCCTACGAATAAGTCAGTAAATCAATAATAAAATAATTTGTTTTGCCAAATGGAGGGAGAGGGCTGGTGGTTAGACCTAGATTCCAACTCAAGACCTCCCATGGTGTGAACGTAAAACCAGAATATCAGAGTTTTGAAATACATATTCCGATAGCAGCTGTTGCTGGATAAACTGTCCAGATGTGGGAGAGCTTTCATACTTTGTTCCAATACCAAAGAGATAATGTCTGATCTTTCTATGCATAAAAGCCTTCGCAAATGCTCCTGTCATTCAAAGTTTCACAAAGCAAATATAATTTGTGCATATTCGTCTGCGGCTTAGACAGATGGAAGCACAGCAGGTAGATAAATACAGCCATTCTCTCCCATGAATGCCTTCTAAAGAAAGGTCATAGATAAGACAGTAAGTAAAGTGAATGGAGATTAGGAGGAACATCTGTTTATTTAGAATAGCGAGAAAAAAATATTCATTGCTTTTCAAATAGATTTCTGCTCACTGTCTTATCAGTGGACATCTGCTTAATTTTGAACTCTGAGCGATCTCAGTATTAGTCTTCACATTAAAAAAAAATGCACCGTTCACCTTCAAGGACAATTTGTTCCTGTTTTTGTAATATTTTTGTGCTATAAGCTATGCATCCTATGACAGCAGAGCAGGCTAGCCACATCAACCAACCAAATGTCAAGTATTGTCAAATGGGAAGGTAGGTAAAGAGCACATGACCTGGGGTTCCCTTCTTCCCACTTTTTAGTGGATAAATGATTGGCACGGTTGGTTTGTTCTCAAAATGTGATGCCTCGCATAGAGCAGGGCAAAGTTCAGTGAAATTGTTTTCACATCTGCAACAAAAGCAATAACATAAAATAAAGAATGATGTACTGCCTTGGTGAAAGCTCTTCTGTTGTGGACAGTCATTTTTACAGGAATAATAATAATAATAATAATAATAATAATAATAATAATAATAATAATAAATAATAATTTTATTTCTTACCCGCCTCTCCATTTTGATCGAGTAGTGACTGTGTACCACGTTCATGTCTGAGGTGCCAACTTGGACCTAGAACAAAGCCTTCCATTCACCATCATCCAGGAGTACTCAGCACTGTTAGATGTATTTGACCACTGTTGAAAACAGTCAGTGTTGCGAGTGGAGAAGGAAGCATAGAATAAAGACACAGACACAGAGCTTGGGTTGAACTAGGGCCTCTTTATTTATCAATTGGGTAGTATCATCCCTCCCTGAATCTGCATGTGAAAGTGCAGGAATTACTTTCCTTGTCTCAGGCTGCTTGCCTGGCATTATGGATGAGCCACCCTCCAAAGGAAGGAGTTGGGAAAGCCGGCTCCTTCCTTAAGTGACACTTTGAAAGTGTGTTCCACCCCCACCCCCCACTCACAGCCATAAGGACAGCAAGTAGATGAAGCAGGAGGGTCTCCAAGGGCATACCATATCCTGACACGGGGAGGGGGCATGTAATCCCCTAAGAGCAGGTCCTCCGGCTATGCCAATCACCAAAAGGTGCCAGAGTGCTCACCGTCCCTATCTAATATAGTCAATTCTCACACACCCCTGTCACAAATCAACCTATTTATCCACCCTTCCACATAAGACTTCCAGTAGGAAGTAGGCAAAAACCATCAGATGAAAATATTCCTACTCAGCCTCTCCTCCAAGGGAGTGACTGGCTAATCCCACACTAGAAGAAGGGCAGGAGGATGGGGTCAGCAACCATTGAAAAAGAAGTCGAAGCAGGTGGCTACTAGGAGGAGGGCTTTCTCTGCTGTGGCACCCCGGCTGTGGAACGAGCTCCCCAGAGAGGTTCGCTTGGTGCCTACAGTGTGCTGCTTTCGTCGCCAGCTGAAGACCTTTTTATTTTCTCAGCATTTCAACACTTAATTTAACTTAAATTTAAACTTTGTTGTTTTAATTCTATATTTTAACCTATATCATTTTTTGCTGTGTGGTTTTAATCCTGGTTGTGCTTTTTATATTGTATTTTGTATTCATGTTTTTAAATTGTTGGTTGTTTTTATGCTTTTCATGGTTTTAACTTTTTTGAACCGCCCAGAGAGCTTTGGCTATTGGGCGGTATAAAAATGAAATGAAATAAATGGATAAATAAATAACCTGGGCACTTTTATAGGCACAGCCCCGCCCTGCCCCATGTGGCTCATGTGCAGAGCCATGAGGGGAGCTTCATTCAGCTCCTCCCCACTCGCCACAGGCGGCTTCTCGCCCAAAACATCTTCGCAAAAGTTTTGTTCACCCATCAAAATCTGAATTTGAGTTTCATATACAATCACTCTAACTTTGGCACTTCGGATATTGGTTCAAAATGGGAGACTTCAAAGGCCAACCCCTTGGTCTTTCAGCTTTACTGAAACAATGACATACATTTGGCAAGCCTAAATTCGGTGACCACCTCATTTGAATTTCACAGCTTGATGCACATTGAGCTGACAGCCTAACTGGCCACCAGCCAGCTCCACTCTGGCTGCAGTGCTTCCAATAACACGGCACCCTTACATCAGAGTCCATGATCTGGTTTGGGGGTGGGGATGAGTTCTAGGCTCTGCCATCGGGGCTGCATTGCCTCACAATTATAAGGAAACAAGAGGCAAACAGCAGCCACCAGAACAAAGTCCAGTTAGACAGGCCAGGGACAGGGGCAGCATCTGTCTGGCTATAAAGCACCCTTCCCTTTGCAGAGCACGGCAGATGGAAAGCCAGAGGGGGCAGATGAAATTGCAGCAGCAGTGACAGTCACACCGGCTGAAAAAGTGGGAGGAACCTGCCAGGAAGAACTCAGCAGTTTTCCTATATATCCTATCATTTTTTCACAAATGACTAGCACAAAAGGTTGCCAACACATATTTTCAGGAATGTTTTTGCATGACTGAGGGTTCCCCACCCCATATTAACTGCCCTTTCTCCCTCCATCTTTAACCAATCTTCCTGCAATTTTCAGGTTATGTAAAATGGACATTTCTTTCTGACATGTGGAAATTTTAAAAAAGATTGGGGAAACTTTCTTGACTTTTATTAAGGTTAGAATGGCCCACCCCCTGATTTCTGTTTAATGTTATGCAACCCTTTTTCTACTGATCTTCTTATCTATTGGAGCCACATATATGATATTAATGAACAACCTCTTATATTGTAAGAACCACATAAGTATGTGCTCTCATTATGTGATCACCATATCAGTCTCTAGTACGGAAATTTATAACACATATACATATGTATTTTAAGTTACAATTTTTATATATAAAATTGAGCATGCACACACACAACTATTTTTCCCTGCCGTTGTTTGGGCAGTGTAGATTCTGCTATGGTCAAGCCATTTACATTCAGAAGCTACCATGTCACTCTCCCTTCACCAAGTTAAAAATACACTCCGTAAGAGTCTCACCAAAAAGATCCACACAACAAGCAAAGTGACCCAATTATAGACAATTAATATTTGTATAGTACCAGTATGAAATGTTGAACATACATATAAAAAAATTCTGCTAATATGAATACTAGAGACCAGCAACTACTGATTACTGATTAAAAAGTCCAGTTTTGCAGATGTGTGCTCAAGATGCTGAACTAGTACAGTACAAGTGCTAATCCTTATTTGTTGTGTGGACGCACTTTCTCCCAGTCTGCTGATGCTTGATCTTCTTCCTAAACTGCACCAAGGGATGGAGCAACTCCAAACCTGTCCTTCTCCCTCACCTCTGAATAGTTCTCTCTAGAAAACTACCAGTAATTCAGCTCAACTCCTCCCTCTTCCTTCTCTCTCTGGCCATTTCTACACCTGCATTTTACCCCGGAATCATCCTGGGATCATCCCTGTGCATCCAAATGACACACAGGGGATCCCGGGAGCAGGCAGGGATGATCCCTCCATTTGTCTGGAATAATCCTTAGATGTAGAAAGGGCCTCAGTCTCCTTCATTCTCTATTAAACTCATTTAAAGTTAATGAACTTTAGATTCTTTTACACAAAAGGGGGGGAAAGGCCGAAGTATAGATTTGTGCCCATTCGAGTACAACTCACTATGTCAAATCTCTTCTTAACCAATTCTGTAAGGTCACAAAGGAGGTCATGATCTAATTTTGTCTGGAATGCTAATCTCCGACTTGGAATTACAGAAGGAAGAAAAACATCAAATAATGGCCAGATATTGACATTACATTTGTAATGTTGAAATTGTGGTGTCAGCTTGCAACTTGTAACAACAAGTGACACTGAGCTGCAAATCTATTAACTTGACAAAGAGTGGAAGCATTCCTAAAGGTGTCCTTAGATATTCAGTTTAAAATCATCAACCTAGTACAGCATGACCTGGTTTGCAACCAGACACTATAAGTGCAGTGGAGACTGCATTCATCTAGTTCCTAGCTGCCAGGAGGTATTACAGGGCCAGTCATGTTCAGCAGAAATTAATACAATGACACAGATATTTGTGCATGCTTGGGGTAATTTTCTGCAAAACTCCCAGGGCATCTTCTCTCAGGTGTGACTTTAAACTAGATATTTGAAAGCATCAGGGCAACCCAGACTTTTACCTGTAGACAGGCAGACTGCACTGTACTTCACAAGATTCTGCACATTGGTAAATGGCAACAATTGGGAACATACTCCAAGCTGTCACCTCCATTTTTCTAGGAGTAAAAACTGAGGTGAATTTGAAGGATTTTGCACAGGCAAAAAACATCTGTGGGGAAGTTGAGGGAAGCAAAAGGAATGCATTAGTAAATGCACACATTTTGCTTGTGTGTGTTTGCGGCATGGAGGGTGAGAAATAGCGAGTTGAGACACAGGGATGGGATTAAATATGGGCCACATTTATTAAGTATCTGCAAAGGGGGTGAAGGCCTAAGCAGGCGTCATATCTTGGCCAATCTACAGGCCATGTTTCAATCAGGCGAGCCATTCACAGCCCATGAGGTGGCGCCTGTCGATTTGCCACCGCATGGGCTTGCCCTTCCTGGGGTAGGGAGGCCTTTTGGTGTCACCCTCCCTCGTGCCGCAGGGCTCTGAGTGGGTGAGGAGGGTTGGCCTCAAAGGTAACCCTTATCCCACCAGCTAGTGCCGCAGGGCTCCCAGTTGTGGGCCTCAGGCATTACTCATCACCACAACAGTGCCTATCAATGCCCACCAATAACAAACTCACTCCAGATGCCCACGCCTACCTGCCTAACCACAAATGTCAAACCAGTGTTTTACAGTATGCAGTTGCTTGTTAGGCACAATTCGGAAAAGAACTGCCAGTAGGCTCGCCTGGTGCCAACATTGTTATCTTTTCAGCGCCAGGTCAAGACTTTTCTCTTCTCCCAGGCAGTTAACAACATATGCTTATTTTTTTGTTTTGTTTTTTAACTGACCCCAGAATCGTTGTTTTAAGTGGATATTGTTGTTTTTATTTTTTTGATGGCTTTACATTTTTGTATATTTGTTTTTAATGTTCACTGTTTTTCACTTTTGTAAACTGCCCAGAGACCTTCGGCTATGGGGCAGTATATAAATGTAATAAATAAATATCATACTGCTCTTATATAATTTATGGTGTGACCATACTTAGAATCCTGGTACAGCTCTGGTGACACCCCCCCCCCCCCGCCACCCCACACACACATAGTAGAAACTGAAAAAGTGCAGAAATTATGGGAGGGTGCTGTTGCACTCAAGTCCTACTTATGGGTTTCTCATTGACAGCTGCTCACTCACTGTGTAAACAGAATGCTAGACTAGATGGACCCTTGGTCTGATCCAGCATGACTCTTCTTTTGTACTCCTTTAGATAAAGGCTTAAGATATTCCATTTGCTGGGAGACATGAGAGTGAGGGTACTATTGCATTTATGCCCTGCTTGTGCACTTCCCAGAGGCATCTGATTACTGTGAAAAAAGAATACTGGCTAGGCCTTTGGTCTGATTCAGAACAGCTCTTCTTATGTTTTTATTTGTGGTAAGATATTATCTGCAGGTACAGATGAATGCACAGAGAGCTCCTACACTCAAGGAAGGGTCCTGATTGGGCAGTATCCCCCCTGATTGGGCAGTATCCCTCTAAGAAGATCTACTGCATATTTATCAAGGGTGGAGAGAGATGGCAAATAGTTCCAAAATGTGGGGGCTAGCCCACGCAGCACCCTGGCCCTTTTTCAACACATGGAGAAGGTATGATATTTAAATACAGCACAATGAGTAAATAAATGAGTAGCAATGCTGTCCTACACATGCCTACTCAGTGGGGCTAACTCCCAGGTAAGTGTGTATGGGATTGCAGCCTCAATACTTTATATGATAACATTTCTATGTGGAAAAGATGCCCCATCAATTTCAAAATTTAAAAGGAGTTAAACCTCTCTTTGCTTTTACAACTGAGATCTCCTCTTCTGTTTCACAAGATCCCATCAGTAAATTAGCGTCTCCCATCAAGGACTTGGCATCTCTGGGGAAAGAGCTTTGCCCTCGTATGCTCCACATTGCTGAGGGGAGAGATCCTTTCAAAGGGTTTACATCAGGTGTCCTCACATTTAATGCACTTCACTTTGCTGCAGGTGCTTCTTCAAAGGGCTTTGTTATTTGTCATCAGAAAGGGTAACCACCTTCAAAGAACTTCATTTAACATTACTGGGGGAATTTAAAGGCATCCAGACATAAAACGTCTTGAAACACGATTTTAAAATTTGATGAGCCCAATTTTTTTCCTCCTTCATAAAAGCCAGATCTTTCTTTCTTTTCTTTTCTTTTTAGATAAATATGTCATGGATTTTTATTTTTATTTTAAAATAGGTGTGTGTGTGTGTGTGTGTGTGTGTGTGTGTGTGTGTGTGTGTGAAAAAGATAGCTTCCAAACAGAATAAAAGCTTGAAAGATATGGGCTTGGATCCAAAGATTCTGCATATGTATGCAGGTGGGATGGAATGAACCACTGCCCTCCAGTTGTAGTCCCTGTACCATATCCCATCATACTCTGGGGTGTCCGTCAGCCTTCTAGGTTAGTTCTTTGGGAGGGGATGTTAGTTTTCAGCCATTTATTTCCCATGATACCTCCTGACTCTAGGAAGTTAGAATCCTCAAAAAGACTTGTTAAAAGTGGGGCTTTTGGATTGCTTGGGACAGATGTATTCTGCTTTTCTTCCATAAGGAATCCAAAACAACCAATGATGACAGGAATTAAAATGATAAACAATAACACTAATATAAAAATCCTGGTCACCCACATTTCAGCTGATAAGTGGGAGGAGGGAACACACAAAGTTAAATCCCTGATTTTGATCAAAGTGTTTCAGAGAAACATACAAGAGGAAGATAATCAATATCTGTATTCTTAGGGACCACACTATTGTTTATACAGTAGACCAGGGATCAGAAACATGTTTTGATGCATAAACTGACTCCCTTCGATTTAGCAATAAATGTTTCACAGTAATGGAGAATATGTGCAAAGGCATATGGGTATGGCTTATGGTGAGATATAAGTTACATATAAATTCCTAAAGAGAAGTGTGACATGAAAGTATGGATTTCCCAAGGGATAGCCATATTAGTCTGTTGAAGCAAAAATAACAGAGTCTTGTGGCACCTTAAAGACTAAGCATTTTTTTTTCCTGGAATAAGCTTCTGAGCTCCATCAGACCAGCATTTTATTGCATGCTCGTAGCTGGGCACTCATGGATTTTTGCGGGTCCCTCTCATGATGTTGCCTCCCTCCCATGTGCCTCCCACCCCTTCTGGCCTTTCTCGTGCCACAAAAAAACACCCAGAAAGTCTTTTTATTTTCTCCATGCAAAATAAAAGTGCCCTTCCGTCCCATGTATTGCTGTCCTCGTGTTTTGTTGCTTTTGTTGGGGGCAGTCCTCCTGACGAAAGGGGAGGGCAGGGTGTTCTCCTCCAGCTTGCTGAGTCTGTTGGTTGAATGAACGGACTTGTGCTGAGCCGGTGGAACAGACTTTTGCTGCTCCAACCCCACCCTCATTACCCACAGAAATGGCGCCTAGCCAATTAAATGCTGAATCGGTAAAACCCTAGACAGCAAAACCTGAGCGAGGCGGGAAGGTGCCCATGTCCATCACCTGACAAGAACCAATGACCTGAAAGGGGAAAGAGAAGGGTGTGATGGGGCAGTTACAATAGCAGAAGAGCAACAACAGCAGCAATCATGTAAGGGACCAGCACTTGCCGCGCTAATGAAGCAGAGGTCAAAACTGCGGGTGCATACCAGGGGGAAAAAGTAGGTGTGATGGAGCCCTTTGTGGAAACTATCTACTTCATCAGTTGCATGCAGTGTTAATCTCAAATTTGCAGATTTATATACACATGCTGGGTGTGGGTGTGGGTGTGTGTGTAAATCATGTATTGTTATTGTAGGGTTTTGTTTGGTTTTTTATTGAACTCTGAATGCTACCTAAAGTACTTTGTATGTAGGTGGGCTATAAATTGAATAAATAAAAAATAACAATAAACAAATAATGTGATCAGAGGGAAATGAAATGCAGAAAGTACTGACATTGGTAATTACCTTAACAATTGTCATTCACAAAACTTAGTTGGGTGACAACACAACCATCACTGCAGCACTAAGCAGATTAACATAGGTAATGTGATAAGCACAACAACATCCCCTTGGTCTTTATTCAAAGCACAGCAAATAGAGTTGAATCACTTGATGAATTGTACTTCAGCAATTTTGTGTTGATATTTGTCTTTGAAATTCCCTTGTGCAAGAATGTCATAAGGGCATGTCTCCACCAGCATGTCTCCACCAGCCTTGTTTCCTGGGATCATCCCTGGGTCAACTCTAGGCATCTAAATGATGCACAGGGGATCCCGAGGACAACCCGGGATTACCAGGAACTTTCCCCGGGATACCTGGGACCTTGGAAAAACCAATTTTTCCACAGTCCCGGTTCCATCCTGAGGAGTGCGGACCGTGTAGCCACAGCACCTGGGTTGTCCTTTCCTCCCCATGAGTATTGGGGCTCTTAAAATGGGCACGGAGCTGCACGGGGGCAGTGTGTGCCCATCGGGGTGGGGAGCAGGTTCGGGATTGCTGTTTTTTAAACTCACTTTTCAGTGGAGCGCAATTGCGCTCTGTCTCCCCTGTAATAAAAAACAATGGTGGCCACAATGTCCTTCCTTCCTTCTGGGACATCGCCTGGCTGTCATGATGCCAGGGGAGGATTGTAGAAGCAGATAAGTCCGCAATCCTCCCCCTCCCTCCCTCTATACCCTTAAGGTGTAGACGTGCCCAGAGTATCTTGGGAGACTGAAATGCTACCCCTCTGGTTCTTGAAGATTGCCATTCTGGTTGACAGATTTCTGTCCATGGAATGTTTTGAGTAGAGACTGGCCTGTTCATCCTATGCAGAATGCAGTAGACCATTGCTGGCAAATGCTGGCATATATCCCATTGGAATGCTGTTCCGCTGTTATCCCAAATCCCTTGTTGTCTAAGGGAGAGACACTAATTCATTTTGAAATGTTTAAGAGGCATTGACTCTTTCTATTGAGTGGCCATTGTGAATGACTAAAAGAAAGTCTGACATCCTGGCTGCGAGACCACATGTAAGGTCAGCATTTCAAGGGCAGCCCCACATTCAGCTGTTACAGTCATGCAATTGTGTCAGTGTTCTGAGGAGTGTTTAAAATGGATTTCCGTCAGATTCACATTTCTCAGATATGTGCATGCGTGTTACACACAAGGGGTCAAATGGGGAAACCATTGTGTCAGATCATGGTGAATTGTGCTTAGGTATCCTACATAGGGATTGACAGATCAGCTTGTTTGTGGTCTGTGTCATTTGCACATGTATTCACCCATCAGTCTATTTCATCCCATTTTTCCACATTAATCTGCAATTCTGGGGTTGGATTCAGCCTTTTCATTGTTCCAGCAGAAGGATGTGACTTGCAGAATGTGACTTCTGCATCATCTCCTCCCACGTGCACACATCCATGTCCCCAAAACTCCTTTACAGAGTCTCCAGCCCTCCAGAGCAGATCTGGAGGGCACACAGGAAGGGGGGGAGGGTGCAAAGTCCCATTCTGCAAATGGCATCCTTCCACTGTGGGAACAAAGATGTTGGGTCCAAGGCAATATTTCTTCCTCTTTAGGAAAATTTGCATTTAAATACCGTTTAGTGCACATTTCTGTACATATTTCCCCTTTAAAAATACTAATTTTAGAAGACATTTTGATGCATCTTTTGAATTGAGAACTACAGCAAGACTTTCCGGAAATGCAAACTAGATGACTTCAGTTCCACGAGATGAGGATCAGATCAGTTTGTATCAGAATTGGCTGAGGTGGACTTCTTCAAGCATCCCTAATCCCATTTCATCTGTCATGACAGGCAGGTGTCATCAACGCACGAGGGAATGCAAATCCTAAATTTTCCTGGAAGGTTGAACTGTCTGCAAGGTGACTGCGACGAGATGCACAATGAAAATCCATAAAGATATAAATGTTTCATTATTTTAAATGAATTCTTCTAAACACTACAGATATGCAAGTGTAATTAATTTCCAGCCACTATCGCTTGTTCCATTCCCTTTCTAATTAGCACTACACAGCAGAGATGCATTTACTTAACTGCTCTTTTTTTTTCTTTTGGTATGGACGTGGTTGTACCCTTGTACATTTACACAGAATGTGTTTAACATTGTAGCCTTCTTTTCAAACAGTACTTAAGGGAGTGCCTGGCACAATAATGACACCGATACTGATACAGGGCCTCTCATTAGAAGATAGTACCAGTACGTCCGTACATAGCTTGGCACTATTGTCACCTTCTTTGTACAGAATAGAGAAATGTTGTTACTGAAAGTACAAGGCACAAAGACATCATCAATGGATGTCCTTCCATAGACTGTAGGAGATGTACAATCACAGCGTGTCTGCCCGAGAGAACTTTGGCTCCCAGTTCAGTGATATAGCATAACCCTAGAAGGGCAGTAAGTGTCATCCATCTGGTTATGGATTCTGTTATGGGTTATTAGGTGGCTGGAAGTAGGACAGGATATTGCAGGGGTTTGGAACCTCAGGCCTGTGGACTAAATCTGGCCTCCTGGGAATCCCCAGGAGGCCCCACCCTTTCCCCTGGCCCCACCCCCTTTTACTCAACCACCAATCATTTGGTGGTTTCCTAGATTTTGTAAGTCTTTTACCCCAATTCCTAAAGGTGAAAATGGCTCTACAAAGGCTTAGTTACTGACAGTAAGAGCATCAAGTCAAAATATACTGGTATTGGGAAGATTGGCTCCACCGCTTTTGGCTTTGACCCTGCCCATCTGCAGCCCCTGAGAGCTTCCCCCAAATGGAATGAAGGCTGAAAAATATTCTGCACCCTGGGGTGTAGTGTTAGACTAGGTGATCTTTATGTGGTCTCTGGCTCTGTCTTCTTTATCATCATCGTGATCATCATCATCATGATCATCATCATCATCATCATCAGCCTGGGGGAATCCAAAGGTTTGCAGAGCTGCAAAAAAACCCACATCTTTAGGGGGGATCCTAAGTGGGGACCATCCAACGGGCCTGTTCCGACAACACAGCAAGCCATGGTTAAACCTCTAACCCTTTTGCAGAAAATGGTTAGTGAGCTGTTTAAACTGTAGTTATATAGCCACCATGGTTAGGAATGGCTCACATGACCCGCTAAGCCATAATGTTCAGTTCAAAGTGCTTAACCACTGTGGCTTAGCATGTTGTCTGAACAGGGTTGTTGAGAACAGAACCTGCTCAGTACCGATGGAATGCTGAGTGTCTGTGGTGGAGTGGAGACAGGATGGGTGGAATCGGATGGAGTATCCTGACTGACTGAAATTATGAATGTGTGTACTTCACACTGCAGGTTTATTGCAGGTCTTGCTTGTTATTATTTATGAAGCATCTAAAATGTACTACACATTCTTCACAAATTAGAAACAAGATGGTTCCTGCCCAGTCTTACAAAATAAAAAAATCAAAAGGAGACAGGGATGGGGAGGAAGAAAACAAGCCAACTCAGACAGCAGTTCTTGAAGGTACAATGTTTTTATAATGGCCAGCTTGAATGGAAAAGGTTTAGGGGAGGCATGAGTCAAATGGCAACTGATATCTCTCAGCTGAGTTGATGGAATGATCCCTGATGTCCCATATCTTCCTGCACCAGGTGGAATGGGTGATGATCAATGACAGGTAAAGGTGAGCCAAATGGCAGCTGGTCTCTCAGCCAAGCAAAGTACACATCTGGAAAGATCACATGGCACAGTGCTTCCTGCACTGTATCACTTCAGTTTGTAAGTAGAGGAGTCACATCTTTGAATGCACTCTCTCTCACACACACACACACACACACACAGAGAGAGAGAGAGAGAGAGAGAGAGAGAGAGAGAGAGAGAGAGAGAGAGAGAGAGAGAGAGTAACCTCCCTTGTGGACCATGGGAACGCTGTGGACGTCATATATCTTGACTTCAGCAAAGCTTTTGACAAAGTACCACATGACATTCTGATTAACAAACTAGCTAAAAGTGGGCTAGATGGAACAACTATTAGATGGATTCACAGTTGGCTACAGAATCGGACTCAAAGAGTACTTATCAATGGAACCTTCTCAAACTGGGGAGAGGCAACGAGTGGGGTACCGCAGGGCTCAGTCCTGGGCCCAGTGCTCTTCAACATTTTTATTAATGATTTGGACGAGGAGGTGCAGGGAACGCTGATCAAATTTGCAGATGACACAAAATTGGGTGGGATAGCTAATACCCTGGAAGACAGAAACAAACTTCAAAGTGATCTTGATAGGCTGGAGTGCTGGACTGAAAACAACAGGATGAAATTTAATAGGGATAAATGCCAAGTTCTACATTTGGGAAATAGAAACCAAAGGCACAGTTACAAGATGGGGAATACTTGGCTCAGCAACACTACAAACGAGAAGGATCTTGGAATTGTTGTAGATCGCAAGCTGAATATGAGCCAACAGTGCGATATGGCTGCAAGAAAGGCAAATGCTATTTTGGTCTGCATTAATAGAAGTATAGCTTCCAAATCACGTGAGATACTGGTTCCTCTCTATTCGGCCCTGGTTAGGCCTCATCTAGAGTATTGTGTCCAGTTCTGGGCTCCACAATTCAAGAAGGACGCAGACAAGCTGGAGCGTGTTCAGAGGAGGGCAACCAGGATGATCAGGGGTCTGGAAACAAAGCCCTATGAAGAGAGACTGAAAGAACTGGGCATGTTTAGCCAGGAGAAGAGAAGATTGAGGGGAGACATGATAGCACTCTTCAAATACTTAAAAGGTTGTCACTCAGAGGAGGGCCAGGATCTCTTCTCGATCCTCCCAGAGTGCAGGACACGGAATAACGGGCTCAAGTTAAAGGAAGCCAGATTCCAGCTGGACATCAGGAAAAACTTCCTGATTGTTAGAGCAGTGCGACAATGGAATTAGTTACCTAGGGAGGTTGTGGGCTCTCCCACACTAGAGGCCTTCAAGAGGCAGCTGGACAAGCATCTGTCGGGGATCCTTTAGGGTGGATTCCTGCATTGAGCAGGGGGTTGGACTCGATGGCCTTGTAGGCCCCTTCCAACTCTGCTATTCTATGATTCTATGAGAGAGAGAGAGAGAGAGAGAGAGAGAGAGAGAGAGAGAGAGAGAGAGAGAAGAACTAGTTTATTGAGAAGGGTTCTAGTTTAGGCTAGCCTTTTCCCTGGCATGCTAGATTTCTATATGCAGGACATTTTTGTTTGGTAAGATGATCAAACTTACAATGCTGTGCATGAATTCCGCAATGATACTTTCTAAGAGGGATGATGTGCTGTGTGATTTTGCTGAAATGGTTCTGGGAGTGTATACATCCAGTTATGGGCCCAGGACCTGCACCACTTGAGGACTTTGAGGATAAAGATACAAAGTTAGAATGCATACAACACTAAAATAGCCTTCACCGGCACCCTGGCCTTTCCCCCACCCCTCCATCCCATTAATTTTACTTCTGCTTAACTCAAACAGGCAAGTCAGGCGGAGAGGTGTTGCCATTCACTTCAATAAGATCATGATTGCAGCCCAAGTATGACATTACTCAGCTCCTTTCTGCATGGGGACATTAATGCGGAAATATTCATCTCTCTTTAGGTTTTTATGACATTGATCCTGATGTAAATGCTACGCCAGATTAACAGTTATCCTTTCACGAAAAAGAGATTATATGTAAGAGCCAACATGTACATTTCAACAAGGTTTTCATGGGATTGAGGCATTAAGATGTTAGTCATACCGAGTGGGTGTTTACATCCCCACATTTGATGCCATACTGAAGGAGCATGGCCGATGCTACAGATTTATAGCTTGATATTCTCTTCCATCGGTGGCAATGGCTATGATGTTGATGATGATGACAATGGCCGTTTCTACACCTGCCTTTTTTCCGGGATCATCCCAGTGCATCCAAATGACACACAGGGGATCCTGGGAGCAGGCTGGGACGATCCCTCCATTTTCCTGGGATAACCCTTAGGTGTAGAAAGGGCCAATGAATGAGCTAGATGACTGATTATAGCTAGTTTGTAGCATTTATAGAACAGCAGTTTTCTCCCAACACAGTTAGCTGAAGTATTAGGAAAAGAGCATAAATACAGGCAGCTATTTAACAGGCAGAAAGTTGCCACAGTGTGCATCCAACCAAATGGTAAGCTAGTCACTAGTGGTGAGGATAATTCTTGTCATACATCTATATTCAATAAAAAATAAATAAATCAGAGAATCATGAAAGCGGCTGTTAATGGTCCCTTTCCCACTTGGTAGATGGTTACAGATGGCCAATGTGAACACCATGCTAAGTCAATACTTGATAAAATTGTTCCTTGAGGGTGCAATACTAACATGTTTAGACAGAAAAAAAGTTCTACAACTTCCAGCATTTCCCAGTAAGCTTTTTTTCTGTATAAACATAGGATTTCACCCTAAATTCACCAAAAAACAAAGTTTTACCAAGGCATTATTTTTGCTAATGAAAGCACATAGCAGGTGATGGGGAAGAGACGCTGCATGAAATACTGGAGAGCTACCACCAATCAGAGCAGATGTGCTAAAGGGTCAGTATAAGGTAATTTCCGATGATGATGATGATGATGATGATGATGATAAATTTATTTACCTGCCTCTCCCTCTGGATCAAGGTGGGGAACAACATCAAATACCAAAATACTATAAAATACATAAAACTGATTAAAAACATATCAGGTGGGCTGCCATTTTGTTTTTGTTTTTTTAATTAATATGCCTACATTAAAAGTTTCTTTGCAACAGAAATAAAGGTTTCACATAGCCCTCTCCCTGATGTGATTGTTTACTGCACACAAGGAGCTTCTTAAACCTACAAATTTAGCTAATTTACCTTAAATGATTGCTCACCACCTACCTATAGCTTGAAGTGTTCAGAGCACTGTGTTCAGAGTACCTCTTCCCAACGTCCAAGAATGCACAGCCCTGCAAGAGACTCTGAAAAAATTATCATGGTTCTGTATTTATTTGTTTTCTGGGCAAGACAGAGTGCTCTCACCATTAATCTCTCTATATCTGGCCACATCTCTGTTCCCAGGATACCTTTTTTTCCCTTCTGAGTTTATTTCTGGATAATTAGAGATTGACATGAATAGGTTCCATTTGGGTCAATTTTCCTTTCAGCTCAAAATGAACGTCCACCCAAAGAAAGCAAGGATGGAGAATCTGTGGTCCTACAGAAGTCATTGGACTACAGCTCCTGTCATCCCTGACTACCTGGCATGTTGGCTGGGCTGAAGAGAGCTGAAGTCCAACAACATCTGGAACGCCATAGGTTCCCCATCCCTGCCTATAACACATCTGTACATTATCATGGACTCTCTCTCTCTCTCTCTCTCTCTCTCTCTCTCTCTCTCTCTCTCTCGGCTGTCTAAAGGATCCCCATGTGCCCCTCAAGGCTTGATCCAGTTTAGTATCATTTCTCTTCTTCAACATCTGGAACTCAGCAATGCAATGAACATGATTTGCTGCATGTGTGTGAACTCCATTGTTTTCCTGCGATAGAGATAGATGCTTCCCAAATGCATGTAACGCTTGTATTCATTGACCTCAGCTCCTAATCGTAAAGAAAATAATTTTCTTTACAATTTTGAATCTTAATGGGCAGTATTTTAATTAGTATGTTAATTATTGCAGCTAGACCTATCCCATTCACTGAATGTAAACATTGCCTTTGACTATAAAAATTGCATTTATAACGAAGAGTGGAATATTGTGTAACCAGCCTTAAGACTGCATTTTAAAGGAGAATTAATTAACAGAATAGTTAAGGATGCATAGAGCATTCTGCTTGTTACTTGGGGAAAGGCACTTTTTAAAATTGGCCCTGTTTTGAAAGCATTACAGTGCTCTCTACAGGGATCCTTCTCCAAGTACAAGGAGAGATAATCCTTATTTGATTTCACAGAGAGAATCACAGGGTATTATGCTTGCCAGTGCCACAACACTTCGCAAAGCCTGCTAGACATTTAGGGGGCAAATGTAATCCAATTGAAGTCAATAGGAGTTTAGCCATTGACTTCAGCAGAATCCTTTCCTTCTACATCACTACAAGCCAAGAGCTGTCTTTTAGATAACGCTTTTTCAAGTAAAAAAACCAACAACAACAGAACTGCCATTTAAGAAAAAGTCAAGCGTTTACCTGCCCATTCACTCTGACAATTTATAGTAGATTGACTTGACATAGGCTTTGTGTGGCTGACAATTCAAACTATTTTTTTCCTATTATTATTTTTAAGGACTTTTTTTCTGACTAAACATGCATAGGACTGCACCCTAATAATTTGATTATTTTAAAAATGTTCACTGCCACACCAGGCAGGTCAATGGGATAGATATTTTTAATGAGCAAACAAATAAACATAAGTTGCTGTGCTTCCTCCTTTTCATCATAGTCAAGCAGAGCTGCGTGGCTTTGAACCAATGTCTGGAATCAGGAATGCACTGGGTGCAAGCTGGTTAACTGTAGCTCAATCTGTCCCAGATAAAGGTACTGCAGGCAAGTGTTTCATCTGAGCTAGGAAGTGGTGTTCATCCTTTTCTGGACAGGATTGCACCCCATCCATTAAAAGAGACCCCCCCCCCCAGGTCTCTTTTGCAGCCCCTGCCACTCACCCCACTGCCACCAGCTTTGCTGCCATGGAAGGGGCAAAAAGAGGGTGTTTTTGCAAAAAAACAAAACCAAGGTGTGCATTCTCTTGTGCCTTGTTTTGAAGCAAAATCACTTTGCTGTCACCACTGCCATGACCCCTTTCCCCAGTGCTGTTCTAGGGGCAATGTAGTCCCCCAACCCAAAAAGGTTCCCCAGCCTCCCCTCAAAGTTCAGGTTCAAATTTGGAGGAGGGGCATTCGATCTGGCTTTGTCTCTGGAGGCCCAAAAGGCACCTTTCATCAGTAGAGGCTGCACCCCGTCCAGGACAGACAGTGTCCTTCCGGACAGAGGGCTCCTAGCGCTAGCAGTGAGAAGGCATTGTGCAGCTCTTCCATCTTTTCCTGATGCATTTTATGCAGTCAGAGAAAAGCTGGAAGAAACAGTGGGAAAACACAGGAGCTTCCAAAGTGAAGATGACAATGTCTGGATTCACCCACCCACCCACCCAGTAAAACTCCATGAATGGTCAGAGCAATGGCATCATCAAAGCCTCAACTGGAATCACCCATAGTCTACTGTTATCTGCAGTCTGCCAACTTCCCATTTGGATTATGTAATGCACTGTATGGAGGGCTGCCTACATATGGAAAGGATGCCTTTAAAGGCTACTCAGAAGTTACTCTGTTCAAAATATAGTGGTTCAATTATTGACCAGGATTGGGCAAGTGGAAATATCTTGTCCATTTTATTTCTTATGTGCCAAGTGATACCTCATTGCAAAATGACGGGGTATATTGGACTGACCCAAACACAGCCTATCAGCCATGTTTGCAACCATGTACATATGAAGCCACTATACATGATTTATGGACTCCTTTGTTTAGCTTGATGGTTCAGAGGTTGTGCAGGGCGTCCTCCTTTTCCCACTTCTAAGTCTGCCTCATGCCAGTTCTGTCCGAGCTTGTTTTCATTTACTTTAACAGTGTGTGTGTGTGTGTGTGTGTGTATGTATGTATCTTTGTGTGCATTTTTCAAATCAACGCATTGATGGACACATGTCCCCACTGGCCATTTTTTAAAACAGATTTACCCAATCTGCATCTCCAGGAACCAGGTTTACAGAAACAACATGCACACATTTGCAAACTGTGCAAAACCACTATGTGCATGCATGCATTTCTAAAATGCACATAAACAGAACATCTATGGAAGAGTGTGTCCACCGATGCATCAATGGGAAAAATGCACACAAAAATACATACAGATCCCCATTAAAATGAATAACAACAAGCTTGGACAGAACTGAATAAAAGAGACTTGGAGCTGGGGGGAAGAGGAAGGGCATGTCTATATTATATGATGTAGAGGGAGGGAGGTGGGACGATCCCAGACTTACACGCTTCCAGGATCATCGCAGGGTGCCTAGACGCAGCGCGTAATGTCCCGGGAGGAAGAGGACATCATGCCTGCTATTTTGTTTTTTTTATCAGAAAAGAGCACAGGAGTGCTCCACCAAAAAAGTAATATATATATATATATATATATATATATATATATATATATATATATATATATTATTCATGCTCCCACACTCCACCCCCAATGGGCACGGAGCTCCTCTGGTCCTGGCTCCTCACAGCTACTCGCGAGGAGCCAGGACAAAAATGGGATGCCTGACCACATACGTCCCACGGTCTCAGAATCATCCTGGGATTGAAAGGTAGGGTGATATCCTGGGGCAAGGGAGGGATCATTCCTCCCTGCCCCTGGGATCCCCTGTGTGTCATGTGGATGCACAGGGACAATCTCAGGGCGATCCCCAGAATATCACCCCATCTAGCCATGCCCGAAGTCCACAGAAATTTGACAGATCTTCCCATCGCTAGTATAGGCCTGTATTAGCCAGTTGTTTACCATCCATGCAATGGGCCCTAGTAGAAATGGGGTGGTAAGGGGGAGGAGCTGCTTGAAGTCCATTGCCCATCTGTTGCTCATCTCTCACTCTGAAGTGTAAGCCATTTGCTCACTTTGCAGAGCTCTTACACATTTAATTTTTATTCAGAAAACAGTATGAATACAATGTGGCAAAGAAATTAACAGTTTTTATTTTTTTTAAAAAAAAAAAAGATTGATGTGGTATTTTGACGTCTAGGCTAGAGAAAATGGTTTATCGTGTTATTATGCAGGCAGATAGCTGTAAAATATATAATAGATACTTGTGGAATGAGCGTGCAACATTTGCCATTTAAAAGCTATAAAATGTTAGGAATTTTCCATTTTCTCTCCTGAGGTATCTGGGGGTTCATTACAGTACCACAGAATGCTGCCTATTTATTGCACATTTGGATAAAAATGACACCAAAGTTAACTTGAGTGGATCTCATTATTCCTAAGCACTTGCATACCCGTGGTTTGTGTAGCTTTTAAGATATCTCTCTCTCACACACACACACACACACACACACACACACACAGGCACACACACACACTAAATAACATAAATTTTGATTAGGCTTGCAAGCCTGAATTGATTAATCATGATAAATGAACTAAACAAGGAGTGGGCAATTCATGATTGTAAAAAACGAAAACAAAACATCGCTTTACAACTACAGAGCGATAAATAGGTAGGATTTAGCTTCTTCCCTATTTAGCTTGTTTTGGTTGTCAAAATATAAAAAACAATAACTAAATATCAATTTACTGCCCTTTCATGGCACCCTAAAATCTGACTCGTCAATCTGCTTCATGCTTAGGTTGGCCCTTTGGTATTATTTCACTGGGGCTGTGTACGTAATATGATTGTTTATTTGCAGCATGGGGTGCAATTTCCCCCTTACTGTTACCAGTCATTACCCCCCCCCCCCGAATGATCCTCCTCCTAGATATGGGCAATGCTGCAGACCACCCCCATCAGGAGACCTGGGACCTCAGGGAAGAGGACCACAGGTCCATTCATGCAGGTGGAGGGGGGAGGTTCTGCCTCTGAAGTGGAGACTGAGTGACCTTTCAATCCCCAAGAGCATTGTCATCTCAAGAGGCAAGCCAGTAAGACTCCTTTAAGAAAATGTGTTTAACTACAAAGGAGGACTCCTAAAGCGAAGGGACAAGGTCTGGAGCAAGGTCTGTAATGAACTGCAGCTAAGCACTGGGTGGGGCTCAGGATGCTCTGATATTATAAGCCTGCAGTCCCAGTCTAGCCATTGCTGGAAAAAATGTTGCGTCTTCAGTTCCAGTCACCGTGACTTGGGTTTGTACCTCTGGACTCCCACCTGACACTTCTTTTGGACTGTGTTTCTACTTGACTGATCTTCCGTGTGTTTGATCTTGGCTGCACCTCAGACCTCTCTTTGGAAAACCCCTCCTTGCCTGGTAAAACTGTGTTTGACTATTAGCCTGCATAGCAAAGAGCTAGGCCTAGCTGGAGCAGGAAACTACCATAGCATTGGATCTGATCTAGCCATTTGATATGTGTACCTGTAGTGGAGGAGGTGGAAAAAGGAGACTGGCTATGGTGGGATCCCCTGTACATTTCAACCATTCCTTATTTTATTGATTTGTATACCCCACCTTTCCAGGTTCTGGGTGCCCAAAGCAAATGCAATGTACAAACAGATATTTTAAAAAAAAAACAGTAAAAATTGAGTCTTGTTCCTTCCAAGCTGTAAAGTAGTGGGAAAGTCTAGGTTGGACCAGGAGCCTAGTTTTAGCAACTTCACATCCAAGAAAACTTCACTTTTCCTTTTGAAAAAGCTACATCCATTCATAACCTAGTTTAAAAAACACACCTTGAAAATCTATTCTGCAATTGCTCCCAGCGTTGTGTAGGTGTAGAGTCTCTCCTTCCATGACAGTCACATGCTCATGCCAGAATAGGCACAGATCTGGCCTGTCAGTGCTTCTGGGGGCTTGTTTTGTCTTTTCTAAGGTGACGCTTCAAGCCCTACCAACCCCTGTGAAGTGGTTCATCCAGGGAGGCACACAAACCCATAAGAACAGCCATCTTGTGTACCTCAGACAAAGATCCAAAGACAGCTTTTCAATACCATCCCCAAATCTCTGAAAAGCTATCATCTGTGTACACCACCTGAATCCAAAGCAGAAAGCCTAACAGTAGCTCTCATGTGGAACATCAATGATCCTAAATGAACATCTCACTACAGAAACTCAATAGTGATGAGTGTGCTTTGTTCTTCTGAGCCAAGTAGGAAATGTCCCAAGACCAATGAAACAGGCCACAGAACAGCAACATCTCAACTAGTTCCATGAGCTTTCAGAAGGGTAAATGATGTGTTAATTGAACCTTCTCCAGCTCATTGAACTAGACTATTACAGAAAATTGACTGACCTCTGGCTTACTGTCCTTTTCCTTTCTCTTTCAAGATAACCCAGCCAAAAGCTGGTTGTCTTTTCTTTATGCTGTGTTACTTCCTTTCTTTGGGGGAAGGGGAACTAATTCCTCCAGGACCAGTAAAAGGCAATAGGCTGGGTGGTGGCGGTGGGAATAGAGACATGTAAGAAACATATCACAAGGGGATACACACACACACACACACACACACACACACACACACACAGAGTTTTTTAACTCCACCAGAGGCAAAAGAAACAAAAGTCAGATTATGTGACAGATATTGAAATAGCCACTTGAGGTGTGCACAGAATTTTAGAACCATAACATGCTTGCTGCTATCATAACCTCAAGCCATGACTTGTCTTAACATTTTGGGTTGTTTTATACACAACCTCTTGCTATGCATGAATGCTCCAGCCATATGATTCTATGCTGGCACACATCAAAAGGGTCAGAAAGCCATTTAATTAAACTCTCTGTAATGGGGCAAGACCCTCAATACTTATCACTTCTAACCACCACCACTACCACCCGAAAAATAGGGGGATAATGCATGGCTGACATACTGTATTTCTTCGATTGTAAGACGCCATCGATTGTAAAACGCACACTAATTTCAGTACCACCAACAGAAAAAAAAACCTAAGACACACCCGGGATTCTAAGACGCACCCCATTTTTAGAGATGTTTATATGGGGGGGGGGAGTGTGTCTTAGAATCGAAGAAATTAAAAAAAAATTGCCTTAAGATAAGAAGTTTGACTTTCTGCCCCCTACTAATTTATCTGTAAATCATTTCCCATTCTGAGCTCTCCAGACCCACTGTGTGCTTCCTTGAGGCATCTGTGTAGCCACTACAGTAGGAGTCCCCAACTCTGTGCCCATGAAAGGGTCCCCAATGTGGCACCTGCAAAATCCTGTTTAAAAAAGAAAAATGCGTACATGGATTTGTATAGATCCATAGTATTGAATACATATGAAATGCATACAAACTTCTAGCAATTATACATAGGCTTCAACCAAACATAGCAAAAAAAAAACCACAGCCAAATAAGTGTCTATATGCCACCTGTTCAAATATTGAACACATTATTATTATCATCATTATCATTATCATTATCACCACCATCATCATCATCTTTATTTGTATCCCGCCTTTTGCCCAATGCTGGGTCTCAAGGCAGCTTTACAAAAATTAAAACATATACAGGTAAAAGCTAGAATATGCAGGTAAAAGCTATATTATAAGATTCTCAATCCATTGCCTTATTGGAGGTGAGTGTTTATCCTTCCAATGTTGTAATATCAGTCAAAAGCTGTCAAAAGGGCACAGAGAATCCATTTACGCTGACCATTTGTTAATTCCATGAAGGTGATAAATAATTTTAAAGAGCGTGCACATCAGCAAATACTAAGACTGTCCAATTACAAAATGTATCTGTCTAATCACCTCCTCCCCAAAAGAAGCAACTACTGGATATTACCAAAACATATGTTTAAAGGAAGCATTAGCTTTATTACACTGCCAGCAATTAGCTGAATTAAACACTGCCTAAAAGATGTTGTGGTTTCTAATAGATAACAGTTTTTTGCTGAATAAGGTGCGGCTTAAGATCCATAGCTGTGACAGGTAGATGCCAAAGTGATTAGGCATTTTGTGGTGGTGCCCAAAGCAGTTTCTCAAATTCCCAAATGTGTCCATGGGTCCAAAATGGTTGGGGAACCCCGAATGTCAGAAAGCAGGATGTTGGACTAGATCGGCCTCTGATCCAGCAGGGCTCTTCTTGCTCTCTAGAAATTGTAATCCGCAGCACTAGCCATGACTGAAAGCAACTTGGAAGTTCAGCTGCCAATCTTTCCAACACCCATACCAATATAAACATCCCCAGGGATGATAGAGGGCTTTAGATCTCAAGGGAAGCGGAAGACACCAAGCAGTGCTGGCTCCAGGGTTTTGAGGTGCCCTCAGTGGGCCCTCTCCTCTTCTCCAAGGCACTGCTGTCCACTCACTCCCCAGTCCCCCAATCCTTCTGTTCCCAATCCACACAGTCTCAGAGGGAGCACACAAGGGAATTGGATGGATTCGTTCCACTTCTTATTTTTGGCATGCTTAGAGGCGTCAAGATGTACAGGCAGCCATAGCAAGGAGGTGCAGGGCCAGGAGACTCCGGAGTAGGGGCAATGAACCCCCTGCAGGGATGTGGGCCCTGGCAGGTGCCCAACAATACCTACTCCTGATGCCAGCTCTGACACCAACCACATAACATTTTTGCAAGAAACAAGAGAATTGGTTCAAGCAAAGAAGTTTCTCACCAAACAAATAAGAAAGCTTCTTGATCAGCTGGTCTAGTCATGTAGCTTACAACAACCAAGGAGAATTTTATCAAGAATGAGGGGCTTTAGGATACTTTTACTTTTAGGATGCTTTTAGGATGTTTTTTAGCTATGTTTTTAATTAGTATTTTATGTATTTTATGCTTGCTGTTGTTCCCCACCTCGATCCAATCGGAGAGGCAGGTAAGATATATTATTATTATTATTATTATTATTATTATTATTATTATTATTATTTTGTGTACATGCAGCTACAATACAACTGGTGTAGTTCACATATTTTCACTGTGATGCATGAGAGTGTCAACGTTAAACAGCTTTTGTTTGTGCACCTACAAGCATCCTGATTACCATGAATGCTATGATCACATATGCTCAGAATTCTATTTTACATTTCAAGACAGAGAAAAACTTTGGGAGGAAATGGTGCTTGCTTTGGAATATGAGCCAAACAAATTCACATTCAGTGATACCTCCAAATAAAATAGTCCTGTTTGCATGGTAAATGATGCCGTTGCCTGGTCTTCTCCCTGTGTTGCCAAATGGCTTTGTCCTCCTGAGTAAAGTTCTGGAAGAGAAACTTACATATATGAATCAATGTGCCTAAAAGATTGGTTCTGACATTCTTCTGCTAGAACTACAGATTTTCTCAGGGCCCCCTTTGTGTCCCTTCAATAACAAAACATGTTCAGTCTTGATTTAATTTTCCAATTTATAAGCATCTGATCTGTGATGACAATCAGGCAAGGGAAAGTAGACAATTTCCATATCAAATTAGCCATGAAGCTACTGAAAGCAGACTGGGGTATTTTAAATCGTAAGGGGAAAATGTTTTTCAAATGTAGTTCTGTGCAACCATGGACTGGAGTTGTAGGGATTAGGAAATTACATATCTCTAATTTTTCCTTCCTCCTTTTTCTTTCTTCCCTTTGCTCACCCTTCATTCAAAGGTGAGGAAAGTAACCATAACACAGGAGATGAACCATTAAATTACTTAGAAGATCATTTGCCCATATGTGCAGGAGTATTATGCTAATATACCCAGGGTTCATCAAATGAGCTATTTCTATAGCTGGTAAAACATGCGTCTGAGTTGTTGTTTAAGTATACAGAAGGTGATTTTACATTATATTACATTAAAATACGCTCTCCGTTCAGCCTCACTTATCCCAAAAGGGAGAAAGATGACAGCACAATTTAAGGTGCCTTTGAGTATGTAAATACATCCTTAGTTCAAGGAAAGACCTATATCGGCTTGTCTTCTGCAAGTCATTCACTGGGACTGGCCCTCATCTCCCATGGCAGAGTAGTGACCTTGCCTGCCTCCCCTCCACCACAAGGATAAAAGTTAGTGCAAAAACTGAGCACTCCACATAAAGGGATGGGGTGGGAGGAGAGAGACCAGGCCCCCGTGCAATCAGGCATTCACATGGAGTAGCCAGTTCACACTACCAGTTAATGTCTCTGTTGAGGAGTGGAAGAGTGAGTTCAGTCTTCCATAAGGGGAACTGAATGCAAGCTCCAGCACATGGGCCAGTTTGCACAATCATGCAGCCCACTACAGCTTATTTTTAGCCAACGTGAGCTGCAGCATGTGCGGTCAGCCATTTTGAATATTCAAGCCGTGACTGCGGTTTGTTGTGCCATCTGAACTGGGTGAGGGTGGTTGCTGGTGTGGTTAACAAACCACCCACATCTCTAAAACAGCCCATGAGTTCTGGTTGATTTGTTAACCATGGCAACAATCTACACTTGCCAGGTTGGGTGAGACAACAAGCCATAGTCACTTGAATATTCATGTCACCTGGCATGTGCCAGCACATGCTGCAACCTACCATGGCTTAAATAAGCCACAGTGAACTGCGGTGATCATGTGAACCCAGTTAATGTATGCTGGGGTATGAGGTTTTCTCTCTTATTTGGTTTACCTGTAGTTTTGTTTCAGTTTATTACCTGCTCAACATGGCTCATATTCCTAAACCAGTTTCCTACCAATGTCCCATTCAGGTAGATGTTTAGTTTCAATTGGAGGGCTGTATCATGTGCCTTCAAAAACCATTCTTTTGTTTTATGTTACAACAACTGAACCATGTTTGAAGGAAAGGAACATATCAAGGACAGTCTTCCATTCTATATTCACCCTTCTCTTTCTGTTGTCTCACCCTCAGGGTCTCCGCACTGGGCGGTATCCAATTCAGCACTAATGCTAAGATAAATAATAATTATTATTATTATTATTATTATTATTATTACTACTACTACTATTATTATTAATCTGCCTTTTGCCCAATACTGGGCCTCAAGTTGGCCTAGCAAAATTTAAAACATGTATTTTAAAACCTAGGGGGGGAAAGGTACAAAAAAAACCACCCAATATTAAAACATAAACATTTAAAATACATGACAATATTACAAGTCCTTAACATAGATGGAGGACCAGATTATTCTCCAAAAGCCTGCTGGAATAAACAAGTTTTAGCCTGCTTCCAAAAGCCCATCAAGGAGGGAGCCAGCCTAGCTTCCCTGGGAAGAGAGTTCCAAAGCACTGGAGCAGCCACCGAGAAGGCCCTCTCCCATGTTCCCACCAAGCACGACTGAGAAGATCGTGGGACTGAAAGAAGGGCTTCTCCAGAAGATCTCAAAGCACGGGCAGGCTCATAAGGAAGAATAAGATAACGTGGACCCGAGCCATATAGAGCTTATTACCTGCTAAATTACACAGTGTAAAAGCGGCTAACAATACACCTGCAGTTCAGTACCTCAACAATAGAATCTATTTTTCAAAACCCTTTACCTTGTTACCTCACATATAGGGGAAAGGTTGTGTTGTTTTTACCCTTTCCTCAGGCTTTTCAAGAGGTGGCACTTGGCTTGAGAAGGGTGTGCTAGGCAAGGCCTTCTGTGTGAGGTCAGTGTCCTCGCATATTTGGAGAAGCCAGGGAATTACATTGCTCTACCATGAGTGACCTCTTATCAAACACAAATACTGTTTGCTGGTGTGACAGGTTGTCTGGAAAATCCAGCACCTCAACAAATGCTGTTGGCATAGGTCAGGTCACTTGCTATAGTGCCACCTAATTTACTTTAGCACTAGTGCCAAATTGGATGTTGCCCAATGTGTTTAGATGGGGAGAGTCACCCATTCTGGATCACATGCTTTTCGTAGTCTTGCACACCACCCATTTTGTATCATGTTGGGATGCTGAGTCCTCAGTCAGTTCTATAGAGATGAATGCATCAGGGAGAGCCCAGCAAGAAAGCAGAGTTGATCATTCTTGGCAGAAGGCAGCTTCAATAACATGAGCTTCTATGTTCTAATCCAATTCAATAGCACAATCATGTGCATGCACAAACACGCAGAGGGACTCCCCCAGATTAGGATCAATTCTTGTCTATGCATTCTGCACCTGGCCTCTCAGGCAAACATTATGTTTTTTCCTTGCCTCTTTCAAAACTGCTGAATAGTGTTCAGCATCGGGATGAAAGCTTTATGAATCAAAGACATTCTCAGAGGGGTGTGTATTAAATCCAATGGTGGGAATTAATGTGACAACGCTTTCCTCTATTTGATCTGTGGCATGTCATCCCTCGGTAAAGAAAAAATCTCAATGCATTGTGAATTGCCAACAGGTAAGATGAGGAGCTAACTGAATGATAGACAGGTCTATTTGACATCTATAGAACCATGCAGCAAAGTTCTGGGCTTCCAACAAATAAAATGGAATCTTTCCTATGCTATCAGCTACAAGTAGTCTCCATCAGGACTAGGAAAGTAAAAAACAGCAGAGCACAAATTCTTGGAAGGCTTTCTTGTTTCCAGCATCAAGATGGAACTCTTAATTCCCCACCCCCACCCTGTGAACCCAGGTAGAGTTCTAGCTTTCTTCTTTCAGTGCAGTTCTCTTGTTCTTGCATACAAAAAGCAATATAACTCCAGCTATAGTCAGAAGGGATGGACCATAGCTCAGCGGTACAGACACACTTTGGGAATGCAGAAGGGGCACTCGTTCCCTGGCCTCTCCAGTTAAATAGATCAAGCAGCTGGTGATAGGAAACACACCTCTCTGCTTGAAACCCTGGAGTGCTGCTGCCAGTTGGAGTAAGCAACACTAGGCTAGGTGGACCAAGAGTCTGTGACAAGGGCAGGATCTACACTACTGCTTTATAATGGTACTGAAGTGCGCTGACAATTGTTGGGGCCCAGGACACGCTCCCTATACCATTTTCAAACTTCTTTCATAATGTTATATCCCGCTTGGTATAGGTCTGGCCATAAGGCAGCTGGTATAAGGCGACATTCTAAAAGGCAATGGAGAAAGGTTTCCAGGGCTGCTTATCTATAGGCAAGGGTGGGGAACTCCTTTCATGTAGCCCAAAGGACAAATTTGATTCTAGAGAAGATCTTGGGAGCCAGATTCCAGTGGTTGGTGGGGACAAAGGCAAAGAGGAATGGGGCCAAAAATAAATTCACCCCCCGACACACACACACACACACACACACACACACACACACATTATAGCCAGTAACTAAGGTCATGTCTACACCAGGCGATACCCCGGGGGATCATGCTGGGATCATCCCTGTGCATCCACATGATGCACAGGGGATCCCGGGAGCAGGGAGAGATGATCCCTCCATTTCCCCAGGATATTGCCATACCCTTTTTTTCTCGATTTTTCCCACGGTCCCAGGATGATCCCGAGGACCGCAGGTGGTGTGGACGGCTGTCCCGGCTTCTTCCCTCTTCCCTGTGAGTAGCAGGGGTCATCTGAGGGAAGGAGCCAGGATGGGAAGAGTCCAGGGCCATTGGGGGTGGGATGGGGAGCAGGGTCAGGGCTTTTTTTTCCTGACCTACTTTTTTGTTGGAGTGCAGGTGCCATGCTACTTGTGGGGAAGAGGGAGGACCCCAGGAGGGAGAGCCACACTGCCCACGGACCTCGGGATGGTCCCAAGATGGTGGAAAAAACAGGACAAAAGCAGTCCCAGCTATCCCAGGAGAACTGAATGCTCATCCCTGGTTCATCCTGGAATCAGCTGTGTGTCATTTAGACTTGCAGGGATGACTTTGTGACCACCCTGGGATAAATGGCAGATGTAGATTAGGCCCTTGAATACCAGAGATCTGAACCAATCAGACGTTGCCTTGGGGGGTGGGCTGCAGCCAATGACAGCACAGGAGCAGCAAAAAGACCACCCCTGTGCCCTCATTGGCCATAACCCTCAAAGCAGCATCTGATTGATTCAGATTAGGCATATGCGAATCAGCAAAAGCTGAACTCCCCAAAGGTCTCTGAAGCTCTTTGTGATTTGAGTCGAGTCCATATCAGATGGTGAGCTTTGTTCATTTGTTGTTTTCCATGCCATTTCTCCAAATGTACGCATCAATTGTGCACATCTTTCAAACATATGCGTTCTTCTCCTGTTGATTAAAGCATAATTGTGCACATTGTTTAAATGCACGCATACTGTCGTGTGCCTTTTGGGGTTCCACGGGTCACATTACAAGCTTGGAAATGTATGGACTTTGACCACAGATTGTGTCTGAGGTTGGGTTTGGCCCAGAAGATACAAACTGGATAAATACTGGTCAAAAGTGGAATGAAACCCATTTCTCAAACATCCCTAAGTCTCAGATTGCTGCTACGCAAAATGTAATGGGAAAAGTTTGGCTTCCAGAAGGAGCCGCATGAACCCTGCTTGGCCAGCAGGCTGCCTTGACACTTATTTTTTGCAAGCAGGACTAGCAGGAGGAGGAGGAGGAGGAGGAGGAGGAGGAGGAGGAGGAACAACTGCCACCACCACCACCGCCTCCTCAGCAGCAACAGTAGCGGCAGTCCAGCCCTGACTACATCTGCAGCAGGGTCAGGGCAGGGATGGCCCTTTTGATCCTCTGGGCCCCAGGCAATGGCCTACCTATGCTTACCCCTGGTGCTGGCCGTGATTGGGGCAAAGAGGGCAGGGGCAGGAGAAGAGAGTTTGGCCAACTGAGCAGCCCTGCTGGCCCAAGTTAGGGCCCAAGTTGGGACCCCAGGAGAGCCAGATTGGAACCCTGGACCTGAGGGTCTCCACCCCTGCTTTAGGAGATCTGCCCATGTGAATCCATCTTATTTTTCTGCAGCTCTCCCTCGATAGGCCGACTCTGCAATGAGACAGTAGAGTAGGGGCTAGAAGCATTGACTCTGCTGCTTTAGCAGCCCAGTTGGTGGATTAATCATCCACCTGGAGTCATGATTGGCGGCCCTATGGAGCTGACCAAAGCAAAGCATCCTTTCCACTACCGACTCAATGGACTGTCATGCCATTTTAACGTCCTTCTTGCAAATAGCCGAGAGCTCAGCTGTAGACCTGTCTGAAGAGACAGGTAGGAGGAAATCGCAGGCTGCTGACAATTGATACCAGCGCTGTGGAGCGGCTGCTCTTGAATCCGGCAAGTCGAAAGCCCAACATCAAAATATTATGGCTTTCCAAACATCATAATTACAGTATCTCAACTGAAGCTTGTCTTCACTCAGCAGCTTTCCCTTTGTCTTCTCTTTAATCTGTTTAATCTCCTATAATTATTTCTTCAGCAAGGATCAATTATCTCAGAACGGAGAAACAAATTACCATCATTAACTCTGATTCCCCCCCCTTTCTCTTTTCTTTGATGTATTTTTTTCCTCCAGTCCCTGTGACCAAAAAAATAAAAAAAATGCCACCCTGTTTCCCATTTAGTGGTTCATTGCTGTTCTTACCTTGCTGTCTGAACATACATCCATGTGTAAATTGCCTGTCAGCTGTTGAACGGTTTGCATCTTTGTGGTGACTCCCTTGTCATTACATTCATTACCTTTTGCAGATTGAAATCAGCTGATTAGAAATGCAGATCGCGAGGAATGATTGAAATTTGTTATGACGCGGTGACACCCCCTTGCTTCGCTTGGCTTCTCCAGCTGAAGTGCTTCTTGAAAATTAAATACTCAAATTATCCGTAAGAAAGGATATCGCTGTCTGCAGAGTTAATCGGTGCTATTGTTCCAGTACTGGGCACAGGTTAAACCTATTTAAACCATCACTACTCAGAAATGAAGGGTTCTGGTTAGGGCAATGACATTGTGCAGTTTAAGAAAGAGAGAAATTGTACTCTTTCCATCTTCTTTAAAACTTAATGAATTGCTGTAAAAGTGCAAGAGATCATGAACAAGCAGGCCACCTAAATAGGAAATTCACACACACACACACCCTCGGCTGTTTATTTTGTATTGCTTTTAACCTGTTGTGCTGAAATATTATAGGACAATGACCCCATTCAGACAACACACTAAGCCACAGTAGTTAAGCATTTTTAGCTTTGCTTTTAGCATGTCGTCTGAACCACCCCTAACCATGGTGACTACATAAACATGGTTTAAACATGCTCACTAACCATTTGCTGTAAAAGGGTTAGTGGACTAACCTGGCTTAGCATGTTTTCTGAACAGGAATGCCACTAACCCAACCAAGGAGAAACAAATCATACAGGCCTTTTGAAGTAGTGAAATATGGGTTCAGTGAAAGGATTTGCTTTTTCTCCATCTCCACTGGCTGCACAGAGAGGTTGTCCTGGTTATTATTATTATTATTATTATTATTATTATTATTATTATTTATTTATATAGCACCATCAATGTACATGGTGCTGTACAGAGTAAAACAGTAAATAGCAAGACCCTGCCGCATAGGCTTACAATCTAATATAATCATAGTAAAACAATAAGGAGGGGAAGAGAATGCAAACAGGTACAGGGAAGGGTAAGCAGGCACAGGGTAGGGAAAAACTAACAGTAGTTAGTTTTCTCTGTTACCTTTCCAATTCACACAGTATGCTTGTAACAAACTGAGATGCGTGGAAAACAGAAAACCTTCTATTTATCTTTTGAAATATGTCGGGCCCTGTTTGGGGTGAATGGAGTGGATTAATTTCTGCCGAGCTTGCTAAGAAATAATATGCCGATGAAATGGTCCATAGAAATACTTAATTTGGTAGATAACAACGTTTATGTGCTGAGGTTGGAAATGATGTCTTTAAAAGCTATTCCCTTTGTTAAATACTGGTGTGGTTTCATTGCCCACATGTGGGAAATAAAAATGTGCTAGAATGTGTTTTTCCACAGTCTGCTGAGGAAAGCCAGAATAACCCTTGACAAGCCCAAGTAGAAACACTGGTATAGTAGGGGAGTGTGGGATCTGTTGCAGGAAAGAAGTGTCATGAATGTCCTTGGGTTTGTGCACGTGTGCGTGTGCATGTGCACACAAAGGAACATAGGAAGCTGCCTTATACTGAGTCGGACCATCAGTCCATCTAGCCTAGTATTGTTGACACTGAGGGCTCATCTACACCAAGCAGGATATTCCACTATGAAAGTGGTATGAAAGCTGTACATAAAAGGCAGGAGCCAAACTACTGCTTTGTAGTGGTATTGAAGTGCACTGCAGGATCTATAGCCCCATCACATCTACGTCAAATGTGCACCTCCAGTCGCTTCTCTGTCGCTGCTCCAACGTCGCTTCCTGAAAACAGGAAGTAATTAGCCACATTCAGTCTGGTAGGAGAGAGCAGCAACTGGACTTTCTCTGGGGGGATTTGTGGCACAAGGAAGGCCAGAAGGGGAGGAAGATGCATGAGAGGCAGATGACGTCACGTGAGCAATCCGTGAATGCCCAGTAATGAACATGCAGTAAAATGCTCGTCAGATGGAACTTCTATACTGCTTCTTTATAGTGGTACTGAAGTGCACTGACAACTGTTGGGGCCCATTACACATCTACACCAAGAAGGATATAACTATGAAAGTGGTATGAAAGCGGTATATGGTATGTGTCAATGGATAGGCAGGGCAGGAAGGCCTTGCAGAGAGGGGGCTTGGGAACTTAATGAATTCCCTGCCATCATTCAATCAATACACGGCCTTCTGTCATCCCCACTACTTTGCCCAATATGATCAGACACTTCCTATTCATACAAAAATATTACACCAATGCCAGCACAACCATGCCTGCAGGATCAAGTGGTAGGCCCTATTTTAATTGAATCCAAACTCTTTAAGACTCTGGATCAATGTGGATTTGTATAACTCTGAAGCATGTTATAAGCTTACCAAAGGTGATAGTTTAAAAGTGTGTCTTACGTCAGCAGTTTACAAACTGAGTTCTGGGAAACTCCGGCACACCTCTGAAGCTTATAAGGGATTCCTTGCTGAGATTTATCAGTAATGGCATACAAGCTTCCCTGAAGGATGGCTTGCCCACCACTGGTGACCTTTTCCTGCAATATACCATTGCATGATTATTCTGAACATAAGAGGAGCTGTGCTGGATCAGGCCAAAGACCAATCTAGTCCAGCATTCTGTTCACACAGTGACCAACCAGATGCCCAAGGGAAGCCCACAAGTAGAACATGAGTGCAGAAGCACTCTCTTGCTCATGTGCCCCAGCAACTGGTATTGAGATGCCTGGTACCTTTGATTTAGGAGGTAAAATACAGTCATCATGACTAGCAGCCAGGGATAGCCTTACCCTCCATGAATTTGTATAATCCCCTTTTAAAGCCGTCTAAGTTGGTGTCCAATTCACTACATCTTCTGATAGCAAACAACATAGTTTAACCATGTGCTCTGTGAAGAAGGACTTCCTTTTAAGTGTTCTGACTCTCCCATCATTCATCTTCATTGGATAGTCCTGGGTTCTAATATTATGAATCCTACTATCCACTTTATCCACTTTATCCTCCTCCTCCTCCTCCTCCTCCTCCTCCTCCTCCACCACCACCACCACCACCACCACCTCCACCTCCACCTCCACCTCCACCTCCTCCTCCTCCTCCTCCTCCTCCTCCTCCTCCTCCTCCTCCTCCTCCTCCTCCTCCTCCTCCTCCTCCTCCTCCTCCTCCTCCTCGTGTCCCCTCTTCCTTGCCTTTTTTTCAAAGCTAAAAATCCCCAAACACTGTAACCTTTCCTCATAGGCTTCAGATCCTTGATCATTTTAGTTACCCTTTTCTGCACCTCTTGCAGCTCTGCAATATGCTTTTTTAGGTGCAGTGACCAGAACTGAATACACAGTATTCCAAGTGTGGTCACAACATAGATTTGTATAAGGGCAGTATGATGTGTGCTGTTTTATTTTTGATTCCTTTCCTAATGATCCACAACATGAAAATTGTCCTTTTCACAGAGCTGCACACTGGGTCAACATTTTAATCAAGCTGTCCATCACAACCCAAGGTCCCCTTTTCTGGTCAGCCGCTGCCAGCTCAGACCCCATCAGTGCTTATGTACAATTAGTATTTTTTGCTCCAATGTGCATCAGTCTACATTGGCTTATATTGAACACATTTGCCAATTTGATCTCCATTCCCTAGTTTAGGGAGATCCTATTGGAGTTTCTGTCCCTCTTTGTTTCAACCACCCTAAATAATGTTGGGCGTGTTTTATGAAGTCACGCTTTCCGCTCAAGAATGAAAGCTGTGTGCCACAGTCTAGCTAGTGTACCCTATTAGCATTATATAGCAGGCAAGTTGACGAGAAAGTTTTCCATGGAGGTAGAAAGTTTGAAAAACAGTCATAAGTCATTCCGTCGAGACCTATATAAGATAGACACAAGGCATGAATGTAAATCGCTACTGTAGGTTCCAGATGAACCTAACAAATGACTAATAACTATGGTGAGTATTTTTGGTATTCCCTCTTTTTCTTTTGATTTCTAATCTTCTTGTATTGCTATGTGGTGTTCTTTCTTTATGTTGCTTGTATGTTGAACTTCTTCTTTTTTAAAAAATCATGTTACTGGACAAGTGGATTTGTTTTTTCAAGGACATGCACGAGAATACTTATGCCCAGTTCAGACATAACAGGAAATCATGGTTTCCCACTTGGAGACCAAGCCTTAAAAAGCCTTGAGATCACAGACTCCCACTTCTCCTCTCTTTCTCTTTCACCCACCAGAAGAGGAGATTGGAAGCTTCTGTATCTGTTTCTACTTCTAAACAAGCCAGTGTTCCCAATAACACCAGGGAACGGTAGTTTGTTTAATGGCTTAACTGTAGTTTGTTTAACAATAGTTTGAGAATAAGCTAGGATCTGAAACTACGATATTCTTCCCACTAATCAAACTTTAAACAAGCCACAGTTCCCCAGGTTTAGATGTCACAGGGAACTGTGTTTTGTTTCAAAGCAGAAGTTAAAGCTTCTCATTTCTTCTTTTTGGCACATGAAAGAGGAGGGGAGGGGAGTGTGCATGAATCTGAGGCTTACTGCCTGGGCCTAGGGATGTCGGAGAAATCTGCAATGAATTAAAATGTATTTCAATTTCTATGAATCTGACCTGTGCATCCCACAGTGGGCCAACTTTTTCTGAGTTGCGTGAATTCCGTGGACTTGCAGGCAGGTTTTTTGTTTTTGTGGCCCAGCTACACCCCTATATGGACAGGGATAACCTAGCTTCAGTCGTCCATACTCTGGTAACCTCCAAATTAAATTACTGCAATGACCTCTACGTGGGGCAGCCTTTGAAGACGGTTCGGAAGCTGCAGCTTGTGCAAAATGCAGCGGCCAGATTAAGAACTGGAACAAGGAGGTTTGAACATACCGTATTTCTTCGATTGTAAGACGCCCTCGATTGTAAGACGCACACTAATTTCAGTACCATCAACAGAAAAAAAAAACCTAAGACACACCCGCGATTCTAAGACGGACCCCATTTTTAGAGATGTTTATATGGGGGGGGAAAGTGTGTCTTAGAATCGAAGAAATAGGGTATAACACCGATTCTGGCCTGTTTGCATTGGCTGCCTATATGCTTCCGAGCCCAATTCAAGGTGCTAGTTTTAACCTATAAAGCCTTACATGGCTTGGGACCACAATACCTGATGGAACGCCTTAGATGCGCTCAACATCTAAGGTCCTCGTCCGAGTGCCTACTCCAAGGGAAGTTTGGAGGATGGCAACAAGGGAGAGGGCCTTTTCAGTGGTGGCCCCCCAATTATGGAATGATCTCCCCAATGAGGCTCGCCTGGCACCAACATTGTTATCTTTTCGGTGCCAGGTCAAAACTTTTCTCTTCTCCCAGGCATTTAACAGCATTTAACAATGCTAAGTTTATTTGTTTTTTAACGGACCCCAGAACTGTTGTTTTTAAAATGGATACTGTTGTTTTTATGTTTTTGATGGTTTTAAATTTTGTATTCTTTTTAATGTTCACTGCTTTTAACTTTTGTAAACCGCCCAGAGAGCTTTGGCTATGGGGCGGTATATAAATGTAATAAATAAATAAATTTGCACAAGTGGACATTAGTGCATTTGCAAACAAGAACAATGTTCCCCAAAATGCTATTCCTTCAATGAGCAGCTGACAGAATGAAAGACACCCGGCAGTCTGCAAAACACAGATGGAATGGATTTAACAAACTCTGTACATCCCTACCTGGGCCTGACGGTGCTTCCACTTGAGCTTTTTCCATTACTCCCAGAAGTAGGAACATATAATTGAGCCAGGAACATTTGCTGTGGGCTTTTAGCTCCTTCCATGCTTTCTATCAACCTGAATTACAATTAGAGCCATTCAAAGCTGAAGGCAACCGTTTTGTGGTGGCCAATTGAACAGAAGACAGTGACTGCAGCTGCTTCCCCAGTGTTCATTCTTGTCTCTGTCTTAGGTAGAAAGAACCATGTTTCTTAAAAAGAGCATTTCAAAAGATTGCTAATCCATGGATTGTTTGCTAATTGACATGCTGATGGAATAGGGAAAAGCTACATGGTACAAATGGTGGGGGAAAGGATCTTTAATGGCTATATTGTAGCCTAGGTTAACAAACGGAGGCATGGTCCAATTTGAGATTAGAGTATTTAGATCCCATTGATTTCAGTCAGAGACATAGGCATGTGCTTAACTCTCTCCCATTCAAATGCGCAGGGCCTAAAAAGTGCTTTTATGGGGAGGCAGAATGTGCCCTTAATGAGCTGAAATGGAGAAGCTTTTCATGACATTTTAACATGACATTCTAACATTTTATAAATGAAAATAACAGTGGTGGCTAGTGGCCAATAGGTGGCTAGTGGTAGGGGACAAGACAGAGCCAAAGGGTCAGCAGAGATAGAGCAGTCTTTTGAATTTCTAATAAGCAGCAATCCATACCACAGAAAGGGAAAACTCGGACACGTGCAGTTAAAGATCATGAGTGCAAACAGGGTTGGGAGGGGATTCACATAGCCACACGAAAGCATTCCTTTGGACCCACGTTCTCCTGTTCCAGGAACACCTCTCATTGCACAAAGAATCACGTGTCTATAAACTCATAGCTGCAAAACAGTGGAGGATAATCCATATAGCCACACAAGATGATGATGATGATGATGATGATGATGATGATGATGATGATGATGAATCAGAGACACACAGAAAAGCAGCCTTTGAATCCAGGAGCAACCTGGACACATAGATTAAGTTGATGATAATATCCCCAAGAGGTGCACAGAGAAACATCCAAAATGCTGATAAGCGTGGCAAGCAAGTTCTGAGCATCCAAACATACATCTCTTTACATGAGCACACACAAGGAGACAATCTACACTTGTCTAGATGAAACGTAACAAGTTGGCAGAGATGACGTCAGCAGTCACGTGATGCTGTTGTTGTTACGTTTCTTCTGACTTTTAAAACCGTTCCACTTTCCATTAAAATCGTTTTAATACTAACAATGTGCCCCAACCTTTCGTTGTTTTCAACGCCGTGTTTCAAAGTCATGTCTCGTGACCATGGTCTTTGCTTCCTGTGAACAGCAATTTTGGCTGAAGTGGGAGTGTTGTGTGTTGGGGAGGCTTTAATCTTGCTCCCCCAGCGATCCCAAGCAGTCTGGGAACAGTGATTTTGGCTGTGTTGAGATCACTGGAGTGGGGAGGTTAAAGCCTCTCCCCAGTGATCCTGTGTGTGTGTGAGAGAGAGGGGGGGGAATATGTGTGAATGGCTATGCAAACGGCCAAAGGCAGAGGCGCACAAGTGAGGGCTTTGCTAGATGAGGGGAGGGAGAGCTGGCACAACGCGACGAGGGGGAGGGGGAGGGAGGGCGGTGAAAGAGGGGACAGAGGCTTAATTTTTTAAAAAAACGCTTATCTTTCGGGGCGCACGTGGCCCCTTTAAAACGCTGCAGGGCTTCCCTCGTCCCTACGCGTCGCCCCGCCTCCCTGCCATCCCGGCAGGTCTAGCAAAGCTCAGAGTCACAGGAAGAAGGAGGTTTACTTCAGAGACGGTATGAGCATAATGAAGAACGTTCTAAAGAAGAGTGTGCCGGGGTAAAATGTTAGAAGAAAAGGTATTTCGGTTGACTGGGCTCAAGTTGCATTTCCTAACGTAGCAAGGAAGGACGCAACAATGCACTTAAACAACGGTGTAATGAATAGTGTAGATGACGCCACAGTCCCCTCTCCAGGCTTCTGAGAAATCCAGCTGCAGCATGGAATAAGCAAGGTCTGACCATCCAAAATCCACCCCTTTCCACATCCATAGAGCAATCCAAAAAGGTAGGCATGGGTTGGGGGAGAAAACCTGAGCAACCACAACTAAGAAATGAAGGGGGAGGGGGAAGCCAGAAGGGAGATCAAGGCTGCAACCCTATATACACACTTACCTGGGAGTATGGCCCATGGAATTCAATGGGGCATTAGATATGCATAGGCTTGCACTGTAAGATGGTCAAAATAAAGAAAAGGGGGAAATGCCCCTCAAAAAATAAAGAACCATATCTCATTGAAATTCTTTTACCATCTCTCAAAATTCCTCCAATTTATTTTATTTTATTTTGCCATATATTATGCACAGTTATATTATGCACATGAAGTAATTAAGCACTATACTTTACATTTGAGTCAATCAGGTGATTTGAGGTAGGGATGTGCTCCGCTCTGCTTAGAATCGGAGAATCAGAAGTGAATTGGCCTGCTCTGCCTTGCCCAGAGGCGGAGTAGAAGCGAACCGGGGACCCTTAGAAGCATGGCGAAGAGAAGCGGCCATAGGAGAAGCGCCTCTCTTTTCGCGGAGCGATCCGCCTGCCATTTTGGATAATTTCGCCCATAGGATTGCATTGCGGAAAACATTAGGGCATAAATGTGTTGTTTTTAAAGCTATCTTTCTGAAATTTCTTGTGCTTAGAGAGTTGTGGCTGGGGGTCATTTTGAGCTTACTCTCAGCACTCTGCGTGGTGTGGTTCGCTTGCTATATATTTTTTTAAAATCGGGTAAAAAAAGCGGGAGAGGTACCTTTTTGAAGTGCTGAGAGGCAGATTCAACTCCCAGTCATGATCACCTGATGAAGCATCCTTCAATCCCAAAGTTGGAGGAGGGGATAGGCAAAACAGGATACTTAGTAACTTGGGATACTTGGAAATTTCTCTTTCTTAGTCTGAATGGACTTTTCCCAGTGTTTTTTAAAAGAGTAGCCCTACCAAATGTACAAACACAACCTGAAATCATATACTAAGCAAATAAATAACAGATAGGAAACACAGCACTGCTACCCACCCTAACCTTGGTGAACAACTGAATAGATGTGGTGCAAGGGGATGAGGTCCCCTAGGGCATGTGGACGTGCCCAGCGCACACACACTGTGTCCTGCCCTTGGAGGGTAATCAGAGCCCTCCAAAGAGTAACCCAGTGGAGAGACTGAAGCTAATGCCTGTCATGAGTTGAAGTGACAGGTAGCTTCTTAAGACTGGTACTTACATAGGGCCAGTCAAAAATTGGCATATCCCCCTCCCCCTGGGCACGTCCACTTTCCTCTTACTGGTAAAAGACAGACATAGCCTTTTTTAAAAAATTCTTCTTGTTTATTCAGCAACACTGCTGCTTTTAATTCCACCCCTCCTTTGTTTATTTATTTATTTATTTATTCCATTTTATATTTACACCCCATAGCCCAAGCTCTCCTGTCTTTTCCTCTTCAGTGAAGTCAGGCAGGCTTTCATTGTGGTTCAACTCCTTATTGTTGTTGTTGTTACTATTATTGCTATTAATATTAATTAGTACTGCTATTATTAACGTTACTATTGTTGTTGTTGTTGTTGTTGTTTAATAATGGCTGTGATCACAGTGCAGTCAATCAACTCTGAAGCAAGGATCACAAAGCTTTACTCTTATCCTCCTAGCCTCCTAGTTATGGGATGCAAAAGAAAAGGCATCTCTCTGTGCTTCTCCCGCCTCACAGGGATGGTTTGCATTACTGGCTTTGAAACTATCCTTGGCTCACTTCCTTGTGTCCCCAGAAATGTCTGCTGCCTGCCTGCCTGCCTTCCCCCCGGGGTGCTGCTGTGGTGGGGCATCTGCCGGGACTGACTCCCCCATACTAGATCTATGGCATATCTCTGCCTGGCTCTCTGCCCACCTGTCCTCCTCCTCTGTGACCACCTCGCAGGGATGGTTTGCAATTCATTACTGCTGGCTTAGAAAGAAACAAGTCATCCTTGGATTACTCCTTGCGCCCGCCTCGCAGGGTTGGTTTGCAATGTGTTACTGCTGGCTTAGAAAGAAACAACAAGCCATCCTTGGCTCATTTCCTTGCGCCCGCCTCGAAGGGTTGTTTTGCAATGCGTTACTGCTGGCTTAGAAAGAAACAAGCCATCCTTTGCTCACTCCTTGCGCCCACCTTGCAGGGTTGGTTTGCAATGCGTTACTGCTGGCTTAGAAGAAACAAGCCATCCTTGCCGCACTTCCTTGTGCCCCCAGAAATGTCTGCTGCCTGCCTGCCTGCTTTCCCTCCCCTGTCCGCCTCGCAGGGATGGTTTGTGTGTGTCTTGCTTTGACTCAGGGGATAAGTCCTTCCTGCGCTCACTTAGACTTTTGGAAGTTCCAAATCAATTTTTCAAGTGTGGAAGAAAAATAATATTTAGGGTTATCTACTCCCCAATTCATGGCATGTTGGGATTTCCTTTGAAATGGCCCCATTGAGCTGTCTGCAGCTTTAAATCCCTGAGATACTGGGGTGTCCAATTTTCAAAAATTCCCCAAAAATCAGGGGAGTCTTGTGTGTATACGTGCATGAGGTGTCATGATGCCGAATTTGAGGTTTCTAACATGAAAATTGATGGAGATATTGAAAGGGGTGTTTTAATTGGGGTTAGGGGTGCTGCGTTGGAGGTTAAAGCCCCCCCAAAATCAGGGGATGATGGAATCTGCTTGAAACTTGCCATGAATGTGGATGTGCCTGCTTCCAAGTTTTTATCTGTCAAAATGTCGGAGAACAGTCCATGCCTGAAAATGGGGTGTCCGATTTTCAAAAATTCCCCAAAAATCAGGAGAGGCTTGGATTGGATTGAGTCTTGGCATGCATGTGTATACATGCATGAGGTGTCATGGTGCCAAATTTGAGGTTTCTAACTTTAACAGAAAAAAAGTGGTAGGCTTTTTTGGATTTCAATGCAAGCCTATGGGGGGGAAGCGGAGCTCCGATCTGGATCCGGAGCTTCGCACCGAACCGGAGTAGACTATAGGCGGAGCGGACCTGATCCGGAAGTTACGGATCTGGAAGAGAAGCGGATCGGGGGGTCCGTGCACACCTCTAATTTGAGGGAATGTAAATCCAGAGCCCAAATTCCCCACCATCACCACTTATTTAGGCATATATTGTATTACAACTTACTTACCTGAGAATGGGACTTACAAAACAAGTTTTACTAAAATGCTTCATTTCTTTTAGGGTGACCATATGAGAAGGAGGACAGGGCTCCTGTATCTTTAACAGTTGTATTGAAAAGGAAATTTTAGCAGGTGTCATTTGTATATATGGGGAACCTGGGGAAATTCCCTCTTCATCACAGCAGGTAAAGCTGCAGGTGCCCTGCCCGCTTTTAAATCTGATCAGTCTCGTGTAGCTCCTGCACCTTTAACTGTTCTGATGAAGAGGGAATTTCACCAGGTTCCCCATATATACAAATGACACCTGCTGAAATCTCTTTTTCAATACAACTGTTAAAGATACAGGAGCCCTGTCCTCCTTTTCATATGGTCACCCTATTTCTTTACTACAGGCCGACTCTTAAGACCAAAGTGCAAATCAGAATATTGACCGAAAAGTTGCCAGAATATTTCAAAAGGGTTAAATTGTGTAACTTAAAAATAGCCTTGAATGCATAAGAGATTTATTTTTAAAAAACAAAACAAAATGCAAGTCTGGTCAACAGAAAACTTGAGACAGTTTTGGATGAGTTAACCATTAAGATAGTATATATCATTTCTGGGATATGTCATGATAAAGGTTTAAAATTTCACACACACACACACACACACACACACACACACACACATTCTTAGGGGTTCCAACAACAACAATGTTTGGACTCTGAAAGTATCAGGGAAGATCAGATGGATACTTTTCTATTAGGGATTAAATGATAATTTTGTTTTATGTTCATTTAACGCCAGAATTTAGACATCCAAAGCCATGCAATAGATAAAAAAGAGTTTACAGATTGAGGACTCTTTTCGGGGGGGGGGGCAATGTGTGCCTTAAAATTTAGGGGTATATATTTTTCACCCACCTTTCCATATTAAGTTATATAGAGTTGGTTGCTAGCAAACTCCAGGCACTCTTGAATGAAACTGATTATCTAGATCAATTTCAATTGGCTTCAGGCCTGGTTTTGGAATGAAAATGGCCTTGATCATCTTGTGGGATGACCAAGAGAGGGACAGGGGGAGAAGGCCTGTGATGATTCTCTTGGACCTCTTGGTGGCTTTCAATATCATCAGACATTGTATTCTTCTGGATAGGTTGTCTGGGTTGAGAATTGGAGGTTATTCGTTCGATGCAATCTCTCTCAGGCCAACTTGCAAACTTATTTCTCTCAGGTGATTTAGCTTTTGAGTGTTTTTCTTTGAGAACAAAACCTGAAGCTATAGGTATCAAATATGTATAACCTTGATCATCAGGCCAACATTTCATATCCCGGAGCTAAAAATCAGCTTGGGAAGATGGTTTAAAGGTTTCTTAGCTTGGTTGTTGCTAAGGTATTTTGATGAGGAACCCAATAATCCTCTTTATTGTTTTCCCACAGCATGTGTATGATTCCTTCAAATAACACTGATAGATTCTTTGGGGGGAATCTTTGGAAGTTGGGATTCTTAATGGGAATGTATAATTATTTTATTGCCTGACAGTAAAAGAAGGCCAAATACATATCATGCTCAAGAGCAAATAATGATTTACCTTTGGAATGGATGTTATGCTAGAGGCATGGTTACTAGAAATATACTAACCCATAGAGTAACATAAGTGTGCTGTGTGCTGTTTCGGAAGACTGCAATGTAAACATCTTAACAACAGCAGGGAAAAGTTGGGAAGAAAAGTAAACATCAACAAAAGAGGGGGAAGCCATGTTGGTGATTCACTAAAGAAAGTCTTGCATCATCCACCATCTATCACACTCCTCTTTCTATATGTGGCACTGAACCTGAGATTGCTAAAGGTGGAAGCCTCAAGTCCCCCCTTCCTATTCTCTCTGCATCCTCTCTATCACCATGCTGTTGTAGTCGGTCATTATTACTGACTGTGGAGTACTTATAGAATCATAGCATAGTATAGTTGTAAGGGGCCTATAAGGCCATCGAGCCCAACGCCCTGCTCAATGCAGGAATCCACCTTAAAGCATACCTGACAGATGGCTGTCCAGCTGCCTCTTGAAGCCCTCTAAGAGTGGGAGGGCCCATGACCTCCCTAGGTCATTGGTTCCATTGTTGTACTACTCTAACTGTTAGGAAGTTTTCCTGATGTCCAGCCGGAATCTGGCTTCCTGTAACTTGAGCCCATTGTTCCATGTCCTGCACTCTGGGATGATCGAGAAGAGATCCTGGCCTTCCTCTGTGTGACAACCTTTCAAGTATTTGAAAAGTATCTTCTCTTCTCTAAGCTAAACATGCCCAGTTCTTTCAGTTTCTCCTCATAGGGCTTTGTTTCAAGACCTCTGACCATCCTCGTTGCCCTCTGAACATGCTCCAGCTTGTCTGCATCCTTCTTGAAGTGTAGTGTCCAGAACTGGATGCAATACTCAAGATGAGGCCTAACCAGTGCCGAATAGAGGAGAACCAGTACCTCACATGATTTGGAAGCTATACTTCTATTAATGTAGCCCAAAATGGCATTTGCTTTTTTTGCAACCATATCACACTGTTGGCTCATATTCAGCTTGTGATCTACTACAATTCCAAGATCCTTCTCACTTGTAGTATTGCTGAGCCAAGTATCCCTCATCTTATAACTATGTATTTGGTTTGTTTTTCCTAGGTGTAGAACTTGGCATTGATCCTGATTAAATTTCATTCTGTTGTTTTCAGTCCAATGCTCCAGCCTATCAAGTTCACTTTGAAATTCGTTTCTGTCTTCCAGGGTGTCTGGAAATTGTGTCATCTGCAAATTTTATAAGCAACTCCACTGTTGAAGAGCAGTGGGCCCAGGACTGAACCCTGTGGTACCCTGCTCATTACCTCCCACCAGTTTGAGAAGGTACCATTGATAAGCACTCTTTGAATCCGATTCTGTAGCCAACTGTGGATCCATCTAATAGTCGTTCCATCTAGTCCACTCTTAGCTAGTTTGTTAATCAGAATATCATGGGGCACTTTGTCAAAAGCCTTGCTGAAGTCAAGATAGTCTACAGCATTCCCACAATCCACAAGGGAGGTTACCCAATCAAACAATGAGATCAGATTAGTCTGACAGGATTTGTTCTTGACAAATCCATGCTGGCTTCTAGTAATCACTGCAATGTTTTCAAGGTGCTTACAGATTGACTTCTTTATAATCTGCTCCAAAATTTTCCCAGGAATGGATGTCAGACTGACTAAAACAAAGATTTTTATCAAAGCTTTTGAGGGCTAAATCTGCCCATAGTTTTATCTGTTTTTATTGCTTTTAAATTTTTTACTGGTTTTAGTTTGTTAAAAGTTTAATACATTTTAGCTGTATAAATTATTTATTGTTTTATACTGTTTGAATTAATTGTATCTGTACACTGCCCTTAGATATCAATGATATCAATGATATAGGGTGGGATACAAATGTTCTAATAAATAAATAAATAAATAAATATTTCACCTTTTCTGTGATTTGAGAGGCAGCAATCTAAGCATCGCTGTGCGATGAAATCATGGGTGGCGTCAGTTCCTTAAAAAACTGGTGATGAAAAGAAAAGTGCATTAATAAAATATGTGTGAAATTGCTTAGGGCTTCAGCTGATTAATCCAGCCAATGAAACTGATTAAAGTTTACTGCCTGGGTTCTAATGGGAAAATGCAGATCCTGTTGTGTCACTTGCCTGAAAAATATCTAGGCACAACACAGGATTATAGAGTCCTGCTTTAAGACCACTTTTCTTAGATTATTTTCCCCCAAAGCAATGCCATTGAATTTAATAGGGAATCTTCTGGTGAGAGGTAGACGCAATGGCAAATGAATTATGTCTAGATATGTCTTACCCACATGACATAATAGGTTCTGCATAACTAGGGCAGCAAACTTTAATCAGTTTCATTGGGTAGATTAATCAGCTGAAGTTTTTGTTGATTAATTGGTGGAGACCTATTTTAATCAGTGAGAGCAAATTTTAATCAATGGTGCCACCAGTTAAAGGGGGGGGCTCTTTATTTTTTCAGACTACATCGACTCTGGGATTGTAATGTATAATGAGATTTTTTCCCCCTAATGATCTTTCCCCCTAATGAGTAACTTTCCTTTAGGATCTTATACTACCTTCTGTATTGAGATTGCATGTAAATCAGGGATACACAACTTGTGACACTGCAATTCCCATCTTCTCTCACCACTGGCTACACTGGCTAGGATTGATTAGGGTGACCCTATGGAAAGGAGGACAGGGCTCCTGTATCTTTAACAGTTGCATAGAAAAGGGAATTTCAGCAGGTGTCTTTTGTATATATGGAGAACCTGGTGGGAATCTACACTGATGTTATTCTAACGTTTTGAATGGGTTACTGTGACGCACAGCGTCACGTGACCCTGGGTCTCCAAATGAGTTGTACTTACAGGTTCTATTTCTTAGTTCCAGCGTGGCTACAGATTCATGTGCCTCGTTCTACCGGTAATTTTCCTCTCCCTTTCTCAGAGCTGCTGGGTTTGCTCCGCCCACTTCCTGTTCTCCTTCCTTCGCCCCGTTTGCTATCTTATCTGCTACAGCAGATAAACCACACCAGCGTTATACTGTGCAATCACTGACAATTGCATGCAAAGGACTCAGAAGTTTTCCACCTTAGAATCTGCTTTGATTGTGAAGTAATCCCATGCATCCAGCGTTAATCGTGCTCCTTTTGCAAAAGATTCGCCCCAGCCACTGCTGTAGGCGCAGGAGCAGGATTTTAAACAAATGTTTACATCTGCGTAAGCTTTATAGATAAAGACACCAAAATTGGCACAGTAATTCAAATACCAAATTTGAATCAAATTGGGTCATCGGTTGATTTTTTATGACTTTTTTTTTAACATTTCCCCCCTCTTTGCAAAGGAGCTGAGGAGCGCTCAAAGGATCGCTGTAGCTCCCTGCAGGAAAATTAATAAGGGTCCAAAGTCCAAAACTCATGCCCAGCGGGGCTTAAATGGGGCTGTTGCTAAAACTTTACAATTTGGTCTCCCATCCAAACTCTGACCAAACCCTGCCCTGCTTAGCTTCAGCAAAGTGGCTGACTCCTATGCATTCAGGCAATTCTCTGGGACTTGTTTTCAAGTGTTTTGGGAGGGAGTTTGTGTGTGCTTATGACTATTACCCTTCCAGCTAGGAATGAGGCAGGCAGTGGGCTGAGCAAACCCAGCAGCTCTCACAGAAGAGGGAGAACAACGGAAACAATTGAACAATGTGCCCTGAAGTTCCGTTGCAGCAAAACGTAAGTCACGCTAGTGTGTCCCGTGATATAGAGAAACGATACAGAGAACCATGTTAGAAAGGGACACTAGCAACGTTATAAGACTAGTGTAGATCCGGCCCTGGTGAAATTCCCTCTTCATCACCATAGTTAAAACTGCAGGAGCTATACTAGAGTGACCAGATTTAAAAGAGCACAGGGCACCTGCAGCTTTAACTTTTATGAAGACGACGGGATTTCACTAGGTGCTGCATGCATACAAATGACACCTGTGATTTCCCCTTTTCTACACAACTGTTAAAGATACAGGAGCCCTGTCCTCCTTTCCATATGATCACCTTAGGCTTGTTTCTCAATTGCTACTGTGTCGAGGGATAGATATGCAACAACAGTGCCTCCCTTCACGTTCTCCCATGAAAGTGAAGGGTTGCCATTCAATCCTATGTGTGAAAAGCAAAATGCTGCTTGACACTTCCTAATGGCAACTCTGCAGGGCATTTTGACAACTGCATTAATGAATAACTGCACCATGGCTTTTACATGGCTTTGCATGACACTCTGCATTTCACCATGGTGGGTGAGCAGAAGCCTGAGTGTAGGTTGTTGACAACCTATTCCAGTAACGTAATATATAAAAGGCTAGACAACTGGGCACCTCAGGGTCTATCTGTCATAGCAGGATTGCCATGTGTCATTTTAGAAGTATATGTAGCAGATGATGATGATGATGATGATGATGATGATGATGATGATTATCATTTATATACCGCCCCATAGCTGAAGCTCTCTGGGCAGTTTACAAAAAGTAATTGATTACAACCCTCTGTGGCTTAGAAGGCTATGAAATATTTTTACTTGATGTGCTAACTTTCCACTTATGTACATAGGAGGAGCACTGCAATTTCAGATGGTTATGATTTAGGAAAATGCTGTTGATCCGATTTTCTCCTAATCCCATTCCCATCTGTGTACCTTTCCCTATGCCTCTCCCTGTGTTGGAAGGCATTGCCCTTGATTTTTTAAGCCTTTTGCTTTGCTTTCTTTCATTTAATTTATATCTTGCTGATCCTCCATAGAGCATAAAAAGGGTACCCAGCTAGTCTCTCACCCAGGTATAGCTGAGTCCCATGTCTTGATTTGAAAGCTGATGCACAGTGCCTTGCCTTGCTTGCTTTTTAAAATTTATTTACCATAAGTATATGGCCACCCTATCTGCATATGTTCTCTCAACGTGTTACAAAAACTGAGAATAAAATACAATATTAAAATATAGCACAATGATTAAAAGATAACAAAAACAGCACAATGCAGCTCCTGTCTAGCAGTGGAGAAATAATAGCATTTAGCAGCTCAGGTATTAAAAGATATTTTTTAAAGATGGTTTAACCAGCCTAGATGAATAAAAATTCTATTCCCCTGTGCCAAAATGCACTGGAGGAGCCTCTCTGGGTAGGATACTCTGTACCTGGGGTGTCACCACCGAGAAGGCTTGCTAGTAACCATCCACCTCACCTCATATGTCAGGGGTACATGGAGCAGGGCCTCTTATAAAGTTGTACAGAGATTTCTACATCATGTTGTGCATAGAATTACACATGAGTTAGCAAGGTTCTAGAAGCAATCTCCTCACCACCTCCATGAAGGGAACTTGAATAGACATTTGATGCACACAGTCCTACAGACAATCCTCATGCATAGCCTGGACTCTCACACAATACCTTGAGGAAACGGAAACTTTCATTTGGGGGTTACGTGGTGGGGGGCAGTCATAAGAATCTCTACCAAAAACTACCAACAACAACTTCTTCAGTAAGCACCACTTCAGTGATGAATGTGCTGGTGTTCTGTAAGAAAATTGTTCTAAGAACAGCTTTTTTCTTTCTCACACGTACACCTATATTTTTTAAATTAGAAATCACTTACCAATGAAATGGTATAATTATTCCGGCACATGTGGAATATGTTAGTGTTCACCTTAATCCCCAGAATGTAGTGGCATTCCTTTCCTCCAATTTTGCTATAGTACAGAGCTTCTGAGACACTGAGCTTCCTCTTAATATCTCAGTGTTCTTTCCTCTGATACTTCTGCTATTTTTGCACAAGTGATCATGTATCTCTCCCTCTTTCTCTCTCTCTCTCTCTCTCTCTCTCTCTCTCTCTCTCTCTCTCTCACACACACACACACACACACACACACACTTTGTGAGAAAGCTAGGAAGCTGTATTCCCCAGGTGCAATGTGACAAAGTATAGACTGCACTTTCAGGGGCACCTTGGCATTAACAGATACATTTTTTTGCACCTCCTTTGAGAATTGTTCTTCAGATTACCAGTTTAGCCCTTAATCTTTCAATCAAGCAGTTCCACATAAAAATCACCACTATGTCGGCTGTCACTCTGCTATAAAAACTTGATACCAGCACTCTAGGCTGTTAAATGTCATTTCAGAAAATGTGTTAAACTCTACCTCTGAATTTCCACTCACACGGCTATTTAGTAGAATGACAATTTCTGCACAAATTATGCACATTATACATCCACGTCAGGCCTGCAACCAACAGAAGTGAAACAGGTTAGACAAAATGCATATTGTGCCAAGAAGACAGTCCAATGATCTTCAGTGTCCTGCTAATTCCAAAAGAAAAGATAAAGTTGCTGGTTACAAAACAGTTGCTGAAAAGCTGGTTTCATTTGATGAACTAGGAGCTTTACCATGAACACTCACGAGATTAAACTCCGTAGAAGGAACAGAAACTACGCTAAGGAAACACTCTGCCAAGTGGAACAAAAACTGCCGACTAAAATATAATGAGACAGTACTAAAACAGGCAATAAAGCTCTGATTAACACTGGATTAGATGTAACAGGGTGGGACGCCAAACAGGGCGAATCCTGACCAATGGAGTAAAACAAGGCTGTATGATGGTGCCCACATTATTCAACTTTTACATCAACTAACTAGTGAATGATTTGGTGAAGGTATGTTCCCACCCTCCAAAATTAGCAAATAAACTGCTGTCTGAACTCCTTTATGCAAATGATGCAGTTCTATTAGTATAGATGAGTATAGTTTTAAGAGCTTTAGATTGTTATTGTAAAAATGAACTGTTGACTAGGGGTGTGCATGGACCCCCCGCTGCGCTTCACTTCCAGATCCGTGATTTTCGGATCGGGCTGCTTCGCCCTGCCCCCGCTCCACCCATTTCTGCTCCGCTCCGCTCGGAGCTCCGGATCCGGATCGGAGCTCCGTTTTCCCCACCCATAGAGTTGCATTGAAAGCTAAAAAAGTAAACAACTTTTTTTCAGTTCAAGTTAGAAACCTCACGTTTGGCACCATGACACCTCATGGACGTATACACACGCACGCCAAGTTTCAAGGCAATCCCATCATCCCCTGATTTTTGGGGAATTTATGAAAATCGGGCACCCGATTCAAACCCCTAGGGATAGATACGTCAATTTGCACGTTAGAAACCTCAAACTCGCCACCATGACAGCTTATCCATGTGTCCACATGGACGCCCAGACTCAAGGCAGTCCCATCATCCCCTAATTTTTGGCGGGGCTCTAACCTCTAACGCACCACCCATAACCCTAAGTCACACCCCTTTCGATAGCTCTGTCAATTTGCACGTTAGAAACCTCAAACTCGGCACCATGATAGCTTATCCATGTGTCCACATGGACGCCAAGTTTCAAGGCAATCCCATCATCCCATGATTTTTTGGGAATTTTTGAAAATCGGGCACCCCATTCACACCCCTTTCGATAGCTCCGTCAATTTGCACGTTAGAAACCTCAAACTCGCCACCATGAAAGCTTATCCAGGGATACATACGCATGCCGAGACTCAAGGCAGTCCCATCATCCCCTGATTTTTGGGGAATTTATGAAAATCCAACACCCATTCACACCCCTTTCCAATAGCTCCATCAATTTGCACGTTAAAAAAAACCCTCAAACTCACCACCATGACAGCTTATCCAGGGATACATACGCCGCACGCTGAGACTCAAGGCAGTCCCATCATCCCCTGTTTTTTGGCGGGGCTTAAACCTGCAGACCTCTCAATGGGGCCATTTCAAAGGAAATCCCAACATGCCATGAATTGGGGAGTAGAGATCAACCTATATGAATCTTCTTCCTCACTTGAAAAATGGATTTGGAACTTCCAAAACTCCAAGTGAGCGCAGGAAGGACTTCTCCCCTGAGTCAAAGCCAGACACACACAACATCCCTGCAAGGCGGGCAGGGGAGGAGAGAGGGAAGGCAGGCAGGCAGGCAGCAGACATTTCTGGGGGCATAAGGAAGTGAGCCAAGGATAAGCCAGTAATGCATATAAAATGGAATAAATAAATAAATAAATAAACGAAGGAGGGGTGGAATTAAAAGCAGCAGTGTTGCTGAATAAACAGCAAGAAGAACTTTTTTAAAAAGGCTATATCTGTCTTTTACCAGCAATAGGGGGATGTGCCCAGGGGAGGGGGAAGCAGCAGCTGCCAATTTGACTGGTGGTCAACCAGTCTTTTAAGAAGCAAGGCTGTCAGTTCAACTCATGAAAGCCATTGCTCCACCGCTAAGAAGTAGACCGCTCACTTCAACTCATGATAGGCATTGCTCCACCGGGTTACTCTCTTTGGAAGGCTCTGATGGCCTTCTAAGTAAAGGAGAGAGTGGGGAGCCCTAGGGGAGCTCATCCCCTTGCACCACATCTTTTCAGTTGTTCCCCAAAGTTAGGGTGGGTAGCAGTGCTGTGTTTCTATCTCTTATTATTGGCTTAGTATATGATTTCACAGGTTGTGTTTGTGCATTTGGTGGGGCTACTGTTTTAAAAAACACTGGGAAAAGTCCGTTCAGACTAACAAAGAGAAGTTCCCAGAATCCCAAGTTACCCGTTTTGCCTATGCCCTCCTCCAACTTTGGGATCATGTGATCATGACCGGGAGTTGACTCTGCCCCTCAGCAATCGAACAGGTAATCTTTTTCCCGCCTTTACCCTACTTTTTAAAAAATTCTAGCACGCGACCCGCACGACACAGAGAGGTGAGAGTAGTCTCAAAATGACCCCCATCCACGACTGTCTAAGCACAAGAATTTTCAGAACGATAGCTTAAAAAACAACCCAGTTATCTATGGGCGAAATGTTTCAAGATGGCGATCGGAGCGCTCCGCGGAAAGAGAAGCGCTCTGAAAATGGGCGCTTCTCTTCGCCTTGCTTCTAGGGGTCCGCGGTCCGCTTCTACTCCGCCTCTGGGCAAGGCGGAGCAGGCCAATTCGCTCCTGCTTCTGCGCTTCTAATAGGAGCGGAGCACATGCCTACTATCCAGTAAAGCTCCTAGTTCATCAAATGAAACCAGCTTTTCAGCAACTGTTTTGTAACCAGCACCTTTATTTTTTTTCTTTCTTTTTTGGAATTAGCAGAACACTGAAGATCATTGGAACTGTCTTCTTGACAAAATATGAATTTTGTCCAATCCATTTTACTTCCGCTGGGTTGCGAGCCTGATGTGGATGTATCTTGTTAAAGTAACCTGTTGGAACTTTTTTCCATTGTAAACTTCTTCATTGTGATCTAATCTGAAAAAAAGTTAAAAATAAGAAGAATAAATCATATTATACTTGAGATCAATCTCAAGTAAAAAGCAGCCTCTTATGGAAATTTCATGTTATTTTCACTAAATCCTACCCCTCCCAAAATTGATGCCACAATACATATTCTTGTTCAAAAAGGTGTAAAATATGATCTCTGAAAGTTTCAGGCTTGCAACACAAAGTGCAAGATTGAAATGAGGATGAGATAGTGCATCTTGTTGACTTCTCTGACAAATGGGTAGGAATAAAACCTTAATATCTTGACAAGAGTTGCTCCTAGAAAAGATTGATACAGAGCTTTTTTGTAGCAAATTTTATGCTCTTTAATTTTGTACTGAGACATGTTTTCTGTGAGATTAAACATAATGGAGTTATTGTGAGAAAACTGAATTTTGGGTGCCATTTTCCAAGATGATAGCCATTAGGATGATTTCCCGAGATGCCCCTATATCTAATTTTAATCTACATGGTAATAAATACCACCATACCAAATTCCACACTTACATCACAACGTGCATGGTTTTGATGCTAAGCCACACTACTAAATTGTGAACCCCAAACAATTCTAAATGCCCTAGAATTCTTTGAGCTATAGAGGGAGGGGGTTGGCTGGAAGCTGGAAAATCTGTACCTATATATAAGCAACATGGCTACTACTACAGTGATCTGCCCTACTCACTGATATAATCCAAGGCATCCTATCAGGCTGAAATTGTAGAGTTTTTAGCCAGAGATAATATGCCCCTCACTCATGCTTGTGGAGGCAATGCTGGGCATACCATAGTAGACAGGAAGGAGATCAGGTAAGGATCGAAAAGATCCCTTGTTTCACTGGGGGGAAATTTTGGAGCACTGTTGTCCCTTCCTGACATCTTGCCCCATGTCATGTTGAGCCAAAGATACTCTAGAGAGAATTAAATTCAGCCTTAGTTCTGTAATTAAAGTAGTCCTCTTTCTTTAAGGAGACAAGACACATTATAGATGATATTTGGGATCTCCAATGTTTTGGGACTGGTGGGAACATTTGGAATTTTAAGGAAGTGTCATGAACAACATTAAAAATGGCTCCCAAGGGGTCGCCTTTCACATAATGGCTGCCGTGGTGAGCCCAGCAAGTCACAGAACGCACCATTTTCATGGAAAATTAAATTGGTGAGGCTAAAGGGCAATTAACTGGCCTGTGAACCTGAAAACAAGGCAGAGCCTCAGAACACAAACCCACTCCTTTGAATCTACAGTTTTCTGTTACAACTGAAACTCATTTCACAGAAGGCAAACTGTTGAGGCTTAAAAGACAAGTAACTTGTCCCAAAGATTATCCTATTTTCAGCATCTCATGGGGATGGGGGAGAGGTAAATGAAAACTCTACTAACAGAGGCTGGGAGAGGTGAGAATTCTGGATAATTTTCTCCTGGGGGGGACGGAGTTTCCACATACTTTTTAAAGTGCAAGCAGTTGTTGAGGGGCCTTCTTTCTATTTTTTTTTTAATTTTTATTTAAACACCCCCCAGCACTTGCAGGAGCCCAGGAGTTCTTCTTGCATGGCTATTGGAAAGGACAAGATCACATGGTCTCTAATAGGCATACAGGTAGAACTGCCAGGGTCCTCCAAGTGTCAGGGGTGTATAATAATAATAATAATAATAATAATAATAATAATAATAATAATAATAATAATAATAATAATAATACCCCTCAACCAGTGGCTACACTTTTAAAATGTATGTGAAAATGCTGTCCCCCTCCCCAAGGAGAAAAATTCTTCTAAATTCTCACCTTCCTGCAAAAGAAGCAGAGAAAATAATGCCTCTTTTGCAGGGAGAGGAAAAAAATCCCAAAAATAGGAGGCAGGATTTGACACAGCACTAGTTTAGAGTTCCAGATAGTGATTGCCTCCATGCAGGACATGACTCCTTCCCTCCCACTCCCAGTGTTCCATTTTTCTTTTCCAATAGACATTCTGCATCAGCAGTGAGGAACCTCTTTCAGCCTGAACACCAAATTCAATTTCAGATCAGTTCCGGGGCACTGCATTCCAGCAGTGGGTAGGGCCAATATATATATAAAATACCAGCATATTTTAGCTTAAAGCTCTTTCTTTCAGTACCTAAGCCATTGGAGAGACATTGCAACCTTTGAGAATGGGGCCCAAAACTACACTAAGAATGGAGAAACCACCCAATGATCAATGGTTGGGGAAGGGGGCAGGGCCCGGGATAGGGGAAGGGGGTGGATTGGGACTCCAGGAAGGCCAGATTTGCCCCCTGGGCCTAAGGTTCCCCACCCCTGCTCTATATTCTCTAGTTAGTCCGCATTGTTAGTCTTCATTTGGCTGTTTTTTTGGACAGGAGATTGGCTGCTTTGGGGTTTTTAAAGTTTTTTTTAATTTTTAATTTTTTTGTACTTCCACAAACCTCATTGCTCTCCTCATAATACTGATGCTTTCTTCTTGTTTGTCAGTGGCTTCATTTTGGCTACAGTCCTGAAGACGCACACTACCCGAGCTTGATGTTAGAAGGAGTGATGAAGGGGAGGGGAAGTTGAAATATTTGCTTTTTCGTAAGCAATTCAGGGTTTTTATTTTTATTTTTAATGATGGCTTGGGAATTTGTTCACTTCATCTGTTTCCTAAATTAAAAGGAAAAAATCTTTAGCCGGATCCAATATCAGCTAGTACAGGAAGTCCTTAGTTTCTCTAGAAAACGCTCTCTCTCCTTCACAATTTTAGCAGTCTCTTTAAAGGAGAAATATAGACTGTAGATGAAACTTGCTGAACTGAAGAACGCAACATTTCCCTAGTGTCTCAAGCAAAATGTATCCAGCAAATTGGACTGCATCTGACAGGCTGTACTCTGTTATTTTAGCCATTGTAACTAACTGAATTTCACCTTCATGGGCAATGGCTGTCAGCAGCCATCTCTAGAAGGACAAATTCTGCCTTCAAAGATGCCAGCGCAGATCCTGATGGCAATAAGTGATGTTTTTGACACTGCAGCCAATTAACGGCTCCATCCACAAAACTGAGGCACCTTGATTTTAGCAAGTATAGACCTGCTGAAAAGAATGTGACTGAACTGGCTTAATCCCAAACATTATTTTCAACAGCATTGTCAACTTGGCCTCTAATAGGATAATGCGCATCCAAACGTTCTGAAGATGTGAGTTCGCATAAAGATGTCGATTTGAACTCAGTATGAACATCTTTTTCTGGGAGAACAATGGGTGTGGGAGAGGATATGAACTAAGTGTCATCTATCTAATATATTACAATGCATTCTGTTTTGTGTTCTAGGAAGTATGGTGATGAACTGTGCAACCCTATGCATGTTGATTCAGAAGTAAACCCCACTGGATTTGAAGGAGCTTTCGGCGAGGAAGGTATGCATCGGACTTCAGCTTTGGTCTGTGTATGGTGGGGTGGAGTGGGGGCAGTTATGACAGTCATTCTGTCAAGGATGATATGAAGGGTTGCTGATGCTTGAAGAACTGCCTCTTCCGATACGAAACTGCTCGTTCACTTGGATCATGGACAGGAAGCCCTGCTCTCAGGCACCCCACCTTTAGAAATTACTAAGTAGGTGTTTAACACAGATATGTTGGAAATATTGCAGCCTCATCTACAAGGTACAAAAAGGGGGCAGTTTCAAGCTAGGGTGACCAAATGAAAAGGAGGACTGGATCTTTAACAGTTGTATTGAAAAGGGAACTTCAGCAGGTGTCCTTTGTATTAGGGGTGTGCACGGACATCCCCGCTCCGCCCCGCGGGCCAATCCGAAAATTTCGGATCGGCCCGCACCGCTCCGCCCATACTCTGTTCCTCTTCACCGCGGAGCTCCGGCTCTGAATCGGAGCTCCGCAGTGAAGGGGAGTGGCACCAGGTAAGGCCGGGAGAGGAGGGCGGGAGGTTTACCGGGCCCTGCCGCCATCGCCGCCCGTGCGGCGACGGCGGCAGAGCCCGATAAGGGAGCAAGGGGGAGGGGGGCCTTACCTGCCTCCGTCCGCAGTCCGTCGGCGTCTTCAATTGAGCCCGCGGTTCAACCAGGAAGTCTGGGCCGCAAGCAGCCTAGACTTCCTAGTTGAACCGCGGGCTCAATTGAAGACGCCGACGGACCGTGGATGGAGGCAGGTAAGGGAGAGGAGGGCGGGGGGGTTACCGGGCCCTGCCGTCGTCACCGCCCATGCAGAGATGGCGGCAGAGCCCGGTAAGGGACCAAGGGAGAGGGGGGCCTTACCTGCCTCCATCCACTGCCTCCATCCACTGCATGGGCGACAGCGACAGCGGCAGGGCCTGGTAAACCCCACTTACCTTTCCAGCGGAGCTCCGGATCGAGGCGAAGGATCCGCCTTCACCTCAATCCTCTTCACCTCCGCCTTAAGGGCAGGCGAAGCCCCCCACTCCGCTTCTAATTCGCCGGTCCGATTAGAAGCGGAGCACATCCCTACTTTGTATGCACGCAGCACCTGGTGAAATCCCCTCTTTATCGCAACAGTTAAAGCTGCAGGAGCCCTGCCCCCTTTAGCTAGAATGACTAGCGGACTCCTATGTGCCCAGCCTCCCAGACCTCACCTGTCGAGCTGCTGTCCCCACTCATGAACCCCCAGCCCTTACCAGAGCTGTCTGCAAGTGCCCGGCAGACTACCTTCCTTTCAGTAAGTCGCCATTTTGGGTAAAAATGGCGACTCGTGTTTTCCTGTAAATCAAATCCTACACAAATGGCGGCCATTAAATGGCAACTTGCTGAAGGAAAGGATGGCTGCCGAGTGCTCCCGGATGGGTCTAGTAATGTCCAAGGATTTGCGCATCTTGGCGGGCGGGGGCAGCACTTGATAAGTGAGGTCTTGGAGGCCAGGCACAGGGGAGACCACTGGACTCTTGGACCCAGTTGGGCACTCCCACCGTCACTATGTTTCATTCACTGAAGCTGTGATTGACAAGGTGTTAGGAAGCCCCACAGCTGGCCCAAAGAATTAGTAATGCTGAGTTGATAATCTAAGTAGTAGAAAGGAAAATGTGTGTAGTCTGTAGATCACCCAGGACAAAGTAAATACAAATTTTGCAGAAAAAAGCTTGCAGAAATCTTGCAGGCTGCAGAGTCTGGAGGAAGAGGTAAGAGACTTAGGATATAGCCATTAGGAGAGTGCGCTCCACACTGAAAATCCAAGGGTCTGAAAGACCTCCAACAGACCTCCAAGATTGCAGGTTTTCTTTTCTCTGTTTGTGTCTGTCTACTTTTATTTGCTTCTTGTAGTACCACCCCACACTCCCCTTTGTGTGTTATTGAGTGTGTGTGTGTGTGTGTGTGTGTGTGCTCTTGTTCCACACTTAGAGATAGGGGACTTTTGTAGGAGGTTTCTAGTTTCTGAAACTTCTGTGAGCTCTCTTGAGAGAAGATGAAGTGCATCTGAAGACTGTGTGTGTGTGTGTATGTATGGGAGGGTAATGTTTGGAGTGGGAAATTGTTATTTTTTACTAACAATCAAGGGATAAAGGGATATGCATCCAACTTGACATGGCTAAAGCCTTCCTTAAGAGCTATCAGGGTGCCAAGTTTCATCTCTTAATCTTTAAAAATGACGGAGATGTAAGCATTTTTGTTAATTCCCATTGATGATAATATAGCGGTTCTTCGAAAATGGTGCAGTTTTCTTCTGCGTAATCCGATGGTGTGGGAAGACAGAGCTGCCCTGAAAAAAAAAAGTTTCAAATGGAGATTCCAGTGTGAAGCCACCAAATTGGAATGCAGTTGCGAATTTGATATAGTGGAACTTGAGGACTGTCTAAATGCTTGGAAAGCCCCTGGGGTGGGTGCGCTGTGGTGCAGCATCAATTCTATGATGAAGCAACAATTGTGCAACCACCCTGGGGTTTTCCGCCAAAGCTGTGGAGGGAAAAAACTTACCCCAATTTTTCTCTCCGAGGTGAAGATGCACAAGATGACATCAAGACAGCATTTTCGTCTGCTGCCCCTTACGCCTGGAACGCTCTTCCAGAACATTTGAGAACTACAAATTCAACCACAGCTTTTAAAGCTCAACTAAAAACTTTTCTTTTTCCTAAAGCTTTTAAAACTTGATGTTGTGCAGACTTCTACTGTTACTTTCTACTGTTAGTTTTACCCTACCCTGTGCCTGCTTACCCTACCCTGTACCTGTTGGCATTCTCTTCCCCTCCTTATTGTTTTACTATGATTTTATTAGATTGTAAGCCTATGCGGCAGGGTCTTGCTATTTACTGTTTTACTCTGTACAGCACCATGTACATTGATGGTGCTATATAAATAAATAAATAATAATAATAATAATAATTGTTCTTTTTATAGTTTTATAATACTGTGGCAGAGCTATTGCAATGTCTTGCATCAATTGACCTTTCGGCCTTTATATAACAGAGAGAGTTGGGTGGGAAAGCTGGCTTTTGTTTGTATTCACGGTATAGCCACGTACAGTATATCAGTGACCTGAGCACTTCATGCATCTGATGATGTGGGCTCTGGTTCATGAAAGCATATGCTACAATAAATCTGTTGGCCTTTTAAGGTGCCAAAGATAATTGTTTTTGTATGTGTGCTTTTGTTGCAACAGACTAAACCAATGGGATTTTTCCCCCCATCGCAATGTCAATTTTCCGTTTTTATATCCAACACAGTCAAACACACCCACCTGTGGAAGAGTAGTCTGCACTCTTGCATCAGATCAACAGAACAAGACATATAACTTTTAATGTTCATGTTCCTGCCCTGGTGCAGGGCGGGGGCACAAACAAGGTTATTAGAAGTTATTCAAGGGATGGTCATTAACGCAGAAAAGAGTAGTGTGCTTCCCACCCCACCCCCTGAAATTTTAGTTCTTGTTGGAGGAAGCCTCGTTTAGTATCTTCACCTTCAGGAGATTATGCTTAATTATCATAGATGTATGAAATATGTTCAAAATATGTCTATTTCTGTACCAATTAGAAGAAAGCAAATTGTCTGCTGGAGTTATAAATTTTATGGCCTTTAGGGATAATGTGCAGACTTTTGTACACTTCAAAGCGTTCAATCTAAACCAAGTTGGCATTTGTAATTATCGCTTGCAAAAAAAAAGAAAAGAAAAGATGGCTGATCTTTGGTGGAAGTGGCTGCTATTCAAGGAAGTGTTCTTGAACAAAGCTTTCTGGATTCAACAAGGACATAAGTTGTGTTTTAATAAACAAGAATAAACAATCTGAGAAGCAACTAAATATCACTGGATTCAGTTGAGCTCCGGAGCCTGTTACGTTATGTGCTCTCATTAGACCCGTGTACAAACTTGCACACGTTCTAATGAGACTTACACCCGCTTATAAGGAATCTTTTGACCTTGGCAATAGAGCATCTGTGGCTAAGTAAGGCGATTCTTACTCAAGAAACTTACAGCACTGAAGGGGATAACGCCACAATGGCACATTTATTGAGGTTGAAACAAGTACAAAGGCACAAGCTAGTTTGGGGGAAATTAGCTGAGCAAGTAGAAGTTTAGAAGCAGTTTCAAGACTGAAAAATAGACTTTTTGAGACTTAAGAGCATACACACACACAGACAGCAGGGGAAAGAGGAGAGGGAATCTTTAAAGGCAATATACCTTTCCTTGGACTGCAGCCCTTTCTTGTAGAGCAGAACTGGGGAGCGTTGCAGCTCTTGGTCTTAGGTGAAGAGGAAAAGAATACAGCGAGGCAAAGCACTCACCCATGGCAGCTTGCACTCACAAGCTGGAAAGTGTAGTATGCTCTGTGTTTCTGGTTCTAGAGAGAGAGAGAGAGAGAGCTAGCCTGCCTCTTCTCTCAAACTTGAGGGTTTTTGTACGATCTTATCTAAAGATCTACTTGCTTTGGGAACAAAAGAGGGTGATTGATGGCTGTACTTGATGCAGCCTGGAATTCAGCAACAGGGCTATATTAGCATGTGTATGACCAGGTAAAACTCTTGCCATCCAGCGTTTATATTCTGCTTAGTTTTACCCCTACTTTTGTCTCTGCGGAATGCATTTGAAGAAGTCTGTCAGGAAATGGTTACTTGACCTAGGCCTTCTGTGAATGCTCTCAGTCTGTAGGTGGGGTTTTGGGTCGCTTCAAAATGGAGTCAGTACTGCTCACAGAAGCTACCTTGTAACAAGCCTTAGCCATCAGTCACAGAAAATATAGACTACAATGACAAGATGGACAACTTTACAGAGGACAGTCCTTATTTGAAGGTGTTCTGTATTTTAAGGCCTACCTGGTCTAAGGCAGTTTTGTGAACCGCCCAGAGAGCTTCGGCTATTGGGTGGTATAAAAATGTAATAAATAAATAAATATTTTTTAAAAAAAGAAACCGTAAGAAGGGAGCCTTGAAGTTATCCAGCAGGCTGAGCAGGCACACAGCTCAACTGGTCACATTCTTCTGAGATGGGTCATATTTCTATTGAAATGGTAGTTGTATCAATACATATAAATTGGCATATGCTATTTTGTACCCCCAGTGTCCTCTTTTTTGGCAGTGTATAACTGGCCACCCTACAAGGACCAGCTCCAGATTTGAGGGGGCCTTTGACAATGTGCAATTTAGTGGGGCCCTTTCCATGCCAGTAGGTCCTTGGGCTCCCTTGAAGTGGCAGCTCTGCAATCAGGGCTAGGTAGCTCATCTGAGGTCTGAGCTGCCATTTTAGTTCCCACAATGTACCAAAGTGACACTAAGTGAAGATGCATTCTGGGAAATAAAATGGCCACTCAGCCACCTGACATAAAGGACAAGGAAGGTGTCAATGCAGTAGTAGGTCCTGCCAGAGCGTTGGGGTCCAGCAGCTGCCTGAGGATGCCATATGGCACTAGGCTGACCATATGGAAAGGAGGACAGGGATCCTTTATCTTTAACAGTTGTTTAGGAAAGGGAATTTCAGCAGGTGTCATTTGTATACATGAAGAACTTGATGAAATTCCGTCTTCATCACCACAGTTATAGCTGCAGGAGCTCTGCCTAGCATGACCAGATACAAAAGAGGGCAGGGCTCCTGCAACTTTAACTGTGGTGATGAAGAGGGAATTTCATCAGGCGCGGCATGCATACAAATGACACCTGCTGAAATTCCCATTTCTATACAACAGTTAAACTGCCCAGAGAGCTTCGACTATGGGGCAGTATATAAATGCAATAAATAAATAAATAAAGATACAGGAGACCCATGTCCTCCTTTCCATATTGTCATATGCTGTTGTCGGGCCTGAAAGGAACTGACAAAACAAGTGACTGAGACGTCTATGAAAATGTCTGTGGCATTTGAAATTCCACGTCTGTGTGGGTAGTGCCCACAGAGCTATTTTTGGCACAGCCAAGCACTTGGCACACACCCAGTGGCATATTCTGAGACACTGGGGGACTCAAACAGGGGACTTAAGCATCAGAGCCAAGGCACCTGAACCACCAAGCCTGCTCTCAGGTTGAGGCACCACTAATCCAACCTCTTTAAGGCCATGGCGCCATCTATAGGGTGGCCAGAGTTGGAACTGCAGCTCTTCAGTCTAGCCAGGACCATGTGATCTGAGGGACCAATAGGAGCCTAAATGGCTGCATATAAGTCCTGCTCCTTGCTATGTTTCTCATTCTGTGTCACACATCTGGCAGAGGAATGGTGCAAATGCCTGGCCCTCTAGCTCTCATCTGACCCATCCAACCACCACCATCCTGTCTTCTGGCTGAGTTTCTCCCCTTGGTCCTTGCTTATCTGAACTGGTGCCTGGACTCCAGGCCATGATCATGGCTTCTGCCTTTAGCTCAATTTTACCTTGCCAGACTCAGGCTCTAGCTACAGGTTTGCTATGACCTTGCAGCCCAACAAAGTAATTCGCCCAATGGTGGTTCCTACTGTCATTCCAGCATTGTGAAATCGAAGGGGGGAGTGTGGGCAGTGAAGGCCAAGAGGTTTAGTGCAGGGGCTGAATTCTATACACTGGCTTAAACTAACCAACCAAATGCTTTGGTTGTAGGCTTCCTAGTATAATTGTATGAGTAGTGCATATTTAAGCCAGAGAGAATATTGCTGGGGTCGGGAGCAATAAAAGGGTTGTTTAAACTTTCAATTCATGGCCACTGAAATAGTCTCTCATATCTTCATTTGCTACTAGAAGCATGCATGGTTTTTAAAAGACAAAGCACATTTAAATTTCAAAGATGGGCATGATATGATGGTGACCAAACTTCTTTTTTATTACTACTCCTGCTAGTATTATTTCATTAGGAGAAGAAAGGACAAATTCAGTTTTAATCTCTCCCTGTCTATAGAATTAAATCATTGTACCCATAAATTATGCATGTGGAATTACCAACAATTCGGGCTTGTGCAGTTTCCAGTAAAATGTGCTAATCCTGAATTGTGTGATTTGTACTGTTTCAGATAGACTAATTTGTCAAGGCTGACTGGATCCATTTAGAGCCTCCTTAAAGGTGTGGATGAATTTGATTTTGAAAGTGATTTACGTCCTTTACACATAGTAATAAAACTGTTGGCAAATTTCTCAGATCTATCTCATAAATTTCCACCTCTTAATACCATTAAGGTCACAAAGGAGGATAACCATACCAGATCTCAAGTAAAAATTAAGTGTGAAATTAAATATCTTCCTGAGGTATCCACCCTTAGCATTAGTTCCACATGTATTGCTAAGATAATGTAGAAACGAGAATAGGAGGGTAAGGTTTTACTCCTTCTGGAGTTTACTTCCAGAAAGAATATGTACATTTATAAATAACCATGTGTTCATTAAAAAAAAAAAGTGGTGCTGAGCCAAAATTCCTCCACCTGTTTGCAAGCATGAAGCTGCAGTGGGAGGGAGGTGGAGGCATTTCAGCTATTTGGACAGCAGTGTGGTGAACAGGGACGAAGTGTGGGCAGACTGTCCAATGGCACCAACCACACTAAATGACACATTGACTGAGTTCACATATTATCAACAACCCACAGTTTGTTAACTATGGGTTGTTGAAAGTGCAGCAGGAGTGAGCATGCATGCTGGTTATCTAGGGTGACCACATGAAAAGGAGGACATGGCTCCTGTATTTTTAACAGTTTCATAGAAAAGTGAATTTCATCAGGTGTCATTTGTATATATGGAGAACCTGATGAAATTCCCTCTTCATCACAGCAGTTAAAGCTGCAGGAACTATACTAGAGTGAACAGATTTAAAAGAGGGCAGGGCACCTGCAGCTTTAACTGTTGTGACGAAGAGGAGATTTCACCAAGTTCTCCATATATACAAATGACACCTGATGAAATTTCCTTTTCAATACAACTGTTAAAGATACAGGAGCCCTGTCCTTCTTTTCATATAGTCACCCTAGGTTATCGTACACCTGATTGCTTCTGCTTCAATAAACAAACCTGGGATGCTTTGTCCCTGAGCTGCTTATTGTGATATCCAAACCTTGAATTCTGGGTTGTTTGGGGATGAACAACCCAGAGTTTGAAACTATGGTATATCCCCATGTCCGAACTATGGATTCTGGGTTCAGACTGCATGGGATAAGGTATTCCTGTGTTGTATATCACAGCAGGACCGGCTGGGCACAGAAGGACAGGGCAGGCACATTTTCAACAACCCACAATTAACAAATCATGGGTTGTTGATGATGTGTGAACCAGGTTGTGACAAAATCACAGTGCTTGCCATGTTGAGTTTGTATTAATATTTATATGTTTGTCATGTTAAATAGAGTCCAGGTAAGTTAAGGTTAATTGTATGGTAGAGAGTGAGTAAAAGATGGGAGGGGCTTTTATTTATGTGGGTGGGAGAGGAGACTGAATTTATTTAAGGGGAGAGCAGACAGTTAGTTAAGAGGTGGGAGAAAGGACCTTAGGGATTGCAGAAACTACATCTAGTTAGTAGGAATTAGAAGGGTAAAGTAGGCAGGGTAAGACCAAGAACTAAATGATTGATTTTATGATATAACATCTCTTGTATTAAAGTTTGCTTTTGTTTTTCTTTTTTAAAATGTAATATACCACACATTGTTAATCTTTCTGTGCTACTGATACTGTACATGTTTAGGGTGACCATATGAAAAGGAGGACAGGGCTCCTGTATCTTTAACAGTTGCATAGAAAAGGGAATTTCTGCAGGTGTCATTTGTATATATGGAGAACCTGGTGAAATTCCCTCTTCATCACAGCAGTTAAAGCTGCAGGAGCTATACTAGAGTGACCAGATTTAAAAGAGGGCAGGGCACCTGCAGCTGTCACTGTAGTGATGAAGAGGGAATTTTCCCAAGTTCCCTATGTATCCAAATGACACCTGCTGAACTTCCCTTTTCTATGCAACTGTTAAAGATACAGGAGCCCTGTCCTCCTTTACATATGGTCACCCTATACATGTTGCCTGGGTACTTTTCCTGTGTGGGTAAAGGGAACCAGTTGGGCATATTGGATGTATCTTTTAGCTGGTGAATATAGGGTCTGAAGCTGGGAGTCAGTGAGGACAACTGACCCAAAGTGGAGGCAAACGGACCTGAAGGCAGGTTGCAACACACGAGTCATTCTGATAGTCACATGCTTTTATTTCCTGAAGTTTTCTTTAATAATTCATAAGACGTAATCTATATTTTTTATTTTATCTTGTGTAGAGGTTTGAGTATCATCCACTACTTCCCTTGGCCTTACTAAATAGACTTTCTATTTTAAAAACAAATCTGTGTTGTTGTCTTTCCACTGCTGCTTTTTCAATATTGGAAGTGAAAATAAGACTCCCCCCACCCCGCTCTCTCTTAGTAGTGTATTTTTGCAATAAGCTTTCCAGGAATTGATTCAGTTTTAAAAGCACACTCGTTTATATTCCAGATACATCAGACCAATATAAAAACTAATTGGGCCAACATGGCATGTATTGTGGCAAAATAAATCTGGCAGAGTAGGTGCTGCATTCAGATTTACATATGGGCCTTGATTGAATTCAAGATGAAATGAAAAGTCACACAGAAGATGGAGAGTTTTCTTCTAAGACAGACAATTACCTTACTATCTAGGGTTCTGTTTCCAGTTATGTATTGATGTTTCTCTGGATGTGGGATGCTCAACCCTCAAATTACTGGAGGGGCTTCCCCTTACCTTTTGTATTGGGGGGGGCCTTTGCTCCCATTTTAGAAAGTGGGGAGACACACACAGCTGAACCATGGTGAGAAGGTGTATTACCTCCCTTTAATGAATACTTATTGGTACACCAAGGAACTCAATCCAAAAGGAATGACTGTGGTTATATCATGGGGGTGGGTGGGTAATAATTTAGAATAAATTAATCAAGGAAGCAAAAGGCTGCAGCCTAGCTATAAATATCCCCTGAGCCTATTTCATAAGGTTTCTACTACAGAGACACTTACAGACATGGTGTGTCAATCTGTTGATGGTATTCTGTTTTAGGGATGTAGAGCAGAGGCTGAGTTTGATTGCCTCCAGCAGATTGGACAAGATGAGCCAGAACGTAGATATATAACTACTTATTAGGGATGTGCTCCGCTCCGATTAGGAGCGTAGAAGCAGTAGCGGATTGGCCTGCTTCGCCTTACCCAGAGGCGGAGTAGGAGCGGACCGCGGACCCCCTAGAAGCAAGGCGAAGAGAAGCGACCATTTTTCGGAGCTCCGAGTTCAGTCGGAGCGCTCCGGTCGCCATCTTGAAAACATTTCGCCATAGGATTGCATTGCGGCAAATAATCGCGCATAACTACGTTGTTTTTGAAGCTATCGTTCTGGAAATTCTTGTGCACAGAGAGTCGTGGATGGGGGTCATTTTGAGACCACTCTCACCTCTCTGCGTGCTGTGGTTCACGTGCAATATTTTTTTAAAAATCGGGTCAACCGCGGGGCTCAAACTGCGTTTCGGCTTTTCGCCCATAGGATTGCATTGAGGGAAAGAATCGGGGATAACTGGGGGGGGGTTTAAGCTATCGTTCTGAAAATTCTTGTGCACAGAGAGTCGTGGATGGGGGTCATTTTGAGACCACTCTCAACTTTCTGCGTGCTGTGGTTCACGTGCAATATTTTTTTAAAAATCGGGTCAACCGCAGGGCTCAAACGGCGTTTCGGCTTTTCGCCCATAGGATTGCATTGAGGGAAAGAATCGGGGATAACTGGGGGGGGGTTTAAGCTATCGTTCTGAAAATTCTTGTGCACAGAGAGTCGTGGATGGGGGTCATTTTGAGACCACTCTCAACTTTCTGCGTGCTGTGGTTCACGTGCAATATTTTTTTAAAAATCGGGGTTTGGGTTTTTTTTTTATTATTATTATTATTTTTTTGGAAGCGATGACAGGCACATTCAACTCCCAATCCTGATGAGAATTCATCTCCTCAGAAAGCATCCTCCTCCAATCCCAGCGTTGGAGGGGGGACTAAGGCAGACCCACCCTGAGAACTTTCTGTTTTGTGTCTCTTTGTGGGTTGGCGTTCGTGGAGGGAACACTTACTTAGCTAGTGCTCCTGCTTTGGAGATAGATTAATTTAATATAGGTTTAGTTTGGCGCGTGTGTGTGTTTGTTTGCTTCTTTCTGACTTGTAGCTTAGTTTGCCCTGTGTTTTCCCCTTACTTTGATTTAATATAAACTTTATTTTTGAATTTTGGAGTGTGTGGTTGGGTTGGTTGCCCCCCCCTTCCCTGTATTAAAGCCTGACTGTTCTGCTTTTGTGAAAGCTTTCTTTTGAAAGCATACACACACTTTTTGTCCCATTTCCCTACATTTATATTCTTAAACATATTTTATTATATTCTTTCACATAGTCCATTAGTATATATTCTCATACATATTATATTAGTATTCATATTTTGTTCTTCTTATAGTAGTGGTTGGTTCTTTTTCCCCCTCCCCTCTCTTAAATCCTGATTGTGTTTCCTTCTATCTTCTATATACCAAATATACCAAAAAAATTGGATTCTCTTTTTCTTCTCTGTGTAACTTCGACGGAGTGGGCTGCTTTTGTCAAGTTCAACAGGCAGCCACAGATTGAGCATTTTGGGGAAAGCATACGCACACCATTTCCCTATTCTTAAACATATTATTATTATATTCTTTGACATAGTCTTAGTAGTCTATTAGTATACATTCTCATACATATTAGTAGTAGTATTCATATTTTGTTCTTCTTATAGTAGTGGTTGTCCCATTTCTTGTCCCATTTCCCTACATTTATTAGTAATATTCTAAAACATATTATTATATTCTTGTAGATATTCTTAGTAGTATATTCTCATACATATTAGTAGTAGTATATTTTATTGTTCTTGTCCCATTTCCCTACATTTAAACATATTATATTCTTCTTATACATATTCTTAGTAGTACCTTATACATAGTATTAGTAGTATTAATATTTTGTTAGTCATCATGAAAAGAGAAAGCAGGCGTGCTGAAAGCAGCAAGGCTCAGTCTGCCAGCAGGGCTTCCTCTCCTCCTGTGAAACTCAAACGGGCAACTCCTTGGCTGACTGCTCCAAAACAGAAGCAGGACAAGCAGCAGGCAGAGCCACTCTCTTCTGCAACTTGTGCCCGGCGTTCTCTTTTTGAGGGTGGGAATGGGAAAAGTGCCCGTTTGCAAGAGGCACGTGGCAGCAGTGCCATTAGAGGAGGAGGAGTATCCCCAACTCCTTCATTCTCCTTTCAGCCCACGAGCCCGCTGATGGACCTAGACGAGGTCCTCAGCACAGTGGAGGGGGGGGAGGAGGAGGAGGCGGTGGGCCTCCAGGATGTGGGGGCTGAGGAGGAGCAGCAGCAGGCCGAGGCTCTCTCCCCAGTCTCATCCCACACCCCTGTTTCTGTGGCAACACCAGAGAGCTCAGGCGGGCAATTGGTGGTGTCACCACAGAAACGAAAGACAAGCATCGTGTGGGACCACTTTGAGTTGGGAGCGGATCCCCGCTTTGCTGTCTGTCGCCACTGCAAACTCAGCCTAAGCAGGGGTTCATCGACAGGGCATTATGGAACCAGCAGCATGAAGATGCATCTTCATAGGCAGCACCAGGCGATCTTGCTGGGGAAAGAGGCGGGCAAGGCGACTGGTTCCAGGGGAAAGCCGAAGGCTGCTGCTGGCACTGCCACTCTAAGCTCTCCATCTCCCATCCCCACAAGGGTTAGGCAGGCAACCCTGCAGGACATGGGGTGGGGGAAGTATTGACCCACAAGATGGCGTTTTCCAATGCCCACCCAGGGTGCTACTGTGTTGGGGCATCTGCCGGGACTGACTCCTACCCAATACTAGATCTATGACATGTCACTCTGCCTGCCCCTCTGCTAGCCTGTCCTCCTCGGTGACCGACTCGCTGGGATGGTTTGCGTTTGCAATGCGTGACTAACTGCAATGCTGGCTTAGAAACCAGCCATCACTTCCTTGTGCCCCCAGAAATGCCCGCAGCCTGCCTGCCTGCCTGCCCGCCTCCCCCGGGGTGCTGCTGTGGTGGGGCATCTGCCAGGACTGACTCCTCGCCTACTCTGCCTGCCTCTCTGCCCGCCTGGTGCCTGGTTTGCTCCCAATCGTCCTCCTCTGTGCCCCTCAAGGCGTAACTGCTGGCTTAGAAAGAAAGAACCAGCCATCTTTGCCTCACTTTGCGCCCACTTATGGGTTGGTTTGCTATGCGTTAGTGCTCAAGCCATCCTTGCGGCACTACAATGCATGCTGCCTGCCTGCTTTCCATTGATGGTGCTATATAAATAAATAATAATAATAATAATAATTCTCCCCTTCCCGCCTTGCAGCGATGGTGTATGTGTCTTGCTTTGACTAAGGGGAGAAGTCCTTCCTGCGCTCACTTAGACTTTATCAAATTCAATAATCCCTTTTTCAAATGTGCCAGAAGATTTAGGGTTATCTCGTGGCATGTTGGGATTGCCTTGGAACTGGCCCCATTGAGCTGTCTGCAATTGCAACTTTAAATCCCTGACATACTGGAGTGTTCAAATTTCAAAAGTTCCCCTAACATCAGGGGATGATGGGATTGCCTTGAAACTTGGTGTCCATGGGGACACATGGGTAAGCTGTCATGGGACCAAAGGATAGGTTTCTAACGTGCAAATTGACGTAGTTGTAGAATGGGACTTGATTTGGGGTGAGTTAAAAAGTTTAAGCCGCGCCAAAAATCAGGGGATGATGGGATTTGCTTGCAACTTGGCGTGCATGTGGACACATGGATAAGCTCTCCTGGTGCCGAGTTTGAGGTTTCTAACATGCAAATTGACGGAGCTATCCCAAGGGGTGTGAATGGGGTGCCCGATTTTCATAAATTCCCCAAAAATCAGGGGATGATGGGATTGCCTTGAAACTTGGCGTGCATGTGGACACGTGGATAAGCTATCATGGTGCTGAGTTTGAGGTTTCTAACGTGCAAATTGACGTAGTTGTAGAATGGGACAATTTGGGGTGAGTTAAGCCATGCCAAAAATCAGGGGATGATGGGATTTGCTTGCAACTTGGCGTGCATGTGGACACATGGATAAGCTCTCCTGGTGCCGAGTTTGAGGTTTCTAACATGCAAATTGACGGAGCTATCCCAAGGGGTGTGAATGGGGTGCCCGATTTTCATAAATTCCCCAAAAATCAGGGGATGATGGGATTGCCTTGAAACTTGGCGTGCATGTGGACACGTGGATAAGCTATCATGGTGCTGAGTTTGAGGTTTCTAACGTGCAAATTGACGGAGCTATCTAAAGGGGTGTGAATTAGGGTTATGGGAGGTGCGTTAGAGGGTAGAGCCGCGCCAAAAATCAGGGGATGATGGGATTTGCTTGCAACTTGGCGTGCATGTGGACACATGGATAAGCTGCCCTGGTGCCGAGTTTGAGGTTTGTAACATGCAAATTGACGGAGCTATCCCAAGGGGTGTGAATGGGGTGCCCGATTTTCAAAAATTCGCCAAAAATCAGGGGATGATGGGATTGCCTTGAAACTTGGCGTGTGTGTGTATACGCCCATGAGGTGTCATGGTGCCAAACGTGAGGTTTCTAACTTCAACGGAAAAAAAGTTGTTTACTTTTTTAGCTTTCAATGCAAGCCTATGGGGGGGCAAAAACGGAGCTCCGGATCCGATCTGGAGCTCCGGGCGGAGCGGAGCGGAAGTGGGCGGAGCGGGGGCGGGGCGGAGCGACCCGCTCCGAAAAATGGCGGATCTGCAAGTGAAGCGGAGCGGGGGGTCCGTGCACACCCCTACTACTTATACTCAGATTCTGTGAGAAAGGCAATAGGGTGCCACTCCCCCTGCACATTATATCAAAATGATTTCATGGTACAAGGTTATGGATCATTAGATTGGAGCAGACCAAGCAGCTGTGCAAGATTGTGTGCTTGATGAGAGTGGTAGCGTAGCAAGATCCAAGTAAACAGCTCAGATTCCAGGACAGATGTTCATAATAAAGTGTTTTTTTATTAACAGGTAGTGTGCCAAGGTCAAGAGGTATGGTAAGAACATTTGGCCTAGCTAAGGCATATGATGCAGTCTAGAAAATATGACATTCTTTTACAAGACTCTAAAATGTGGCAAATAATTCCATCCCTCATATTTAACTAGAGTTATAACTGAGGGAATAGTTATGTTCTTTTTTTTCTTTAGAAAGCAGAAAGGCAGATAATAGTTGATAACATTTCAGTGTCACCATTCACATTTTAAATCTGAAATTCTAAATTTTAAATTCAACAGTGTGGAATCTTACTTCAATAGTCAAATGTTTTAGAGTTGTTGACCTCGCCTGATTGTTTTAGTATAGCAAGTATCAAATATTTTAAACAGTCATACATTTTCTAATATTAACCACCTTTGCATGACACCTCTCAGATAGCGTCAAAAACTAAATTTCATGATTTATTTTAATAGCTGATACCACACACTTTCAAATAGTTTCTTCCATGAATGGGTGGTTAACATTGGTGAGTGTGAAACCTGCCCATCAACTAGCAAATATCAAGGTCAGGAATCAAATACTGGAATCAAACAGAGATTGCCAAATTCTGCAAATATTGTGAATATTTGGCAAATGTTCACAAAATATCTGGTGGATATTTAACATCATTTGCAGTGAAGAATTTGTAGAGTAGCCTTCTTTTCAGATTTACAATAGAGATGTTCCAACTATTTAATGACTTAAATAACCAGTCTCTTGGTTATCTATGAATACAATGATGATGATGATGAACATGCATTGGCTTACGATGATAACATTGGACAATCTCTGCATAAGCAGAGAACAGATTATACAGAATTGAAAAGCTGTGAGTTGGAGTAATAAGAGCAGGATGGTGAATGTTTAAAATACCTTAAAGAACTTGATATATTTTTAATTCAAGAAACCTGAGCTCAGAACCCCATTTGACTAGACAACTGTAGGGTTCCCATTTTGCAGGCATTGAAACATTTGAAGAAGGGCAGGCCTACTGCTGGCTTAGCCTGTTTAATTTCTGCCTACTTAGAAGTCTCCATTGAAGAATCACCAGTGTGATCCCTATAAAATGGCAAACTTGATTACAAATAAAGGTCTAAACATGATCATTACAAATGTCTACTTACCTCCTGGTGCAAGCAAAAGGAAAGGGGAACCTGTTTTTGTTTGTTGTTTATTCGTTCAGTCGTTTCCGACTCTTCGTGACTTCATGGACCAGCCCACGCCAGAGCTTTCTGTTGGCCGTTGCCACCCTTAGCTCCCCCAAGGTCAAGTCTGTCACCTCCAGAATATCATCCATCCATCTTGCCCTTGGTCGGCCCCTCTTCCTTTTGCCTTCCACTTTCCCTAGCATCAGCCTCTTCTCCAGGGTATCCTGTCTTCTCATTATGTGGCCAAAGTACTTCAGTTTTGCCTTTAATACCATTCCCTCAAGTGAGCAGTCTGGCTTTATTTCCTGGAGTATGGACTGGTTTGATCTTCTTGCAGTCCAAGGCACTCTCAGAATTTTCCTCCAACACCACAGTTCAAAAGTATCTATCTTCCTTCGCTCAGCCTTCCTTATGGTCCAGCTCTCGCAGCCATAGGTTACTACGGGGAATACCATTGCTTTAACTATGCGGACCTTTGTTGTCAGTGTGGTGTCTCTGCTCTTAACTATTTTATCAAGATTTGTCATTGCTCTCCTCCCAAGAAGTAAACGTCTTCTGATTTCCTGGCTGCAGTCAGCGTCTGCAGTAATCTTTGCGCCCAGAAATACAAAGTCTGTCACTGCCTCCACATTTTCTCCCTCTATTTGCCAGTTATCAATCAAGCTGGTTGCCATAATCTTGTTTTTTTTGTTTTTGTTTTTGAGGTTTAACTGCAACCCAGCTTTTGCACTTTCTTCTTTCACCTTTGTCATAAGGCTTTTCAGCTCCTCCTCGCTTTCAGCCATCAAAGTGGTGTCATCTGCATATCTGAGATTGTTAATGTTTCTTCCTGCGATTTTAACTCCAGCCTTGGATTCGTCAAGCCCAGCACATCGCGTGATGTGTTCTGCATACAAGTTGAATAGGTAAGGTGAGAGTATACAACCCTGCCATACTCCTTTCCCAATCTTAAACCAGTCCGTTGTTCCGTGGTCTGTTCTTACCGTTGCTACTTGTTCGTTATACAGATTCCTCAGGAGGCAGACAAGATGACTTGGTATCCCCATACCACCAAGAATTTGCCACAGTTTGTTATGATCCACACAGTCAAAGGCTTTAGAATAGTCAATAAAACATAAATAGATGTTTTTCTGGAACTAGCTTTAATTGCATTGCATCCCTCTTTTCAGTTCTTGATAGGTGGTGATTTTAATGCTGGGATGGGCTTGTATGAGTAAGGGAATCTAAAGATTGGGACTTGGATTTCTAACCCCCAGAAATCCACAGGTTAGAGTAATTAATCACTTGGAGATTAGTTTCTGCATTGAGGCATGAACTGATTATTTTGAATGATATGGGACAATCTGATTAGTAGGGTGAATATACTCACATGTCTAAAATGGCTCCTATTCTGTGAATTATGGTTTTGTTTCTGGATCATTACTTAAACATGTGCAGAATTTTAAAATCTACAATAAACTGATTAGCAATCACCTTCCCATCTTGTTAACATTAGTATTTAAGTTTGGGTGTCATCTGAAACATGTAATTGGGAGATGAGATTATAAAAGAGACCAGCAGCAAGAAAATAAGATAGGCAGGGAAAACTGAGAATGTTTTCCCAATATTTGTGATGAGAATAATGCTGAATGTAGGTCTTTATTTTTAACAATAGTTGAAGATCGACAATGTCCTTACACAACTGAGATTTAATGGAGGCCATGGCCAAGGTCAGACAGTGCTGCCTTTATAAGATTGAAAAGCTGGTTTGATAAATCCTGAGAGAGATTTGTTATAAATATAGGGAAAATAATAAAATAGTTCTTCCAAAGATTTATTTTCAGATTGGAAGGGAATATAAATATCTGTTGGTCCTAAGGAAACAATAAGCTGAAGAGGAGGAATGGCAAATTTTACTGAATGCTCCATTAACTAGAGAATTTTGTAAATTAGCATCAGGGCTACTAGTATGTCTAACTGGTGATTTACAGTGTAATAGTCCTTCATGGGTATGTGAACAATATTTTCAGGATAACTGTAATGATCCCACTGAGTGTAGCTTTCTCAACTCTGGCTGTGACTTTCTGGACTCTTCCATCTTGGCTTCCTCTAAGAGCACAAGAAATTAGTGGCCTTACTTCTAGATTGCCGCCTTATAAAGCTCCTGGACCTGGTGGCATATCAACTGAACATCTTAAGGCAAATAGTGTGTAGTAGATTCCCCTACTGGCACTGCCTGTAAATTGGAAGAAAGCAATTATTGTACCTAGAGATCAAAAGGGGGAGAGATCAGTCCCTGCTAACTATCTCCTGATATCTGTGGTTGGGAAGCTGGAGCCTTTGCATCACTGCTTGAAACTGAAGGGTTTTATTTATTTATTTATTTATTATTTATTAATTTATTACATTTCTATACTGCCCAATAGCCGGAGCTCTCTGGGCGGTTCATCTTGGTTGGATCCAAGATGTTAAGGTGACTAGAAACTAACAAATCAGATTTAAAGCCATATGCTATGATGTGGATCATGGCTTAACTTTATTGCAGTTTATGGGAAATTACTTATAATCAAATAATGAGAAGCTGTAGCTTTTCTGGTCCTAAGATTGGCATTTAATTCCAGATCTGCCCAAATATTATGGGACAAATTAAGTATTTTACACTTGGAAGGGCAACTTTTCTATTTAGTAAAAGCACTTTACCAGTGCCCTGCTGCAATGGTACATTGCACTCAAGCAGGGTCACCTTTTCAATACTATCCCAACTACTAAAAGGATTAGGTGGTCTGTGTTCTCTCCCCACCCAACTTTTTATTTTGTCTTTCTCAGATCTGCCTAAATTTATTGATACATTTGAATCTCACCCACCCCTAAGTTGGCATCTCAGAAAATTCGAATACTACTTGCGTGCAGATGATGAGGCTCTATTATCTCAATGAGGTCTAGTGGGGTGGGCAGAGAATACTGGAAGAATTTGAAACTGATGCATTGAACATAAACAATGGAAAGCCAAGGTGATGTTGTTTTTTCAAAGAGGAAACCTAAATGCAAAGGGTGACTAAATGGACAGGATAGTGATATGTTATTGGGTGCAACTCTGTTCTACTAACATTTGTCAGTGCATTTGTCTTCCTCCTTTTAATCAGTTCTTATGAAACTAGGTAGATGAAAGGTATTCCTCAGTTATTACACATGCTTGATTTGTCACTATCCTTTGTGCTTATAATAGAGCAATTGCAAGCTGCACCTTTAATTCAGGATATAGATAGACTGAACCAGCTGGCACAAGCTAACTCCATTTAATCACCTCTAGTTCATCAGCTGACATCTTTATCATATTGCAAAGTGCTCACAATTTTCAGAATTTGACCATTTCAAAACATTGTGTGATTTTCATATTAGCAAGGTTTCATATCAGGGAAGTGATGCAGATTGTTGCAAGGCTGATATGAAAGGATACCTGCTGTTTTAAAACTCTATCCTTATAATACTGGTAATTTTGAGGCATTGGTACTAGGTATATGTAATGGAGTTGAACACAACCAAAGCAGAGGTGAGCAGCTTCAGTCTGGTACCATTGGGTCCTGAGTCAAAGTGGGGTTCCCAATGGAGCAAACAGAATGAGGTTTCATCAGCAACTCATGTGTTAGATACACGAGTGTGCCACATAGACTTGTCTGCCAAAATTAGTACAAACTGCCAACTTTTTTGGTTTGATTCTCTAAAAGCCAGAGCGGTGGTGATGGTGGGGAGCTTGGTTGATTGACTGACAGGACCACCTTCTAATCCAAGGGTGTGTTTTATCATGGGCTCCAATCACTGTGCCTTTGGGAAAGTTCTTGTGGAACAAAGTGGACAAAGATGGGACTGTGAGGTGATCATTCTTCCAACATCACCAAGCATCACTATGAAAAAGCCTTAAGCTGGTTTTCAAGCCTCATAATTCCCTGGTGTCTGCACCTGTCCTTCTGAAACATGGTAGATTTCTTTCCTGGGTACACCCCTCAGACGTATGCCATTTTCATAGGAATTGGCCAAAACACCACAGGAATTGTAAGGAGCCGGGACAAACTGCAGCGCCTAGCCACACGTTCTGTGGGAAGAAATGAGCCTAAAGAGTAGGATGAGTTCCTGGGGCAAAGGAGGGATCACCCCACCCCCCCATCCCAGGATCTCCTGTGCATCATGTGGACACACAGGGACGATCCTGGAGATCATCCCGGGATTTCACCCCATCTAGCTATGGCCAGAATGTACCTGATTGCCATAGGGCAGGGTGGGTAGGTAGTGCACCTAATGGTACATATGATGCTTTATTGTAATTTTTATCAGCGGGCTAGAGCAAAATTGATTAAATTTATTTTTGTGACTTCTTATCCTGGTCACTCAGATAAGTTGTTACTTTTAATATATCTGGAAGGACAGAATGTTGACATTATGTAGAAGGTTGCAATGTTTTTAAATGCAGTCTTAAAATCAGACAAAAATGATTATTGTAAATAATATTTTTTACTTTGATAATTTAATGTTAACTGTATGCAACTGTGATCCCTATATTGTTACAAGCGTGTGTGTGTGTGTGTTCTTTGAAAATGATCTGTGATCCATCTACATTATGTAAAATGATTATTTTCTGTTTACAGTGTGGGACATGAGTGTCAAGAAGCTGATATCAGCACAAATAGACAAGTCTAAAAATTCCTTTAGCTGGAGAATCCAGTTCAAATATTTTACCAAAAAAGCATAAATTCATAGCTGCCCTGGAAGAGAGTCTGACTGGGGAATTCCCATGCCCATGAGAATGTTCCAGGAGTATTATTTTATTTAAATGAGAATAAAATACTTACTAAGCAACCTCAGATCAGTAGTAGCTTGAGGGCAAAACACATTTAATCAAAGGAACTTGCACACGTAAGAAGATATATTATTCCTGTGAACATATATAGCCCTGAAACCAGCCTACAATTACACATGTGAACAGCAGTGCTGATGCCCTACTTTAAAATGGACAAGTTTGACTGTGCAATAGAGGTTCTCAAACTTTGTCCAAGGTGAGAGTCCCAAAATGATGTGGGCAGAATCCTATTTTGGTATCCTTGTGGTTAATGAAGAGAAAGCAAACACACTGATTGGCCACTGTGTGAACAGAGTGCTGGACTAGATGGACCCTTGGTCTGATCCAGCAGGGCTCTTCTTATGTTCTTAAAGTGTTGCTCTAGATGCTCAGCTGCAACTAAAATGGTGAGTAGTGTGCATTTAGCTGCTGTTCTCCCCACCTCTGCTTCTCCTATGTCATGTCTAGTAGAAAATACCTAGTGCCATGACATCATGGTGTTCATGTTTCAACACCCCACTACCAGCAGCCAATGCTGGGGGGGGGGGCAGGGTAACAAATGCCATGATTTCTTGGTGCAAAGTAAGTTCTACCACTCCTTAAGAGATGTACAGCTGCCATCTTCATTTCATTTGACCCTCAGGGCTCATTGGCATAACAATCTTGGTCTGTGGCAGCTTTGAAAACTTCTGTAATAAGGTTCGAATCCTTGCCAGCTGTAAGTTTGGATGTGGAGGAATAATAATAATAATAATAATAATAATAATAATAATAATAATAATAAAAAATATTTCTTACCTGCTTCTCCATTTTGACCTAGGTAGGAAACAACAGTAAATATAAAATACATAAAACTATATACATTGTTAAAATATTCTAAAAACATCTTAAAATTCCACTGGACAGGCCTGCCAGAATAGATCAGTCTTTATAGCTTTCTTAAATGCTAAAAGACTGTTAAGTTGATGAGTCTCCTCCAGCAGGCCATTCCACAGTCTGGGAGCGGCAGAAGAGAAGGTCCTCTGGGTAATACTTGTCAGCCTAACTTTGACTGACTGAAGTAGATTCTTCCCAGAGGACCTAAGTGTGTGGGGCAGATTGTATGGGAGAAGGTGATCCTGCAGGTAGCCTGGACCCAAACCATGTAGGGCTTTAAAGGTAATAACCAACACTTTATACTTCACCCAGAAACTAATTGGCAGACAGTGAAGAGATTTTAAAACTGGTGTAATGTGGTCACCCCTAGGTGTACGGGTGACCAGCCTGCCTGCCATATTTTGAACTAGTTCAAGTTTCCAGACTAAGCACAAAGGTAGGCCTATGTTGAGCGCATTGCAGAAGTCGAGCCTCGAAGTTACCAGTGCATGCGCTACCGCCTTAAGGTCTTCTGACTCTAGGAAGGGGCGTAGCTGGCATACATAGCAGAGATATCGTGGAGTTCTTTACTGCAGCTTTCACATGCAAGCCAGTTTTAAAGGGAAAAGCAGCTTGTTCATTCTGATGGGTGACTGACTTAATAAAAACCACCAAAACACTTTTATCTATAGGCATGCTTTTCCTATATCCACACACATACACTTGCCTAGGAGTGCAGCATAAACAATTTCCACATGTCTGTTGAGTACTCCCATTAGGGATGCATGTGTTTTGAACAGTCTGTTCTGTCTGCATTTCACAGATTGTGAGGTGCATATTGTTCTATCATCTGCTCATTGAATCAAGTTTTTTTCCAATTTCCTGAATTTGCGCAAATTCGCACTTTCAAAAATGTGTACATCCCCCCCCAAAAAATGCACAAATCCTCTCCCCCAAAATGTGCCAGTCATCTCCTTCAAAATGTGCATTTTCATGGGAGAAATGAACTTTTTTGCCCTGTTTTTTAAATTTATTTTACATATTTTTTCTACAAATAAATTTGCATTAAAAATGCAGAAAGTCTGTGGACTCCATGCAAATCAGGAGAAGCTCAGGTTCAGTTCATAGAAATTCAATCTCATTTGATTCCATTGCAAAGTTTTCCAACATCCCTAGGTCACATGCAAATGCAGCAGTTTTGAATCTTTCGAGTGTCCTATATGATCATTTGAATTTGTCTGGAGATGGACTGGATTATTTCATGCCTATTTCTGCCTAAAGAGAATCATGTTTCTAATGCTGTGTTATTTTGTTATAATTACCTGCTGCATTTTATGTATTCTGTACATGTTACTTCAAGGATGGCATTACACTGAATTTTATTTCCCTACAGATCCATTTCAAAGTGCTTTTAAAAATGCATCATTTTATGTTAAGACAGAATTCTGTTAAAGCCTCTACTCAATACCCCATTTAATTTTCTTCATACAAAACAAGGTTGTTTATTTATGCACATTCCTTATTTTCTTGAGGACTCTGAGGAGAGAAACTTAATAAAAAGAAACAAATAAACCTTCTGCTATAAAATGAGGTATCTGTCATGAGTTATTTTCAAAGAAGAGGAAGAGGAAGCAGCTATTTTGAAATTCCAAACATTAGGTTTTTTAAACAATTTTCCAAAGCTTATTGCAACAACGGAAGGCCTTCAGGTCAAATCCAGCCCACTAGCTGGCCTCAGAGATGCCAATTCAGAGTTAAACATGCTGCATGATGCAAGTGGTGGTTGTGGCAATGGGACCTGCTGCCAGTCTTAGGGTGGTGGGAGTGATCTGGCTCAACCATGTCTTCATCCGCACCAACTAATTCCTGACTAAACTTAGGTTCAGTGGAATCAAATGAGTTTGGATTTCTGTGAATCCAACTCACAGATCCCGCAGCAGACCAGCTTTTACTGCGTTGCATGGATTCCGTGGGCTTTTCTTTCTTTCTTTTTTTACTTTCCAGAATTTTACACAAATTTAATCATAGAAAAATACATTAAAAAAAACCACTGGGTGAAAATGCACATTTCCTCCATAGGCTAAAGCATGAATATGTGCATGGGGGTGGTGTGGGGGTGGGATTTACTCTTTTTCACAAGTGTGAATTTGCACAAAAGTGAATTTGTACAAAACTGGGAAATTGGTGGCGGGCGGGGGGGAATCCGCCAATGAGTAGATGGTGGGGAAGAAAGGCACCTGCAAACCACAAAGTGCAGATGCAACAGATTTTACAAAATACATCCCTAAATTGTGTACAGCTGCAAAGTCATGTATAGCATGTAATTGGAAGTCTCCAAAGCAACCAACTAAAGAGCAATGGGTTGATAAAACTTGGGGGACTGTGATTATGTATAAATTTAGCAAGTGAAGCAAGCAAGGAATCTTAATTTTAAGGAAGATATTATGGAACTATGGTTTCCATTTATTTCCTATCTTGAAGCCCTTCAACTGTTTCATCAAATTCCAATCAAGTACAGCTGCCTACACACAGAGACATGCAAAATAACACACACTCGTACACAGACCTTTTATACATGGTATAACTTGTATTTTCATTATTTCATTAGACAGTGAGCTCCTACTTTCCTACTTAGGCCATTTTACTGTAGATGTTCCAAAAGCATATTGGTGATAGACTAAGAATTACAATTCGTTAATTTCTTTGTTTCTTTCGTGATCTTGTTATATTATCATATATGTTCCTTTTGTTGTCTTTGTTTTCATAACTTTATTTCAAAATGAAATAAAATTTCGTGAGGGGGAAAAACCCTGTTATCTGGCACAAAGGATCCTGCAATTACTGTTTTGTTATGGCTATCATTGCTCTGAAACTGTGCCAGCAAGTTCTCTTCTTGAATTGGATTTGGCTTCCTTTACCCAATAACATGGGTGGTGGGGTCCCCCCACTTTATTCAAATTAACAAAACCAATCTATGATCCTCTTTTTCACATTCCTGATTAAAAGCCTCATTGTAGCAGCAGCAGCGCCATCCCTAACATAACAAAAGCTTATTGACACTTCCTTTGTCCTATCTGAAAGCTTCATTGGTGTAATTGAATGCTAGCCATCAAATGGGATGGGAGGAACTGCTGACTATGAAAGCAGCAGTGGATGTAAATTATAGATTTCCTTTCCTTCTCCTCCATTTTCCTGCCCCACTCTCCCCCTCCCCAGGATTGAACAGCCTCACAGTAGGGGAAATTCCATCTTTGCTGCTGCCTCTCCTGGTCTCTTGCCCAGAATGTTCTGTTACTTCAGATACATAGGGAGTTCTCTTCCCCTAATTAAAACAACGTTTTAAAGTGTTCCGTTCGAATCTTAAATAGAGCATGACTGGGGGTTTGTAAAAGACTACCAGCTGCTGAGGAATAACTCCGCAATTTAATTTTACACTGGCTCTGCCTCTCTCTAATAGGATATGAATTTAATTTTTTTTTATTTGACCCTGGTCTGACCCCATATAATTGAGCAAGAACATACACCACACCTTGCTCAGCAGTTCCCCATATGGCGCAGCAAGCAAAGATGCCTGTGCCAAATGAAGATCCAATTATAGCTCGGGAAGGTTGCTCCATTATTGCATTTGATGCTGTAATTAAATTTGCTAACTGCAAAGAGTTGCCAGCCCTGCCACTTTTTAGAATATGAGGCATCTGTTAGTAGGAATGATATGGAGGACTTGGGAAGGTGGCTCAGATTTTACTGGGAGAATACACACACACACACACACACACACACACACACACACACCCTGCTCAGTTGGGGTTTTACACTTTGTTCCTCTAGGATGTTGTTCATACTTATGAACATGTACTCAGACCAAATGGTAGGTTGTATCCAATGTTAGTCCTACTTAGAGCAAACCTGTTGGAATGAAGGGGACTTAAGTTAGCCTAACACTGGATACTCAACCCAGTGTTTAGACTTTAAGGTGCTCTAAATCTCATCTAAATATTAAGAAAATTCTATGAGGCCACAGAGCAGAGATTTTGGTCAGGCTACCTGTTATGGATCAACCTCCCAAGGTATGACAAATCAATGGGTCCCTACTCACTAGAGAGCCCCAGCTGCAGCAAGAAGAGCAAAACATTATCATTGGTGGTCAATCAGACATCTGATTGGATTGCTGTCTGGTCACGCTGCAGGGCACACCCCACCCAGGGAGATGGTCAGCTGTAGAGATGGTCAGCTCTAGGGACATGGACAATGGGAAGAATTTCTCCCTTCTGGTCAGTTCCTGGGCTATAAATTAATTCAATTCAATCCAGATTCTAAATAAAAATATGGGTAATTCAAATATTAAGTTCAGAATCAATTGTGAATGTGTTTTCAGAATTAGAATCTTTAAGAGGGATCCCCCCCACCCCAGGTTTGGTTCCATGGAAGAATAGCCAAACTACCTCTGCTACTGTCCATGGTGCTGATACACCAAGTAATAGACAATTAATCTAAAGAAATTCCAAATCAAGTATAACCAATTATTACCAAGTGGTAACTTACCACCATATGCATGTCACCACTTCGTAAGCCAAATGAGGAGGGGATGACAGATGGAGATACCAGTACTGAGAGAGAAAGAGAGAAACAGACAGGTAAGTATTCCTGTCCCTAATAGTACACCTATGGTGATGACCTTCACCGGTTTATGATGAGACCTCTACTGGTTTCAATACAGCAAAAATGCACACAGTTTAGTCCTAGACTCAGATCTACTCTGGGTCAATGAAATACAAAGTAGGACAATACTTAAAGTTAAATGCTTTGCTGAATCAGGGCTTCACTGAAGCAATATCTTTATCTTAGATCTGTGATTCCTGCCCTCTTATCAATCAGTGCATTTTCAAGCAGATAGCTGGAACATTGAATGAACACTGGGGAGCGTAACATATTTTACCTAATGCAGAGGGGATATATCACTGGAAGAACACTTCAAAGCCAAAGGTAATAAGCTTTTCTTCAGCATCCATGCTCTTGCCTGATTTATTTTCCAAGGGCTCATAGCAAAATCTTTGCAATTGATTGTTTAACTCCTCTTAGTACCACATCTGCTTTATTCCAGTTCTCCTTTCAAATTCCTTGACCAGCACATTCCTTGGAAATATAAAATGAGGGGAATGTAGGATTCTTTCTATCTTTCCCTGGCTGTGGAATAAGCTCCCTAGAGAGGTTCGCCTGGCACCTACGTTATACTCTTTTCAACACCAGGTGAAGACCTTTTTATTTTCTCAGTATTTTAACCATTTGTCATCTCAGCTTTTTAACTTTGCTGTTTTAAATCTGTATTAATCTCTGCATTGCTGCTCAGTTTTATCTAGTTTTGCTTATATATTGTACTTTTATACTGTGTTTTTATACTGTTGTTTGTTTTATACTTTGAATAGTCTTCATGGTTTTAATTTCTGTAGAACGCCCAGACAGCTTTGGCTATTGGGTGGTATAGAAATGTAATAAATAAATAAATATTTCTTTCTTTCTTAATATGCAGAGGGATAGCTGGATCAGTCTGTCACTGCAACAACAACAAAGAACTTTGTGGTATCTTAAATACGTAGCTTCTGATGAAGTGGGTTCTAGTCCATGAAAACATTTACCACAAGTTAAGCTGAAAAGTGAGACAAGACTCTTTAAAAAAATGGGAGGTTTGTTGTTGTTTTGTTTTTTTATGTAGCATATTTGCATCCTAGCAAATAATCGTTGTACTTCTACAACAAAACCCAGCACACAGCCCATTGCTACCTTGACAGAAATTATTCCTTTGGGTCAACTAAAAGTCCATTGCTTTTTTTTCATATTGCTTTGGATTCTCAGGGCCCAGATATAACATCCCTGTTGCCTGTCCAGACAGATAGTAATAAAAGGATGCTTTCTCCAAGATGGTGTTGGCAAAGAATGGCTATGATAATAACCATGGTATGGATTAGGATCAGCATTGAGTCCATGCTGAATTGACTCACTTATCACCCACCCTCTCTTCCCCATCAGTCCTCCTTCTAGTATCCCATCAGCCATTGCTGCCAAAAATGTATCCCGCCAGTTAGACTAGAGCAGCAGCCACCACTTTGACTGCTCTTGCCTTGCAACTCTCTGGCTGAGGAAATAACCAGCTGTGCCCTCCACACAACACGATGGTCAATGGCCAAATAACCAACCATTGGTTAAAAACCTCCCTCCACACAATACGATAACTCATGGTGGATTAAATAATCAACCGTCACCTAGTTAAACCACCATTGGTTGTTGTATTGTCTGAACACAGCCAATGAGATGCTATTTTCTTTTACGTTGTTCAAGGTGTTGACAGTATTTGTGGAATACAAGGCACAAGCAATACAAAATTTCATTTAAACAGACCAAAAAGGTAATAGCCAACAGTAATGTAATCACACATAGCACAACAGCAACCGAGAGAGCTCCTTATATGATCCAAAATTGCCACAGAGTACTCAAGGAACTATGCAAGGATAATATTCCTGATTTTAGCTGCTGTTCCAAAGCTGAGAGACTGGGGGCCTTGCTAGACCATGCAGGATAAGCTGGCAGGAAGGCGGAGCGACGGCGCGATAAGTGTAGCGCGCACCGCCCCACCTCCTAGACGCACGACGCGCAGGGACTCCGGAAGCCCTGCAGCGTCGGCCATTTTTTTTTGTTTGTTTTGTTAAAGGGGCCACATGCACCCCGAAGACGCGCAGAAGAGAAGGTAAGTGGGGTTTTTTAATTAAGCCCCCCACCCTTTTTGTAATTAAGCCCCCTGCCCCCTCTTTCCCCGCCATCCCTCCCCGCCCCTGATGTGCCACCCTCCGCCATCCCTTCCCATCCCCTAGATATGCCACCCTCCGCCATCCCTCCCCGTCCCCTAGATGTGCCACCCTCCACCATCCCTCCCCATCCCCTAGATGTGCCACCCTCCACCATCCCTCCCCGCCCCCTAGATGTGCCGCCCTCCGCCATCCCTCCCCGTCCCCTAGATTTGCCACCCTCCGCCATCCCTCCCCGTCCCCTAGATGTGCCACCCTCCGCCATCCCTCCGCGTCCCCGATATGTGCCACCCTCCGCCATCCCTCCCCCGTCCCCTAGATGTGCCACCCTCCGCCATCCCTCCCAGTCCCTGATATGTGCCACCCTCCACCATCCTCCTCTCCTGCCGGTCCGGCCTTCCCCCCCTATCTCCCCCCCTGGCCCGATGGGCACAGCGCTCGTATGAGCGCTGTGCCCAGTCCGTGGCTTTTCCCGGCTACTCATGAGTAAGTGAGTAGCCGCAAAAAGCCACAGACCCTGCTAGACGTTCCACAGCCCCGGCCTCAGGCTGGGGCTGCGGAAAAGCCGTGCCATAAGGGAAACCGGGCCTCACAGCGCGCTAAGACCTCGTCTAGCAAGGCCCTGGGTCTCCTCCATTACACTCTGTCTACTTCCTGCAAATTGTGGTGGAGATTTTGTGTGACTAATCTATGGGAAGAGGAAGGGGAGGGATAAGTGGTCCTGTCCCATGCTATTTAGAATGGGTTGTGCTGGATAGTATCTTGTTCATTTGCAACTGCACATGCTGGCATTTGCCTAACAGCTTTTTACAGGAAAGAGCTGCTCCATCAAATATATTCCTAGACCCAAGACATCGCAGGAGGACACTGACACATGCTTTTATTTTGCAGTTTCCTGAACATTTTTATGAGGTGTAAAAATCCCTCAAAATATCCCTGCTTACTCCATTAATAAATGAAGGAAAGACATAAGCCACCTGTCCCATCCCTGAGATAAAGGCTGAAAACCTCTTTTAAATTGAGAAACCCTGGTACTCCAGAACTTCCAAAAGTTTCCCATGTTCAGGCCTGATGCACATGACCATTTAGGTATGGGAAAAGTCACCATGAAATTTGTTGTGTAATTTTGGTGTGGTAAAGTGGCTTTGTGGATGCCCAGCATGAGATGAGATCACAACTTAGTGGCCTGGTTCAGACAACACGCTAAACCATGCTGCTTAACCACAAAATGGTTAAGGGAATGCATTAGGCCAATTTGTCTTGGACTCATCATGTAAGAGAGCCTTGGCTATTGAATGTAGTATGTAAGTAAGTTTAGCTGCATCAAATAATATCCTATTTGTTTTTTTCCAGTAAAAACTGTTTTGGTGGAGTGCACTTCCCCACCCCATCCCAAAATGGATTGTGAGAATCTTCACCTTTTATTAATCCCATTCAGCACCATTGTTTCTCCAAGCTACTGGTTCCTTATTGGATTAGTTACAGGAGTGATCCCAACCAGTCAGGGGTAACGTTACGATCAGGACAACATCACACCACTGTGTAGTCAATCAGATTTGGCTACATGATGGCAATTGACGGCAATTGAGAGTGGAAGCAAAGTAAACAAATAAGCAAACATTTTCACAGGAGTTCCAAAAAACAAAACAAAAAACTACACACCTCTCACCAAAAGCGGGGAGACCATTTTCTCAGCATTGCTGAAAGGTGTTTGAAGGGGGGAAAACTATAAGAATCTGTTAGGCAAAAAGTATCAGCTGTATAAAACAGCATTTCCAAATTCATTTACCCTGAAAAGCTGTAGAAAAAAGGCACATTGTTGAAATCAAATAAATTGGTCGGAACGTTGTATAATAGGGCAATATTTTGCAATGACCAGTAGAACTGTGGTCTTTTATAACCCCATGATTTCCTCTATGTGTCACTTAGCAAATATGACAGGCAACTGATTCCACTTAACCTCTCAAGGGTCACTAGTTCTGCACGGGCAAGAAAATAACAATAATTCAAAGAATTTCAAATAGAGCTGTAACTGAATTTTGCCTTAAGAGAGGTGGAGGTTAAGGTTCCTACTTGAGTAAAACAGTGATGGAATTTTGTAGGAAGAAAACAGTGTTTCAGTAAGACTTACAAAGTTCTTCAAAAGGTTATCTGTTGCATATCTGTACCAGGGGCAAAAAAAAAGTATCTGTACACCTTTATAAACACAGGTGCAGGCCAAAGTACAATGCTATACCAGTAACATGTCGTCTGTAAACAAATCATGAAGTGATTAAGAGACCACTACAGTAAAACCCAGTCACAATATACTTATTGCTCAAAAATGAAGTCTCATAGTCAAAACCATATTTATCTGTGGAATTTGCATGTCAAGAGTTTCCAGTGAAGTGTGTTTCATGAGAATTGGTCAACAGGAAGGCAGTAAAAAAAGGGATGACCAACTAACTCCCGCCTTTGAATTAAGAATATAAAAGGATTAATCTAGGATTGCCAAGATTCATAAGAATATAAGAAGAGTCACGCTGGATGAGACCAAAGGTCTATCTAGTCCAGTATTCTGTTCACACAGTGGCCAACCAGCTGTCGACCAGGGTCCCACAAGCAGGACGTGAGTGGAACAGCACACCCCTGCCCAGCAACTGGGGAACTGCCTCTGATACTGAAGGTAGCACATAGCTATCAGGACTGGTAGCCATTGATAGCCTTCTCTTCCAGGAATTAACATGGGATGGGCCTGCAGCAGAGGAAGAGCACAAGTTTTGCAATTCCCCACACCTCCAGGTAGGGGTGGAGAAAACTCCTGCCTGAAACCCTGGAAGGTTGCTGCAAGTCAATGTCGACAATTCTGGACTTCAATGTCCCATGGTCTGACTCCGTATACGGCAGCTTCCTACATGTGAATGTAGAAGTTCCACAAATTCGGCACATTCAATGTTGCATATATATTATAGTGCAAGTTAGAATTTGTATGATTTTTGACAATCATGTGGGAATGCTTGAAATCCCAAGTACGTTTTGCAAATCTCCAGAAATACACAGGCTAGCGGATGTTGGCAATCAATATTCTACATTCACAACTTTATTTATTGATTTATTGTAGATGTAGAGCCAACAACATCTTGGTGACAAACGTATAAAATTCCCCAGGAGAGTTCAATAACTAGGGGTAGGAGCCATCAACAACAATGCCTTTGTCCATGTCTACCATTGAAAATATTTATTAAATAAGACATTGTGCCACTATGAAAATCACATGAATTTCCATTTATAGCAAAGAAGGTTACTTTCCTAGTTATCTATCAGACATGATGCATTTTACAAAATTCAAATTGAAATAGATTCAAGCAAGTTGTGTTGTCCTGAGACAGAAGAGCAGAATGGAAGCACATTTTGGCTTCTGCCACCAGGCAAGAAGACTTGGGGCCACTGGGAGACTGTACCCCCTTACTGCCCAGGAATAACATGAAGCCAAGGAGGAGACCAACCTGGCTTATCCATCGGCCAGAAAAGGAAAAGTTGCAGAGAGTTTGCTTCCCCTCTCCCTGCCAGAAAGAACAGTTGGCTCTAACTGAGAGGGAGGTGAGTCCAGTGAGTCCAATGGAGTCACATGGACTCACAGACTGCTTTCCCAGGTGGGCAGGTAGGTGTTGGGGAGTAACCCACAACTACTATGAATTGGCCCAAGGCACTACAAGAGCTTCAGTGCTGATCTGCTTCGGCCTTGGATTCGGGTATTTGGCCCAAGGAAGGTGCACAGTCCTACTCTGCTAAAGAATAGCTACAGGCTACTGACTCTGGCTTTCCAAGGCCAGATCTACACCAAGCAGGATATTGCACTATGAAAGCACTATGGAAGAGGTATATAAGAGGCAGGAACCACACTACTGCATTATAGCAGAATTGAAGTGCACTAACAACTGTTTGGGCTCATTGACACATACCATATACCGTTTTCATAGTGCTTTATCCTGCTTAGTGTGGCTCCTGCCTCTTATATACTGCTTTCATAGTGCTATATCCTACTTGGTGTAGATCTGGCCCAAGTGTGACATATACGTTAACAGAGAAATCCTATACATATCTACTCAGAAGTAAGTCTGACTTACTTCTGAGTAAGTATGTAAGTACTGGGCCAGATCTACACTAAGCAGGATATGACACTATGAAAACGGTTTGAAAACTGTATATGGAGTGTGTTCTGGGCCCCAACAGTTGTCACTACTGTTATAAACTGTTTTAAAGTAGTAGTGTAGATCCTGCCCTGGATTTCGGCCTAAATGCTATACAAGTTTGTTTCCGCACACATAAATCAAATTACCTGGTTATATCCCAGTTGTTAAAAGTGTGTCCTTTCTCTATGAAGTAATTACTTCTTCCTTTTTTGGATTTTATATTATTATTTCCTTAAGGGCTCTAAAAACCAGTTTTCTCAGCCTCTTTACATGGCTATAACCCATTTATGGTCTTTGCTGTACTAACTGCAGGCTTTATATGCTTTTTTTTAACCTGTTCTTCAATACAATGTTTCACAATACACAAGGGCATTTTCCTACATGTTTTAGTGATGCTCTAATCAAAGACAATAAAATGTCTATGGCCAATTCATTTGTCAAAAATCAAACAGATAAAAAGTGAAGTAGCACATTTTCCATGACAATGCCTTGGATATACTGCTGGGCAGCCCTTTCGCGTTACAGCTTAATTAACAGTAGGTTTGTGCTCAAACACCCACCCCACCCCACCCCTGATTTGACTTGGAGGCCAATTTGGAGATTCCAAATCGGCCCATAGTCATCTTGGGGCACTTCAGACTCAGGAAGACTCGCTTCAGATTCATTTCCAAATCCAAAGAAGGGGCAGCTGTTGTGAGTTCCCAGGTATAAGACTGACTGGGAGTCCATTGGACTCTCCCCCCGCCACTCCCAGGTACTGCCTCCATTCTATCCCAGCTGCTCCCCATGCTCCCCTCCAAGTTGCTGCCTCCTGCTCACCTAAGCAGCTTGCTGGTGCGTGAGGAGGCCACAGGTAACTCTCGTGGGTGGGGGCAGTGGAGGGGGGCAGTGGACCAAATTGGCCTGAAGTGGTTTGGCCGCTTTGAGCCAAGGCAGCCCAATCCAGTCCAGAACCTAATTCGGACCAAGGCAGACTGAATTGGCCCACTTGGACTCAGATTCGGGCTTCAGGACCAAGGCATGGAACAGCCTTAGTTCACAGCAGGAAAAAAGAACACATTATTGCTTTCATTTGCAGATGTTCATGGGAATGTTCATCTGAGATAGGGTGATCATATGGAAAGGAGGACAGGGCTCCTGCATCTTTAATAGTTGAATATAAAAGGGAATTTTAGCAGGTGTTGTTTATATGTATGCAGCATCTGGTGAAATCTCCTCTTCATCACAACAGTTCAAGCTTCAGGCGCCCTGCCATCTTTTGTATCTGATCACTCTAGCTATACCTTAACAGCTCTAACTGTTGTGATGAAGAGGGAATTTCACCAGGCACTGCTTGCATACAAACAACACCTGCTGAAATTCCCCTTTCTATACAACTGTTAAAGATACAGGAGCCCCATGTCCTTCTTTCCATATGGACCCCCTGATCTGGGAGAACCTACTTTTAAAGTACTCTTCAGTGATCATTCTAAATCAGTCTTACCCAGCCAGTTGCCTAGGAGAAGAGTTGACAAAGTGCACACACCTGAGACAAGAGGTCTGTAGACCAGAGATGGAGAACTTTTTCAGCCCAAAGGCTGAATTCAGCTTTCAGTGAATTTCACCATTTCAGTGGTGGGCAGGACCAAATGCAAAGGAGGCGGGGCCAGAGTCAAAAGGGGTGGGGCAGAAAAACAAAGAATACCAGCACATACTGCCAGTAACTAAGCCTTAGGAGAGGCATTTCAACCTTTTAGAATGGGGAGGGGGGCCTGCACAAAAGCCAGGAAAGCCCCAACTATCAGTAGTTAGGGTCAAGGGGAAGGAGGCATGGCAGTCAGGTTTGGCCTGAAGCCTGAATTTCCCCACCCCTGGATTGGAAAGTGCAAGACTAGGATTAAATATCCCATTCCATATAAGGCCCCTGTTATATGTTCCATCACCAAACCCATTCTTCGCCACTTTCAATGGCCTAGTTCAGCTGCCATGTGTCCTTATGCCACACTGTCTATATGCAAAGCCAGGTGCACAATTGTAATATCCTAGGGCTAGGTTCCTAGCAGCATGAGCATGGATCACCCTCTGAAGATGCCAGGTCAAGAGGCAGGATGGCCCTCCTTCAACTTCACTGAATAACATCATCACATCCAGTAAGCAACAAGTCTTGTCTCCCTCCATCAAAACCCTCCAAAAACTCTGAAACATATCTACACTAATTTGGTGTCAGATTATAATTCTCACAGTGTTTATATGGTTTCAGCATGTAACAATGGCTGTCCGTAGATCTTGTAATTCCAATTCTATGCTCGCTCAAATGCTCCTTAACCCAAGGCTATCCAGCCTGCTGCATTATCAGAACAGCCATGCCAGGGGTGGGCAACTGGTGGCCCTCCAGACACCTTGGCCTACAACTCCCATCAGCCCTAGCCAGCAAGGGTTAGGGATGATGGGAGTTGCATGCCCAAACATTTGGTGAGCGACAAGCTATGCAAAAAGTTGCCAACTGACCTGTGTCACCTCTGCCTTACTGTGACAGATCAAACACATTTATGCAAGAAACAAACCTGGAGAAATACATGTTTAGAGCTACATGTTGGTGCTCCTTTAATTCTCCTCCTCCTGTCTTACAGGAAACTTGAAATGTTAAAGGCCCTTCTTGAGGGGTGGGTGCCACGACACAGGCTCTGAACAGCAGACCTCACGTCTGCCACCACTTCTTATGGGGCGACACAGGCTCTGAACACCAGACCTGGCCGAGGCTACTCCCTGCTCAAGCCAAGCACCACCGCTTGATATGCCTGAGGCAAGGGATAAAGTCCACCTTCCTCCAAACTATGTGGAGAAAGGGGTTTAAAATGGAGAAGGATTTTAATATATATAATAATGCACTGTGAGTTATATCTGCTTAGGTGAATGTTTGTCAGAGTGGGTGCTGAATGTGTAAACTTAAGATGATAAATGCCAAACAGACACGTGGGATTTTTGTGGTAGTTTTAAAACAATCAAAAATTATTTTTAGAAGTTCATAAGCTTTGTTTCAAATAACAACATTTAAAAACCTTTTTGAAACCTTCCATACAATCCGGTCACTCTCACATTCGTGCTTTCCTTTTTCTCACACAATCACTCTTGAACTTTCTTTATTATCAGTATTGATTAATATACTTCCACTACGTGCACACCACACTCTAAAGACACCACTCACTACACTGACTCTCAAATTTCCCAGAATTTAAATACCATAAACCCAGAGAGCACTACAGACTCTAAGAGTCCCTAACAAGTCTCCCTGGAAAGAACAAGAACAGATCTCTCAATCCCCTCAGTCCTTCCCTTATATATATCACTCCTCCCCCCCTCCCAAGACATTCTAACTCCGCCCACTCAGGCCAACATTCTAAAAACCACAGACTTACAAACCGCAGACATACATTTGGAATTGACTTGTGGGGTGTAACGCCACAGTGGGGACTATTACTTGATATATATTTTTATCAGTTGATCAAGAAGTTTCTACAGCTCAGCCAGACTCTGGCTGTACCATGCTTCAAGATTCTTTCACTCCACAGAGTTCCAAATTGTTGTGTACACATGCGTGCATATATTACACACACACTGCATACATGATCTAGGAGAAAGAAAACATCTTAATGCAGAAATAATTCTTCCTATGAATGAGCAAACAAAAATATTCATTAGTTTTTATTTTCTGGTTAAAAGTTTTGGTAAGATAGAAATGCTTCCTGAGAAAAAAATTCTCCCAAAAAGTCTACTTTGAGGATCCTTTGGTCAAAAATCATCATCATCATCCTGTTCAGTTCTATGCTTTCACATGACTAGTGCTGCTGCTTCTGTGCTTCTTCCTCTTCTTGAATTGGTCAAATAAAAAATCCCACCCAGTCAGGGATCACATAATGAGTGAGTTGGCTATAGCACTACATCTGACAGGATGAGGTCATCAGGCAGCAGTGAATAAATCACAAACCAATCAGAATTAGCAATGTGATTATCACTGAGAGCAATTAAGAGGGAGGGCAAATGATAGCAATAACAGGTAACACTTTTCACAAGGAGTGCCCCCCAAAAGACCTGATGGGAAGAAGAGGCATTCTGTTGATCCTGCTGGCAACGTTAACAAGAAGTGGTGAATTATTTCAGCTCAGTCCTGGTCTTCAGCTTGGAAACTAGAGCCCGTCTACACTTGTCTAGATGAAACGTAACAAGTTGGCAGAGATGACGTCAGCAGTCACGTGATGCTGTTGTTGTTACGTTTCTTCTGACTTTTAAAACCGTTCCACTTTCTGTTAAAATCGTTTTAAAACTAACAATGTGCCCCAACCTTTCGTTGTATTCAATGCCGTCTTTCAAAGTCATGTCTCGTGACCATGGTCTTTGCTTCCTGATTAGGACAAGTGAGGGCTTTTCTAGGGGAGGGAGAGCTGGCACAACACGACGAGGGGGAGGGGGAGGGGGAGGGGGAGGGGGAGGGGGAGGGAGGGAGGGCGGTGAAAGAGGGGACAGAGGCTTAATTTTTTTAAAAAAACGCTTATTTTTTGGGGCGCACGTGGCCCCTTTAAGACGCTGCAGGGCTTCCCTCGTCCCTACGCGTCGCCCTGCCTCCCTGCCGGCTTATCCCGGCAGGTCTAGCTCAGAGTCACCGGAAGAAGGAGGTTTACTTCAGAGCCGGTATGAGCATAATGAAGAACGTTCTAAAGAAGAGTGTGCCTGGGTAAAACGATAGAAGAAAAGGTATTTCGATTGACTGGGCTCAAGTTGCATTTTGTAACGTAGCAAGGGAGGACGCAACAATGCACTTAAACAACGGTGTAATGAATAGTGTAGATCCTGCCCTAGTCTGTAGGCCAATCGATCTGTGAACTGAGTCTTCCAAGACTCCAATTGCCTCCTTGACCTCTGAGCTTTCATTCATCCCTTCCCTTTCTGGCTCTTGTACATTTCATTATGATGCATGATTAATTTATTCCAAAACATACCAAACTGGACTGTATTCTGTAACCATTATGTGGCATTACAAACAAGCAACATTTGAAGCAGCCCTGCAATGTATCATGGCCTTGATTCCCCTTAATGAGATGCCACCATCTTACCAATCTCTCACTATAATGCTTTTTAAATATCCATCTATCACTTCCAACAGGCCTCCGGAGACAAGAGTGATTGGCAGCTGATTTTTTTTATAGAAGATGTTCAAGGGAAGAGGGACCTCCCCTGCAGGAATTCTAGATAATCAAACATGTCTACCTTTTATTTTATTTTTATTTTGCTGTGTTGTTGTCACATACAAACAAGCAATGATTTCCCTCAACTGCTATTCTCCACAGGAATAAGGTAACGGTTGGGAACAGATTGGCCAGCCTCGACTTTCCCTCACGGAATTCCTAATGAGCCGTCCTGTGACATATTCCAGGTGACAAACTTGTTTTTGAAATCAAGACTGTCTATCTCTTTGAAGTCTCAGAACACGTGAGAACACACACACACACACACACACACACACACACACACACACACAGAAGAGGAGGCGGAGGAGAAGGAAGGTTTTATTTACAATAGATCCCATGGAGGTTTTCTGCCTCTCTTGTGGTTTTTAGTTGCATGGTTTTAATCTACATTGCAGCAACTATTAAGATTTTTAGATGCCTCTCCAGCATCTTAAAAACCCTCAAAAACTGATATACTTAAAGTTTTCATAGCAGAGAGATGTTCTTGCTTGCTGCAGCGCAAGACTAAATGGGTTGTTCAGGGCACCATTTGGTAGAGGCAATATTTTCGAAGTACTGGGTATCAGGCCTAGTCCCTCTGGAGATATGAGGATGGGATGAGGCAAAGGTAGTGGGTTTGGACAACATGAAAAGCTACTACAGGAGGTTTCAATGGGCAGTTTGGCACCCATGGATGCCATAACCAATAGGGCTTAAATAAGTCACCGTAGGCTGTAATGGTCATGCGAATCAGGTCAATATAAATACAGCATCTCTAGACTTCATTAGTCACTATATCACAGGATCATTGAAGTCAATCATTGCAGGATCACAATGATTTCTAGGGATTCAAAGTAAATAGCTACAGAATACGACAGAATACCTTTAGAGCAATACAAGTAAGTAGCTGCAGGACTAACATGCAGAGAAAGTAGCTGGAGGTGAATATCTACAGATGGTACAGATAAATATCTGCAGTTCAGGATGCATGCCCATGGCTGGGGTATAGCTGTAGGACTAGGATGAGGTTCCATGAGAAACACAATTATGTATCTTCCAGATCTGAAAGAATGCCTATGTAGTGGTGTAAGTCATAGGTAAGTAGCTGTAGGGTCAGGATGATCTGATACTGGATTTACTGTGGAAGTGGGTAATTTTTTCCTTGTCTGCTTGTTCTTGTGTTTTCCTATCAGCTGCTGGCTGTACTCAGAGGTCTCTCCTACCACCCCAGGCAGCCAAATCTTGGGTTCAGCTCCTTGGCTTTTTAAGAAGCCAACTGAGCCTTCTTTGTTTCCACCAACCCCTTTTTGTACCTTCTAGTCTTCGCTCTTTTCTGTTGCTCCTTCCAGCCACTCCTCCTGAGCCTCTTTGTTTTTCTTTCCTCCCTCTGCTTCCTGCATTCAGGCTTTTATCCTTTGCTTCTGCCCCACCTCTCTTTCTACCTCTGTGTCCTTGAGGCATTTAAAGAACACTTGTCTTGATTATTTTTTTCTTTCTCCTTTACTATCATTCCTGTGGCTGGCTTCTGTTGTTGGGCAACCAGGGAAACTGAAAGGTACGGTGACCCCAAAAAGCTCCTCGCACCTTGCTATACCATTCACTGCCTGCCTGTCCGCATCCAGGTGCAATTCAAGGTGTTAGTTATCACCTTTAAAGCCCTGAAAAAGGTGAGCTTGAGGCTATAGGAACAAGAGCCATTTACCCAAAGATGTGATGAAAGTGTCTATAACAACATCACCCCCAAGCAATTTCATTATCAGAGAAATCTAGATGTCTGTTACAATGAGATATGCTTTGTCTATATCTGGGAAGGGAAGGCTGGGGAATGTGTGGAGTTGTGTTGGACTGCAACTCCCATCAGTGGTGGCTGGTGCCCATTTGGTCTGGTGGGGCAGAGGACAGTGCAAATGTTCAATAGTCAATATTGAGATTGGCAGAGGAGGGCAGAAGAAGATCACGTATGGCACCCAGCAGCTGCACAAGCACCTGGTTGTGGGGCAAATCTGGTGGAAGGTTACTGCCCCATTTGTCCATGATATAGAACTGCCTCTGACTCCCTTCATCACTCACCTCTGGCTCTGCTGGCTAGAGCTGATGGAGGGGCGCACAATGCTCGGTCCTGCTGCAAGGTATTTAAAAGGTTTGGGGGGGACGGTTAGGACACCTAGAAGGCAGCATGGAAAGGAGGCAGCAATGCAGGCTTGGGAGAGGCAAGAGCACTAAGCTTGGGGCGTCATCTTGATGACCTACAGACAGTTTTGCTACAGACAAACATCTATTGAGAAAGCAGGTTGAGTTTTTTTAGTTTCGCAACTGAACCTGTTCATTATCATCCCCTTATAAAGAAATCGGCTTGAAGCGGAAGCAAATCTGCCAGTAGAAACAGCATGTTCACAAGGGGAGGACAGAGGAAAGGAAAGTGTATGTGAGAGGGGGGGTGTTAGTTAGCGGGGAAAGACAGAGGAAGCAATAATGGGCAGATTTGTTTGAGCAGCAACAATCCATGAGGGCACCTGAGTTCACCGTGCTTTATCGGTGGCATAAGTATCTGCAGTGCTGCTGAGCATCATGGTACTTTCTAAGCAGCTCATCTTTATTTAACTGTGAGAGCAGGCAGATGTCATGCTTCTTTTATTATTGAGGGCTTATTTCTTGCTTGCACTGCTGGTTCCATTTCAAGTAGGTTTCAAGTAGAGTTCTTGCTACCACCCATCCAGGAGGTGGGCAGCTAGTAGGGAAGGAATGACCCTCCTTTCTGGAAAGCTGCCCGATTGCTTGACCAAAATGCAGTTGTGCCATACTTGTGAACAGGTATGATTATTTGAGGCCTTGGCTATACTTTGAGGCCACTGTGGGAACAGAGTGTACATGCTGACACTGTGTAATCCTCAGCAGAATGGGTTTGGGGGCGAGGTTAGCTGTCTTGTTTAAAGAGGAGAACAAACACTCAAAAGCTACCAAGACATCACCTGAATTATTAGAATAAAGCGTGGGAGAGTTGGCAGCCCAATCCATTGGGTTCCTTGTGCATGTCCCATGAGTGCAATTCTCTGCTTGTGAAAGCATTCCCCGTTGGGAGAGGCGGGAAGCAGCAGCAGGAAACCCCTGGAGGCAGAACAGTATGCTGACTGCACATGGGAGGGGGAAGGTGAGCATGGAAAGGATGAGTATATGGTGCACACAGAGTGCTTGATGTTCCCCTGAGGCATGCTGGGAGTAGTAGGACTTTTTTTTTCTGTTAAAACTTTCTTCACATTTGTAAGCAAGAAGGAGAAGCAGTTTTCTTCCTGGAGCCTAACTGGTGATAGCTCTGTGCATGCCCCATATCAAAAGAAAATGGTGCAAGAGCTGATCTACATGAAAACAGAAGGGAAAAAACACTTCTGGTGTTACCTGGATTTTCACGAAATTGGCTTTGGTCTGTCAGGGACACAGGGACACAGAAAAGCAGAGTAAACGCTACCTAAACCCCCACTTTTCACAGGTCAAACTTTAATCCGCCTTACTTTGGAATTGGTTGGGCAGAGTCCCACTGGTAGTTTCATGGTAGAGATGAGTAACGTCCACAAGTTTTACCCTACATGTATATATTTGAAAATAAGTATGCATTACAAAAGTGCCAGTCTTTTTCCCTTTGTACTCTTTCCCCATAAGGATACTGACCCTGTAAAAGGCAGCCCACCCCAAACGTCCTGACACTCAGAGAGAAGTGTGGCACGTGAAACAATACATGTTTGCAAGCAAGAAGAAGGTAAGTTTAGGAGTCACAAATGATGCACATGCACCACCACCCCTCACACCCACTGATTATGAAGCAGCAATATTGAAGCCCGGGGACAGATGAGGGATGGGCAGACAGGAAGGGCCAAGGTCCTGCATGGAGGGAAAAGGCTGGAGTTAATGGCCCTTATTTGTGACAATACCTACAGTAAAAGAGGAACATGGGGGGATTCTACACGTCGTACTGAGGGCGCTTGCATGCGCCCCCAGTGTGCCCCCAAAGCAATCGTGTAGCTTGCCTGTTCGAAGAGACGAAGAGGCGGAGCAGGAGGCGGCTGGGGAATCCGGCCACATCCTTGCCGCCGCCCACCTCCCCGCCGGCCTCCTGCTGCCGTGAAAGAGCCAGCCGGGTCGGAGAGCTTCTTCCGCTCTCCGCCCCGCCTTCTTCCGCCGAGTTCTCTGACCAGGCCGGCGAGAAGGTATGTGGGCTGGATTCCCCAGCCGCCTCCTGCTCTGCCTCTTCCTCATCTCTTCGAACAGGCAAGCTACACGATTGCTTTGGGGGCACACTGGGGGCGCATGCAAGCGCCCTCAGTACGACGTGTAGAATCCCCCATGGTTTTAATTTGTACTATTTTGTTAAAGCAGCTTTCTTTTTATTTTAAATAAAGTTATAGCAGGGTAACCTGTGACCAGATGATCTGTGTGCCTACTCAGTCTGCTTTCCGTGTATGGTCCATTGCACCTTGAACGATCTCTAAAGTAGAGATGGGAGAATCAGCTATGTTTGAGATAGCTGAGATTTCTCTCCACCTTGAAACTCAGATCTCCTCGCTCCTAATTTCAATTTCAGTCTGTGGTGTGTTTTTTATTCAAATGGAAGAAGTGCACATTTCACTATAATTTTTTGTTGTGTTTTTAACTGCACACTCAAATACACACTTTCCCCAATAGACTAAAGTGTAAAAATGCTTTGCCCACATCCCATCAAGTATAGTCCTCACAACCATAAGGGCTAGGAACTTGTTTTTTCCTTTGAAATGAAGGTGGAGGTTAGGAAACTGAATTCTGTGCCTGATACGATCACATTTTGCACTCCCACAGAACTGCAGCATACATATAACTATGTGCATGCATTCAGAATGCCACATAAATGATACCTCAAACTATTCTTTCCTTCTTATTCCTATAGTCCTTCTCAGCCCCTGCCTGCAAGTTAACATGGACTGTGTCGCTCAGAACAAACTTTTACTTCACACAGCAAGTGACCTAGTTTGGTATTTGTTATCCATCCGATTTGGGTAGAAGCGCAAAATAATGAGTTGGCTCAATGCGCTGCCCTTTCTTCCTTCAGAATGGACTTCTAAATCAAGCCCAGAGAGCACTGACTGAAAATCATTTGGGGGCTGTCTGCTCGAAAGGTCACAGCATGAAATAGTGTAAGATAATTTTGCCCTAGTTTATAGTGGAGCAATCTCCATCACAAGGGGGGGCACCAGAAGAAGTGCCATTTAATTCAGCTTGTCCAGCACCTTCAGGGTCTGGGAAGGTGACAGAAACAAGGCAAGCCAAGGGGAGCTGTCTCCAAGACGAATGCATCGAGAAAAATATAGACAGCAATGGCGTATAAATATACTTGTAGAAGAAGGTCTGCCTCACATGGAGCTGTTCTTCAAAGAGGCAGGCTGCATCCTTGAAGGTCTTCCCAGAGCGTCTTAATTTCCTCGTGGTTAGAATACCAGATCATTCATTGAATCCCTGTAGTCCAGGGGCTTGTGTGTGGGAGTCTGGCCTCTGCTTAAAATTGTAGGTCAACTCCTGATGTTATAGAGGTGTCCAGACATCCTGGCTCTCTAACCACATGGAGTTGTGCTTTGTATGTTCATTGACATTACCCTGACAACAGTAATAATAATTCTTACATTGGCATGCGGACAACAGGTTCAAAGGGTTCAGTTGAACACCCTAATCTGCTGCTGCCGCCATGTTGCAGTAGCAGGGTCGGTGCTAGCTGTAGGAAAGAGTGACAAATTCAGCTGCTCCCCACCCCGCTCGTCCTCCGGAAGGCTTTTTTCACGGGTGCAGCTGCTGCCCTCCCCAGCTCGCTCGCTCTTTCACTCACTCACTTACTCAGCCGCTCCCTGCTCCTCTGCCTGACCTCTCGCAACAGTTGCTGTACAAGGTGGGAGCAGCAGCCACACTGGGGCCAGGAAGCAGCATGTGGTGGAGCCGAGGAGGGGACTGTTTCTGTAAGTAGTAAGATTGCTGGGATCTGTGAATTGGGGCCCTCCTCTCGTCATCAGCCCTGCCGGTACTGTAATGTTTGGGGGAGAGAGAGAGAGAGAGAAGTTGTACATTTATGTGCCTTCTCTCCTCATTGCTGCCCCACTGCCCACCCTAGTCTGGACTCCAAAAAGAGAAAAGAAAGGGGGAAGGGGGGAGAACTGCAATGCCCCCCAGGACCTCCTGGCTAAGGAGGGTTCATTCAGCAGCACCTTTTTCAGAATGCTTACTAAAATAATTCCTATCTGCCCTTGCTTATTTTAGGGTGTCCAACCCCCTTTTTTCAAGCCGTTCTTTTTATTTATTTATTTATTTTATTACATTTTTATACCGCCCAATAGCTGAAGCTCTCTGGGCGGTTCACAAAAATTAAAACCATAATAAAACTACCAACAGGTTAAAAGCACAAATACAAAATACAGTATAAAAAGCACAACCAGGATAAAACCATGCAGCAAAATTGATATAAGATTAAAATACAGAGTTAGAACAGTAAAATTTTAATTTAAGTTAAAATTAAGTGTTAAAATACTGAGAGAATAAAAAGGTCTTCAGTGGGCGATGAAAAGAGTACAGTGTAGATGCCAGGCGGACCTCTCTGGGGAGCTCATTCCACAACCGGGGTGCCACAGCAGAGAAAGCCCTCCTCCTAGTAGCCACCTGCCTCACTTTTGGTAAACATGGTATGTGTGTATCTTGTGTCACTTTAAAACAGAGCTGCAGCACAATCCTATGTACATCTACTCAGAAGTAAGCCCCACTGAGATCAATCAAACTTACTCTGAGGTAAATGTGCATAGGATGCAGCCTGAAAATGAAGAGAGGATGAAAAAAAGGCAGGAGAAAAAGAATTGTAGAAACAGAATAGCAAAGTAACTGTGGGATATTTAACCATATTTAAAGACAATAAGTACAGTAAAATTAGTGCTCCTCTACTTCAGTCCCAATCAAATAATTACAACAGTGCAGTACAGATTATTTGTTAATTAAAAAAATACAGTTTACTTCAGTTTTCGTTTATTTTGTTTGTTTGATGAATGAAAAAAAAGTCCTTTATTACTGTATATTCAATGTTTACCTTAAAAAAAAAAACCTGGCCGAACCACCTAATGAAATGTGCTGCACACGCCTATGATTTCTTACCCGCCTCTCCATTTTGATCGAGGCATGGAACAGCAGTAAGTATAACATAAAATACTGATTAAAAACATAGTATACATTGTTAAAACATCCTAAAAAAAATCCTTAAAGCTTCCTAAAATTCCACTGGATAGGCCTGCTGGAAGAGATCAGTCTTTATAGCTTACTTAAATGCTAAAAGACTGTTAAGTTGACGAGTCTCCTCCAGCAGGCCATTCCACAGTCTGGAAGCAGCAGAAGAGAAGGTCTTCTTGGTAATAATACCTGTCAGCCTAGTTTTGGCTGGCTGAAGGAAATTCTTCCCAGAGGACCTGAGCGTGTGGGCTGAACTGTATGGGAGAAGGCGATCCCGCAGGTAGCCTGGTCCCAAACCATATAGGGCTTTAAAGGTGATAACCAACACTTCATACTTCACCTGCAAACTAATTGGCAGCCAGTGAAGAGATTTTAGAACTGGTGTAATGTGGACACCTGTAGGTGTACCGGTGACCAGACTTTGGCTCAAGCATCTATTTTATTCCTGACTAGCTGATATACCTGGCGTTGCTCAGGCCCCCTAAGATATATGTCTGCTAGGTAATCGTAGACCCGTGCGGTCTGTCTGAATGTCTTTTGGGGAAATTTTGAGAGTAACTACGTCTTCTCATATTATCTTGATCCATAGTTTCTCTTTAGCAGGAGAAAAAACGTTACACAAAATTCCCCTTCCATAATCCCATAGCAACATTTGAAGCTGCCTTATACAGAATCAGACCATCTAGCCTTGTATTTTTGGGTTAAAGACAGGATTCTTTCCTAGCTCTTATTGAACCTGGGACCTTCCATAAGCAAAGCAGATGCTCTACCACTGACACGTCATGTGCCTAATAGAAATGTCTACAGTCCAGTGGATGCTAATTTAGGGCTTAGAAGTGTGGGATCTTACTTTCAACCAGCTATAAGATTTATTCTACATTATGATATTAAGTTCAGGATCTAAATCTGGCTTTTGTTCCAGTGGAAGCCTTAAGGGATTGTGGATAATTTCCAGCATATTTAGGAGAGTACACTGAGCCCTCCCTGAAGAGTGATTCCATTAATTGCTTGGGAGTGTGGCTGGCCACATAATCCTGTCCTCAAATTACAGAGTGCTGAAGCTGAGCCATTTTTCCCCCGTTCACACAGAACAGCAATGAAAAGACCCTTGGAGGATCTGCCGGTGTTATTGATGCAAGATTCCTCTGCAAAGTTCAGCCCCTTTCCAAAAAGGGATCTATTTATTATACTGTGAACATGCATATGATCCCTGGTGAGCTTCACCTTAATCTCAGTTAAATAGCAGAGTTATTTCATAAGTAATTTCAAACACTGATGGAGTGCTATCATCCCAGGAGGGAGACCAGGTTCAGGCATTCTCTAACGTATTACGAAGCTCATATTAGATGGATTTCCCACAATTAGGAGAAGAGATTAGGAGGGATGTTTGACTAAGAAGCATCCGGGTTTTTTTCCTGATTTATTTCTTTATTTATTGCAGCTTTCAGTCATCCAAAGTAGCCATTTTGTCATTTTTAGCTGTTTATGTTGTTTCAGTCATGATAATACAAGAGTACATCCCCTGACAGGAACCGGAATATTTTCAAATACCCCAAATTTGCTAAAGGTTTTGTCCTAATGTTCTTAATTTTCTTTATTTTCATTCAAATGTTAAATGAAAAGTTCAAATTTAAATTATAAGTTTGAATATAGAGGGTTACCTTAAAAGTGAGTTGTTTGTTCAGCGGGGCAGCTAGATAATTTTAGCCCCTGGACTTAACAGGAGGGAGTTACAAATTTTGTTTAAAACTGTGTTTTGTGGATTGTCAGTTGTCTTTCGTGCCATTGTACATTCATTGGTGGAATTAGATTCCTTCCTTCCCCCTTTTGGAAAAGTACACAAAAACATCCACCGCAATTTATGTAACTTTCGCTGCCACATAACATTTTGCACATTTACCTTAGTTCAGCATACATTCAATGAACAGAGCGCACCCAAAAAAGAATGCTGTATGGCAGAGGCTGAAGACAGATCAGACCTATATAAAACGTAATGTTCATATTTTTAAAGGAAAAAATGGCATAGATTTTCCAATACTGTTCATATTTTCATACAACTAAATTTGCTTACAATTCCAGATAGTAAAAAACAAAAATGGTCCACATGCCCAAGGAATCCGCGCAACTTGGAAAACGCCAGTCTACTGCGGAATATGCGGATCAAATTCATAGAAATCCAACATCATGTGAATCTATTTTGGATATCTCTGACATCCCTTCTTAATGGACTTCTGGGGATGGAGGGCTGTAGGTGGCCATGTGTATTATTTCAGTTTTGAAGGACGCAATGAACATTTCTTTATTGTTATTTCTAAATTTATTATTATTTTAGGATGTTTTAACAATGTATATTATGTTTTAATTCAGTTTTATGTATTTTATATTTACTGTTGTTCCCCGCCTCGATCAAAATGGAGAGGCGAGTAAGAAATAAAGTTGTTGTTATTGTTGTTGTTGTTGTTGTTATTGTTGTTATATTATTATTATTATTATTATTATTATTATTATTATTATTATTATTTATTCTCTCTCTACTTGGCCACCATTCCCTGCTTTACGGCTGCTTCTACATTCCTGATAAGTTAGAATAAAACTGTCTGCTAACCATGTTTTTTTTAAAGAAAAGAAAAGACATACTCTCAGCATGTGCAACTTTGCATTTTAAACTCACTTAAATCCTAGCAGTAGCAGCAGCAGCAGCACAACAGGAATTAAATGGTGTTTCCTTCTGCTCTCCTGATGCCCCGCTGGGTTCTCATTTTGGGGGTGGGGGCTGAGCTGTGGGGACTGTGGACCATAAGATCTAGCCCTAGCTACACCACTGAGCATCTATGCATGTCAAGTCAGAAATGAATCCTATTAATTTCAGTGAGACTTACTCCCATGTAAATGCACATAGGATTGTAGCCTTAAATCCGCTAGCATCTCTCACTCGTTTAGTCTATGGCAGGTGTCAGAGATCTAATCTGATAAACTGTCATCTGTCAAATACTGTCAGGTTTTTAATCCCATTGCAGGTCAACTCCCTATTAGTAACAAGTACTAATTGCCTGCCAGTCATCAAGCGCTGTTAAAGGCTGAAAATGTTAAATATTGATTTCAAACGTCAGATGTAGCTATCAAATATTCGGTGAACATTTGGCAAATACAGAATGCCAGGGGGATATCTGACATCAAAAATCACACCAGAGAATTTTGGAGAGCCAAATGTTATTCTGCTCTAACCGTAACCAGGTAGGATTTGTTTGTTTGGAGGATTTACATTCCACCTTTTGACAAGACATCTCAGGGCGGTTTGCATTATAGACTAAAAATATAATCAAAACGTAATAATATCAAAATCAAATTTGAAAGAACAGAGAGTTAGAAAAACCAAAGTAATGTTAAACCAAATGCAAAAGCCTGGCAAAATCTTCTGTAATGTATCTAAGGTCCAAGTCCTCGGTGAAATAGTAACCCTGGGAATGAGGTATGACACTTTGGACTGCAGGTGGAGGTTCACTTAGCTAGTGTGTGTGTGTGTACCTGTACACACACACGTACAGGTAGAAAATTGCCAGGACAGGAAGAAGATTAGGTTAGAAGTCTTTCCTATAAGAGCTAGATTTTTA